>NC_056737.1:1424553093-1424875593 GCF_019279795.1 Protopterus annectens
TTTTCAAATCTGATTATTGTAAAAGTAAAAGAAAATGTTGCTACAGTCATTAAATCCATCACAACCTCATTGAGATCTGTATTTTCCATTGATTTATATATATATATATATATATATATATATATATATATATATATATATATACATATATATATATATATATATATATATATATATATATATATATATATACATATGTATATATAGATTTTTTTTTTTTACTTGGTTACGTGGGTAAAGCAATTCTTTTTTGCATCTGGGTAACTCAGGAAAGATATAGAGCACTGCTGTACATTAATGTTTTTTCACACTCAACCTAGGAGCACTTTCTGGTTAAGTGCCTTGCTCAGAGGAAACAGTAGGTGGATACAGTATGTGAATATACTTGCTAAAATGTTCCCCACACCCAGATGTATGATGGAACCCTCCCCCAGGTGGGCTATACAGATTCCTCGAAAAAACTACCCATTATTTAATGTAGTGGTACAAAAAATAATGTCTTGATTAATCTGAAACGAGATGGTGCTCCATAATCCAGCCAGCATATCCATGAAGTAGCTCAGACCTGCATTCAGTTATTCATGCAAGGAAATTACTGTTGATGGTAAGAACTGTCACCAAAATGGACTGTTTCTGTGATTTCATAAAGTGTAATTCAAAACCATGTTAACCGTAAAGATGGTAGACCTATCTTTGGCTCACTTTCATGCCTTTGAATCACCTGTCACTACTGGAGTGAAAATCAGTACCTTCCTGTATATTTATATGGTTCATTTTTAGTGTAACATTTTTTTAAAGACGTAATATGTTAGCAGTGCACCTGTGATGTCTAGAATTGGCACAGAGAACAAATACTCTTTTCATGTGCCGGTTTATGTACCAAGAGTTTATGGTTTGATACCCTCCCCTATTTACTTTAAATTGTTTTATTATTTTTTTAAGTCTTAAGGTCATATGTGGACCCCTGATATCTAGTAGTATTATACAGGAGTAAAACTGTTACGGAGCTATTTTGAGTGCAGAGTACAAAGTTTAAATCTTTATAAATACTTTTACAGCATGAAACAAAGAGTAACCCTGGTGCCTAGTATTCTACCTGCCTCATGTCTTCTGTGCTGCAAAACTTGTCTGCTAAATGTCAAAGTGCATTTGGAGCATGATATAAAGAGTACCTCTAGCATATAATGCTCCTCACATGTTTTGTGGTGTTAAACTTGACTATTATCCACTTAATTGTCTTTACGGAATGATATAAAAAATATTCTCAGTGTTTAATGTGCCCCCACTCTAATATTGCAGGACTTGCTTAGTTTTTTTGGGGAGTGTATAAGAGATGACAGCCCCTCTACTCCCCAAAACACACATACACACACACACACACACACACACACACACACACACACACACACACACACACACACATGAGCGCGTGCACACACACACACACACACACACACACACACACACACACACACACACACACACACACAAAGACACATACAGTACTTATGCGTCATCCTGAGGCCACTCATCCCTCTGCGTACTCTCATACATGCAACCACACAGATTCACATACACTCCGCCACTACCTTCCTGCTAAACTCCTCAGTACTTTCTTCTAGTATAATCTAACACATGGAAAGCAGGGGGTTGAACACAAGCTTTCGTCTGTATTCATTAACACGTCTGTCTGAGATATCTTACACAGTTGCTACATAAGTGCCTTACCACAGTTATTTCTCATTAAAATTTGGAGGTTGGGGGCACAGACACAGGTCCATTGAGTGCTGCATGTATTACTGGCAGGGTCTACAGTAGGCCTTTCTATGAAATAGCAATGGTTACTGCAAACAGTAAAACATTCTTACCTCTCATGATAACCTTCCTGAATTGGGCCCATAGCCTGACATATGGGAGCCAAAAGCCCCACCAGCATCCCATACTTTGAAATGATGCTGGTAGTGATCTAGTCAACATTTTGCTGAATTAAGCAATTCAGGCAGTACCACATAGGGTAGAATAAATTCCTTGCTTCTGGTTTTAGACTTGCAGAAACTACCTTGATATAGTTTTCTATTCTTGAAAGCTATAAACACCCTCTCTGATAGGGTTTAGTAGCTGACTTCTAAAGATTTGAGGTGGAGAGGATTTGCATATAAAATCTAAATACATTTTTTAAGTATTTAGTGACTTGATCATATGATAAGTATAGGAGGGCGTCACTAAGGAAAAGAAACTTAGGTGATGTCATTGTTTTAAAATCATATTTTTGCTAGAAGGAAAGACGACAAAAACAAGGCAATGTTTGAAGTGTATTGTTGAATATCAAACTGTTATTGTAGCAATTCAGGCCACCTCATCATCCTCACACATAATGCTACATTAACCTGAAATGGTAAAGTTCAGTAATGCATTGCAATCAGGTCATAATACTTTATTAAATATATATATATATATATATATATATATATATATATATGTGTGTGTGTGTGTGTGTGTGTGTGTGTATGTGTATGTGACTCAAGTCATTGAAAACTAATTTTACTGAATCACATTTCCCTGAATGTAAGTACTGTTGGGCAAATAAAACATATATGCCCTTTTCCCCACTGTAGTACAATTCTGGAGTTAGTATATATAATTGGGGGGGTCACAGCCCCCCACATTGGGTGGTGTTGGAGGCATATCCCCCACCAATGTTTGGTTTTATATTGTTAGATTTCAAAGAAATGAAATTCAGAAATATAAAAACTAAGTATGTGGGGTGGGGGCTATGCCCTCCACACACCACAAAGTGGGAGGCTGAGCCCCCCCCCATAGCTCCTAACTATATATACCAACTCCAGAATCACACTACAGCGGGGAAAAGGGCATATACGTTTTCAAAGAAATGCGATTCAGTGAAATGAATTTTCAGTTATTTGAGCTTTCAGTGATTTTTATAGATATAGCTATAGATATAGCTATAGATATAGATATAGATATAGATATAGATATAGATATATGTAGCTATAGATAGATATATATTGTTAAATAAAAACAAATTAAGACAACACAGGAGGCTCAGATGCAAAAAACTTTACTAGTGTACACCAGGAGGCAAAATACCATACAATACAAGTATAGAGTTTTGTCTGGCATGATACAGGAAATGTACTGTATTTTATAGTCATACATTCAAGCTGTGCCCACTTCACTGACGTGGTCAGTCACCGGGCACCTACATCACTATGGTCTACAATATTCTATTCATAAGAAAAAGCTGATGTTATACTTTTTAAAAGTTTTCCCATGAGAATAATACAGCCTTGCAAAGCACCTGGTCAGTTATAATGTCTTTCTGTAAATGTTATTCTTTCAAGGTTTCAGTCCTGCTCAAATACAATAGTCAGTTCAGTCTTGTAATACACTTCTTTGTTCTCCTTGCAACATTACTTTTAGCAGCTGTGCTTTATCTCTGATAATATTCGCAAGGCCAACCATCTCAGAGGAAGGAAGAAAGATTTTCAATGCTTTATACATTAATTTTCCTGACCCAGCAGATAATCATTAGTGAAAAACATAAGCTTGCTGAGCTGGCTACTGCCAGGGTCAGAGTTCAAACACACTGCAGCTCCAAAGCTTCAAGCAATTACATGTAAGATCATTCTTACTGCCATATTGTAAAATAGAATAAGATGCATTACATACTATTTGCTTTTAAACTAGCACTTTATATATGTTCAAATACATATTTTTCTAACATTTTCCTCCCTTTTAATACTTTTTATTCTATTCAGAAACATAAACAATATCATATCGTTCCCTAGCCTTCTCCTTTAAGGACTTTCAACTAGGCAAGTCATTTGATTTATATTTCGGAAAGAATTTCATTTGGAACCAATAGCTCCAGTTCAATGTCTTGGTACAAAGTCTCAATTACAGATATATCAACAAATTCTCTGACTAATCTTTTCATACAGGGAATCCCGCAACAGACACATGCTCCTAATAAGAGCAGACCAACACAAATAGCAATCAAAATATTCATTAGGATTGAACCCCACCCACCAAATAGACTCTGGAAAAAGTTCATCAGTGGGTTTGGGCCTGGTTCAGTCGTGGCCGATACCTGCTGTATTACCTCTAGGTGATCATTTATCTCATGTCGATTGTCTGGTATGAATGCACAGCATTCTTCTTTGATAAGCGCGCATGTACCACCTCTCGCCGCTAGGGTGAAGTCAAGAGCCATTCGATTTTGTAGCACAACAGTTCTCATTGCATTCAATTCATCAGTCACAAGTTCGAGAGCGGAAAAAGTTGCATTACTCATTACTTCGAGAAGCTTTGACAATTTTCTCAGCTCCCAGATTGATTTGACTGCTCCATAGGCTGAGAATATTCCAGCCCAGGATATAACACTGTCACTCAAGTCCATATGAGTCAATTTTTCTTTATCTTTCACGGATTGATGATCCTTCCAACCAGCTTCGATTTTTCCCACTGGATTTACAGGTTTTCCGACTGAATTCTCAGGTTTTCAGGCTACTTCTCTTACGTTTCATATCTTACCTAGAGGTAATTCTGCAGTATGCCTTATAGCTGGAACCAGATAACCCAAGAAACAACTGCCGGACCAGTTCTCAGGTAGCCATTTGTATGCTTTTTTCCCACAAACAAAATAACAGTTTTCTACTTTAGTACTGATGCGGGTTAACTCTGAATGAAACATTTTCTTGTCTATAACAGACAATTGTTTATGCAATTCAGGATTTCTCTGCACATCTTTTATTGTTGTTTTCATTAAGCTCAAATATGAATCATAATTTGTGCTACAACTAGTAGTTTTATCTTTAGCCTTAATATAGCATTTATAAGATACAGTTATGTTACAGTTACTCCAACCCACTTGGAGTGTGTCGTTTTTATAGAAACAAACAATTCCTCTCTGTGTAATAGGCAAATACAATGCAATCTTGTCCTGTGATCTCACAGAACCTGTATCAAAAAGTAAGTTTTCCCAAGTCTCATTTATCCCCAAGGGGACAGTGGACATCAACAGCCCTCCATATGCTGTTGGTATAGCAGTACAAACCCAGCAGTTTGAAACGTTCATAGTCTCTACATATACACGCTTCATAGCCAGGTATGTGTTAAAGTTTGGATGCCAGTCTATAGACAGTTCATCACGTTTTTCCACTTTCATTTGTACGGTTATATGCAGGAAAAACCACAACAAAAGGAAAGTCACCACAATCATAGTCAATAGATGTATAGTTAGCAAGATGGTTAAACAATATCTTCGGGGTTGGTTTGTATTTTTACTCATTTTGCTCTTGGCCATTCTGCCTTTGTTGTGTATCAGTCACAAAATGTTTATCAAGCTGAAAATTCTTTACCGGTTTACAGTGCGTCAGGTGGACCCGGGACGACCTCTCAGCAACTTTGACCGCAGTAGGCGTCACCAACAGTACCTGGTAAGGACCTTCCCACTTCGGACTTGTCCAGTTTTTCTTCTTTATGACCTTCAGCCACACCCAGGACCCAGGGGTCAGCACCGCTTCTAATGGTCTGGTCTGTTCCTTATCTGAAAAAGAGTTCAACTGCAAAACAGTTTTATTTGTTAACAATTTCCTCATGTAACTAGCTAATGAGCTGTCAGCCTCTAGCTCTGCAGGCATGAGAGCTTTCCACTGTGGCACATAATATGCCCTTCCAAATATCACTTCAAAGGGGGTCAAACCCTTTACATTTGGAACTGTTCTCATGCTTAGCAGTGCCAAAGGCAAACAGCAAATCCAATTCTTCTGTGTTTCATTTATTAACTTTCTCAACTTGCTTTTCAAAATTCCATTGTACCTTTCCACCAGTCCTGCAGACTGTGGGTGGTAAGCACAATGATTCTTCAAGGAGATCCCAAAGAATCTCCCAAGTTGCTGAATCGTCTGATTAACAAAGTGTGTCCCATTGTCACTATAGATTCTTTCCGGTATGCCAAATCTAGGAATTATTTCTTTTATTAGAGCTTTTGCTACTGTTGCTGCATCTGGATTTTTAGTAGGAAAAGCTTCTACCCATTTGGAAAACATGTCTATAATCACTAAACAGTATTTTTTCCCTTCACACTTGCTTAGTTCCATGAAATCCATACAGATAGTATGGAACGGGTATGGTGGTGTAGGAAAACTCCCTTGCTTGGGTTTGAATGCTCCTTGTGCATGATGTTTGTTACAAATATGACATGCTGCACAAAATTTTTGTGTAAAGTTCATGAATCCATATGTTTGGAATATTCGATTTACTAACTGTACCATCCCCCCTGTTGAGACATGGCTCTGCCCATGGCTCAACAAAGCTGCATATCTAAATAAATTAGACGGCAATATTGGCTTTTTCTCCTTGGAGATGTACAGTCCATTTTCGAGGATTGCACCTCGTCTCTCCCATTTCTGTTTCTCAGCTTTTGTAGTTAATGTCTGCATTGTTTTCAACATTTCTAAATCTAAAATCTCAGAGGGTTGTAATTCCTCATTCAAAAGTAAAGTTTCTGAGTCTGAGGCTGCTTGCTTTGCAGCTGCATCAGCTCGTGCATTACCTTTTGAAATCGAATCCTGTTGTTTTGTATGAGCTACACATTTGCAAATAGCTACTTTGGTAGGTAACTGAATAGAATCTAATAAGTTCAAAATAAGTTGCGCATGATTAATCGGTTTGCCAGTAGATGTTATCATTCCCCTATTTTTCCATTGCTGCGCAAAAACATGCACTGTAGAGAAAGCATACTGACTATCAGTATATATGTTCACATATTTGTCTTTCGCTAGAGTGCAAGCCCGTGTTAAGGCTATCAATTCTGCTGCTTGAGCAGACAGGTTATGCTGTAAGGGTTGAGCTTTTAAAATCTCTGTATCTGTGACTACTGCATACCCTACTAGATTCTTCCCTGTAGGACCCTTTCTGCATGAACTGTCCACATAAAATGTCACCTCGGCATCATCCAAGGGCATATCAGTGAGGTCTTGTCTGGGCAAAGTTATTTGCTCAATTTCCTGCAGGCAACTGTGTGGTGTGCCATCCACAGGAGTTGGAAGTAACGTTGATGGATTTAATGTTGTACAACGTTCAATTACCATATGAGGTTGGCTCAGCAGTATGGTCATACAAGAAAGATGTCTAGCAGGAGATAGATATGCTATTTTCTCTTGCAGTAAAATTATCGCAACTGCATGAGGCACTCTCAGTGTGAGAGGGTGGAATAACACCACTGAGGCCGAAGCCTGTACTGCCATTGCAGCTGCGACTACTGCTTGCACACAGTGAGGTAATGATCGTGCCACTGGATCTAACTGTGATGAATAGTAAGCTATTGGGCGTTGCTTACTTCCATGCTGTTGCGTCAAAACTGACGTCATATATCCCTGTTTACAATCTACGGTTTGAAAAAATCTTTTGTGGTAATTTGGAAGTCCTAAAACTAATGATGAAGCTATCAATTGTTTTAGTCTGCAGAAAGCTGTTTCTGCTTCGGGTGTCCATTGTAATACATCTTGTGCTGCCATTGGCGTTTTATATATCCTACCCAGTTTGGCTTTGTTAAGGGCAGATCCTGCCTCTTAAACCTGGTTGATTTCTTTGAAACAGTCACCAAGGCCATTGACGAGGGGAAGGTGGTCCACACAGCCTACCTGGACCTCGCAAAAGCCTTCGATACAATACCCCACTTGGGCATTATAGATAAGCTCACCAGCTTAAATATAAACCCCTATGTCACTAGATGGGTTGCAAACTGGCTCAAGGACAGAACCCACATGGTTAGAATTGCTGGAGCCATGTCAGACTCAAAACCAATTACAAGTGGCGTCCCACAAGGCTCAGACTTGGGACCTCTCTTGTTCGGTATATATTTCTCGGAGGTACAGGCCAACATGGAAGGACTGTGGCTGACCAAGTTCGCAGATGACTGCAAACTGGGCCATAATCGACTCTCCAGCCAACACAAGCATCCTCCAAAAGGGCCTCATAGAAACAGACAACTGGTGCCAGAGCCATGGCCTCAAGCTAAATGCCAAAAGTGTATAGTCATCCCCTTTGGCAAAAACAAAGTGCCCACAAATTACCACATAGGTGGTAATCCATTAAGTACAGAAGAAGTAATTAGGGACCTGGGGACCCAAGTTGATAGCAATCTCTCATTTGACAACCACGTGGCTAAAGTGGTTAGAAAAACATTTTATATAGCCCACCTAATCATGAAGGGATTCACATCTAGATCAGGGGAGGTCATCGTGCCTCTTTACTCATCCCTCATCAGGCCCATAATTGAGTACAATGCCCCTTTTGGGATGTACCTTACCAGACACCTGCAGCAACTGGAAAGACCCCAAAAGTACCTCACCAAGAGGATCAAAGGGCTCAAACAGATGCCATATGCTGCCTGGTTAAAGAAACTCCAGCTCTACTCAGTGGCATACTGCCTGTTCAGAGGTGATCTGTGCCTGACGTATAAAGCCATGTCCAACCCAGAATTAATGGACATGCTGCACCTCTGAAAATCCAAATCCTTTCGAGCTACACGCTCGAGAGACTTGAACCTCAGCACTGAAATAAATAGGACATGCTGGAGGGACAGATTCATAACCCAGAGGCTCCCTTCACTCTGGAATAAAATCCCAGTCCAGGTTAGGCAGAGTCCCTCATTGACTCTCTTCAAAAGGAATCTTGATGAGTGGATGGGAGATCGTAGGTTTACCCCGGGTATCACTTCTATGTCACTGTTAGACAGAGGCACAGTATACTAACCTCAAAAAAGGGCATAGCAAAATTAATTTAAAATGGGTGGCGAAAGCCAAACACATTCTGGCTAGGCTTATCAATGCCCTAGGGCTGATAGCCTAGTATGAACCTATGAATTTATGAACCTATTAGATGTTTGGTGTGACAAGAAAAAAATATGCACATATCCACACACTGTATGGAGCTATGTTACCATAATAGACAAAAGGTACACTGCAACAGGTGTAATACCTCAAATAAAATTAAAGACACCCTAAGTTCCATACTGGTATAGATATATATGTATGTGAATGTGTCTAGCACATGCTATTGTGTAGTAGTAGTGGAGTGGTACATGTCACAACTGGTGACTGTCATACTCATATGGGAAAGTGCCTGTATGATAGCATGTACAGATAATTGCACTGTAATAGAAGCACAGCATATATGTAACAGTAAGCATTACTTACACAAGAGATATATAAGGACTGTACACATTACTCTAACTCCAGTTAATATGTATCTAGATGTTAAAGTGCAACATCTCTGTTTCCTATTTGAAAACATTCATGCCACATGTGCAATAAAAATTAAGATGGGTCATAATGCCAACATATGTAATGCCTCACAATAGGATGGCACAGCAGGTTTGCCCCAGTTAATTTACCTGTATTATTGTCATCTGACTGACATGTTTCTATTTTTGTTTTATTAAAACACTGAAATTGGTGCACTGAACCATTGAAACTGGATAACTGGATCTCCATCCTGCAAATCCCAAGATTAGCCCATTTTATGTATATTTTAGTGATTCATTTTGACAGGGAGTAAATGGGTTGCAGTCAATTTTCTGGCAGCTGATGGTTTTGCAGATTGACTGTATGACATATATGTGACACAATATATGGGTGGTCTGACTGACACATACACACAGTACAGAACTCAGCAGTGCACAACATATTGCAAATCCACATCTGTCATATACAATAGTATCTTAGCGAGGCCCTTTAGGCCACTGAGTACAATAAATTAAACACTGGTCAACATGTCATTGCAACAAGGATTCAACATGCTTTGCAGATGACAACAGCTAGACATGAACCAATTGTAAGCCTTCTAAACATTGCCTAAATACCCCTGAGAGAAGACCACCAGTGGATGTACCTTTGAGGTGCTATAGACTAATACAATGTGCTGCTCTATACACAGAACAGATTATAAGAATTATAAAGAAAATAAATGTCCAGTGCTGTGTACATATAATGACAAAGTAAACTGAAGGGCAGAATATTTGTCACCACATATGACTAAATTGTAAAGGAAACCAACTGGTCTGCCTATGAAAAGTTAGAGGTCACTGTAGCAGTCCCTGCTACACATAGGATAAAGTATAAAAGATAGTGTATCTAGTACTGAATACATATGCTTTGAGAGACAAATGGTGTGCAAGATATTCATCATTACTTGTGAGTGAGGTGTAAACAGACCCAAGAGGCATGCCCATGAGTACACAGAGTTTACTGGAGCACACCCAGGTCCACACAGAACTGAGAGCAATGGGGATCTGTATGCATGGATGTACATGTCATGCAGCAGCCAAATGAAGGTGATCAGTCCCACCATCTCCCATGACGTATAATGTAAACTTGTAGGTGAGTCCTTGGGGTAGTACATGCTTCTTTAACTCTCCATATTACACAAAAGACTGACTGTAAAGAGAATCATGTGTGTGTGTGTGTGTGTGTGTGTGTGTGTGTGTGTGTGTGTGTGTGTGTGTGTGTGTGTGTGTGTGTGTGTGTGTGTGTGTGTGTGTGTGTGTGTAGCTTTCATTCTGCAGCCTAGTAAAGCATCAGATGCTCACTATCTAACATAGCTATTAGGTATCATTGTCTGCTGGAGCACACTCTGCCACACACAGAGTGATCCATATAAAAGAGAGCCATGTTCATAGATGGGTAAATGTCACATCAAAGGCTTACATAGGATGCTCAGTATCAAACATGGCTATATAGTGAATGTTGCCCATTGATGCAATGAGGTGCTTCATTCGTGTGGAAGACACTGTCCTGCACACACAGGGTGTGTGCTTTTGAGGTGTAAAGAGTGCTGTGGAAGACATGCCTGAAACAAGGTTTGGACACTTGACAAATTTGCATATAAAACTGATAAGCATATAAAAATGTATAGGAAAGACTGGGTAAACAGGGGCAATTATAAAGCATGATGAAATGTGCTGCATGTTGTCAGTGTCATTTTATTTACGACATTTCCAATATAACTATTAGATCATACCCAAGAAGCATTAAAAACAATTGCATATGTAACTATAAAACTGTGGGAGCTGTTTGTATTGCTTTATGTATGTCCTGTGATAGTTTTTTTTGTTGGAAAGACAGAAAGACAACTAAAATCTAGAATTTATGAGCATTATTATACAATAAAAAGGCGGTTAGCAACACATTATATAAACATTATATAGTGCGTAATGATTTTTTAAAATAAATGTATTTAATGTGGTAGAAAAAAATTCCTAAACTCATGAGAGGTGGGTTTTGGGGTGCAATGATTAACACTAGAGAATGTTTGGGCAGATTAAATTAAATGCATCATCTCCCACTGGTTTGAATGATAAGACGCCAATCAATGGCATTTTGCAATTAAAATCTATGGGTATTTAATCTAATGATTTTAATTGTTACATTTTTATAGAATAAATATGTATAGATGCATACTGTATATTTATATATTTTAGGTTATATGTATTTATTGTGATATTTAACATGTAGTGGTAATATGCAGATATTTTTGATTGAAAATTGGTCAATAATTTTTATTGTTTGGATTATTACACGTGACTAATTACTACACTTTTATAAGACTGCGTTTTTTAGATGTTTTATATCTGAAGGTGTTCTTCTTTTAGGGACGAAAGCACTTATGGTTTTATGTGATTAAACTTCTTGGTGGTGTGACATCAGTGTTGTTTTATTTTTTATTTACTTCCTTGGTTCCTGGTTTTATGCTGTGTGGCTTATAACTGTTGTTGTCACAGGAGATGTTTGAAGAGGAGATACAAACTTCTCAGTTGCTGTGTAAGATCCCTCAGTGCAGTTGGTTAATGTTTCTCAGGATGGAAACCTTACTATTTTTATTGGATTGCTTACCCAACATACTCAACAACTACAGCAATTGTTGCCTGGAGGAGCTGTTTCTGGTGAGCACCATGTATCCAGTTAGCTTGGCATAGCTTTGGCTAATACCAATGGATGTCTACAGAAACACAGTGTGTGTGTACTGGTGATATTGTGAACTATGAGCACTATATACGTTGTGAGTTCAGTGTGGCTTCAACCAATATAAAGGGAAGTTTACAGAAACATTCTGCAGGCCTTCTTGATAATTTGAGCCGTTCACAGGCTGGCATTGCTTGGACTTCAACATCTTCAGACTTTAGGTATGATAATGTTGAGGTTATGACTGATAGTGTACTTAAAACTACCTCTTTAAATCATAATTATTTCAATCAGCCCATAAGAGTGAATAGCGCCTTTGTTGGTGAAACTGTGACCATTTCAGGATCCCATTTATATGTGCCCATAGTAGCTGCTGAATGTGTTGGCTTACTGAATGTAAACTTGAATGGTAATGGTCCTTACAGGCCAGATTTCAATAGGATTATTGTTGGTGCAGTTAACAAATAATGTGACAATAGCAGGGGAGTGTCTTTTTTGAGAAACAATACTGCTTCTACTAACCAGGACATTGAATTTAGTAACAAATGGCTGTATAAACCAATTAAATTCGGTAACATTGCGGAGAAGAAGTTCACAGTAATTTGTCTTTTTCCTCACTACAAGACAAGATTAATTATTTTGAGACTGTATTGGGATGCTATCAGAATTTACAAATGTTTCGACTGTAACTGGTTTGGAATATGTTGATCTTATTGTAAAAAATAATGTTCATGTTTTCAGTAAATTGAAAGTTTACATTAATTGTTCATATAATGAAATTTGTGCAGCTATATTATTCAACTAACTTATTGGCCAACTTTATGATATTTTTTACAAAGTGACTAGGAAAAATGATATCAACCACTTAAGGAGAAGTAAACAATTTGTTAGGGACAAAATTGCTTATGAAAAGCAGGAAGTTTACCCTGACCAAAGTAGTAATCTTGGGCTCTATTGTAACACAACAAATGGCAATGAATGTGTCAGGGCTATGGAACATGATTATTTGAACATTTATTTTTTAGAACATCCATCACTGTAGGTGTATCCGTCAACACCAATAGGCCCGAGGGAAAGAATGGAACAATTTGGGAAATGTACTGGAGCCCCATTATGTCTTGGACCAATAACAGAATTAGCAGAGAAAATGAGGAAACAGAAACAATGGGAAGGGAAAACATTAAGTTCTCATATTGAATATGAAAATCTAAATCATGAGTATGTCCTTCCATTATCTTTCTGTCATTCCTGAATTTGATACTGAAATGAGTGCTGAATGTAAAATTGTTACAGGAATGTTTCCTGAACTGGATACTATTTTTAAGGACCTGAAAGAAGATTCTCAGGGTGTTGAGAATGACATGTTGCAGAATACTTCTTGTTTGGATATTTTATATGAAGTTGACAGTTTTAGGATCTATGTATAGTTATATACCCATCATTGATGAATTGGAAACATTTTTATGAAAGAGTTTTCTTTTGTCGCCACCAAAGGTTTTGTTGTGATTGATACATTTACAGAGTTGAAATTATTTTTTTAAGATAAATGAATTCCTCACTCATTATGGATCAGGAAGCTGGTAATAATTACAAGTTGAGCAGGAGAAGTGCATTTAAACCCCCATTACATCACACATTATTATTATTATTATTATTTGAAAAATTGTGCGAGGCTGATATTAGAAATTTGGAACAGCAAAACAAGTTATATTTATTTTATTTTATTTGTATTTGACATTTGTTAACCAGGTTAGTCCAACTGAGCCAGTGGTCCATTTTCAGTGGTGACCTGAGGAGAAAAGCTCCAGTACATAGAAATACAGTAGGATAAGCATATTTGAAGTATAACACAATCTTAGAGGTCATATATACTAAATACAGCAACATAGAACTATAGCACATAAAGTGAATATAAAAAATCAATACATAGCTATAATATAAGTATAGAGAATACATTTTTTGAATATTTCAAGCATATTTGTATGTACAACACAAATCTTAAAAGTCTTATGAAGCACATAAAGCAAATAGTAAATATAGTACCTAAAGCAAATAGAAAAAAAACATTAATACACAGCAATAATAAAAATACAGAGAAGACATTTAAAGTAGTAATGATATATATACATGTTTACATGTGATGAAGTGGTTAAACATTTGGGTCTAAAGTGTAGTAAACTATGTGTTAAGAAGGAAGAATAGGAAATAATGAAGTGAGGTGACTGTGTAATAAAATACTGGTAGTGCATTAGTGAGAGAAGAATTAGGTAGGGTCATGACAGGAGCAGGACTTTGAGTTTAATAGGAGTAGTCTAAGTTCCTTTTTGAAGTGACTAGGGTGGGGTATGGATCTTATGGCTAGGAGGAGTTTGTTCCAGGCTTGGGCTACAGAGCATTTATACAGTAATTTTCCCAATGTTTTTGTTAGGTTTATAAATATTGAGAAGTTGCTGATTGGAAGTACGAAGGGGACAAGTGGGGGTATAATATGAGTTTCTATAGTATTGAGTGTGTGATTTGAAATTTTGATAGTAGGAGCTGTTGGGGGAGTTCAAGCCATAGAAGAAAGTTGAGTGCAAGGCAGTGGTGAGAGTTGTGTGATGCGTTAGTGACAAATCTAACAATTTTGTGGTATGTTTGTTGGAGTTTAGTCAAGATCCTCTTAGTGAGGTATTTTTGGGCATTCCAGTTGTTGTAGGTGTCTAGTGAGGTACATAACAAATGGGGCATTGTATTCTGTAATAGGTCTAATGAAGGATGAGTAGAGAGGGATTATGACCCCTTTCTTCCTGGATGAGAAACCTTTTGTAATGAGATGTACCACATAGAAGGACTTTCTAACTACAGTGGCAATGTAGTTATCAAAGGAGAGGTTGCTGTCATCCTGTGTCCCCAGCTCTCTTATCACACCTTCGGTGTTTAGTGGACTACCACCTATGTGGTAGTTCATGGGCACTGAATTTTTCCCAAAGGGAATGACAGTGTACTTTTTTACATTGCGCTTAAGGCTGTGGTTATGGCACCAGGTATTGGTGTCAGTGAAGCCTTTTTGTAGAATGTCTACATCAGTTGGAGAATCAATAATGGCTCCCAGTTTGCAATCATCTGCAAACTAGGTCAGCCAGAGTCCCTTTGTGTTGGCTTGAACTTCAGAGAAGTAGATGCCAAACAGGAGATGAACTAGGACTGATCCCTATGAGAAATCATTTGTGACTGGTTGGTAGTCATATTTGGAGTTCGTTACTTTCACAGTATGGGTTCTATTAGTGAGCCAGTTGGCAGCCCATCTTATGACATAGGGGTTTATGCCTAGTTTAGTGAGTCTATCTATGATTCCTGAGTAAGGGATGGTGTTGAAGGCCATGGCAAGATCTAGGTAGGCTGTGTGAACTACCTTGCCCTCATCCACAGCTCTGGTGACAGACTCGAAGACGTCTATCTGGCTGAGGAGGCATGATCTACCTTTCACAAACCCAAACTGTGTGGGGTCCAGAGTTTGGAAATTCCCTATGTCCTTATTTATAAGGTCCATGATGAAGCGCTCCATAGCCTTACATATCAGACTCATCAGGCTAATGGGGTGGTAGTTCCCAGGGTCTGTAGTCACTCCCCCTTTGTGGAGTGGGATGACCATAGCAGTGCACCATTCTGTAGAAACAAAAGCCTGAAACGAGGCTGTGATTGAATAGGGTACTCAGGTGTGGTGCCATTTCACTTTGTACTTCATTTAAAACACAGCCAGGGATATTATCAGGTCCCATGGAAGCTGTATTCTTAGCTTTGGACAGTGCGGCTTTTACCTGTGTAGCCGTGATAATATGGGCTTGGTATTCCTCAGGTATTGTAATAGGCCCTTTAGGGGGTGAAAGGGTGGTAAAGTTCACACTGAACCTGCCAGCCAATATGTTCGCAGTATCAGTTGGTTCTGTATATGTATTGCCATTGTGTTGTAACTCAGAGCAGATTTGAGTATTGCCATGTAGATTCTTGACATAACTATAGAATGCCTTGTGGCTGTCTTTAGAATCTGCAGCAATTTTGTTTTCATAGTTAGCTTTAGAGGATTTGATAATGGATCTCAGGTTTTTTGCTGAGGTTAACAAGGGAATTTTTCCAGTCTTGGACTTCACCCTTTTTTGCAACAGTTTTTTCTTTCTGTTGTAGTGTTTGTTTATGGTAGGGGACCACCAGATTGGCTTACTTTTTTTGGAGGAGAGCATATTGGTTCTGTTTGGTATGCCCCATTCCATGCACTTGTGTATGTGCTCATACTGCACATTGGTGTATGATTCAGCAGCTATGCACCTATTTTCCATTTGCATGGGTGTCGTGAAGTTAGCCACCTCTGTTTTTAGAAGTCCAAAATTGGCTTTGGAGAAGTTTTTTATTGTGGTTTCCTTTGGGGGGGTGAGGGTGAGATGTGGATATCCATGGCGATTAGCCTGTGGTCAGATCTGACCAGGGAGGAGTTGATTACTGGTGTAGAGCAATGGTCACCCATGTTAGTAATGACCAGGTCAAGGATGTTTCTACCCCTGGTGAGGGTAAGAATGAGTTGGTCCAGGGTGTTGGAATCAATGAATTCCAAAACACGTTGAGCAAGTGTGTTGGTACATGAGTAATTTTCCCAGTTAATGGAGGGGTAGTTAAAGTCTCCCAGTATAAGGGTAGTGGGTTGTACCCTAATATTTCCAGTGTGTTTAGGAATGTGGAGTGGGAGTCTTGGGACATGGTGGGGGATCTATAGCAGGCTACAACCTGGATTGCAGTTTTACTCAGTGTTAGTTGTACCTGAAGTATCTCTGATGTGTTATGTTGGGCTACTAATCTGGAGGTGTGCATATCCTTTATGAATATGGAGACAACACCACCTTTAGTGCTTCGGTCCAGGTTAGGGGCCGAAAGGTGTGGTATGAATTATAGCCATTTTAAGGAGTGCTTTGAGCAAGTGGATTTTGAGATTTAGACTTCTAGCATTGAGGAGCCTAACCCTCATCAGATTTTGATTGCTTGTAGGCGTTATTGTGGTAATTTTGTCTTCAGGACATTGCCTAAAAAAAGCACTATAGGGGTGGCAAGAGCCTTGGCCAGTATCCAGAATCCCAGAGGTGAGGCCATCTCTGGCGAAGCATCCTGATCTGTTGCTCATGTCATCCCAGGCAGACAGATACTGGATCCCCTTAGAATGACACCAGAAACTTAGCCAATTGTTGAAGTCAATCATTCTCTGCTTGTACTGTGGTGTAATTCTGGGTGACAGCAGGGTGCTACTCAGAGCTAGGATCATACCTGCCTGGGCTACAAGATCCAAGAGCTCCTCTATGTCTCTTTTCATGTAGTCCAGGGAGGTACATCTCAGGTCATTCACACTAAAATGAACAATTACAGAGTCATATTTGTACCTGTTGTGGAGTGACCTAAATGCCTGCGTTATGTGGTGGATCCTGGCATCTGACAGGAAGCTGACCATAACTTTCTCCATTTTAAACTTAGTGAGAGGAACATCACCCCTTAAGAAAGAGCTGATGGGTTCTGAATGGAGAGACAATGGGGGTCCAAATGGAGAGATGATAAGTCAGCAAGAAAAAGAGTTTATTATTCCTGAAACTAAATTCATCCTCAAGTCTTGGTGAGTACCTTTGGGAGATGGACACTGTTATTTACAAAATCTTACCAAGACAACACTGATATATAGACTGTATTTATATAGCATTTATCATGGAAAGAAGTAGGTTAGAAATTAAAAAAGAGAGCTGGGTGCACAAGACCCAGAATAAAAAGTGTCCAATCCTGGTAGGCACAATGATGCCAGGACTGGAAAAGATGACAGTATAGAATCCTCAAGATACGGAAACATTCCTACAATGCAGCCAGGCCAGGCCCAGGGGGATGATGCCCCCTGTTGTAGAAGGAAGTAGTACTTCACAACGATCACAAAAACTGATAGGCCAAAGATAGCTATAAAAAAGATAAAGTGGACTATTGAGGATAAGAAACAAATTATGTATTGTTACTATTATGCAAAAAGCCCAGAATTTCCAGACACAATAAATACAAAATGATAAAGAGAGAAATTAGAGGAAAGAAAAATACTTCCAGAGGAATAACTGTCAGAAGCTTCAAATGAAAAATTGCATTAATTAATAAAACAGGTTTGTGAAAACAGCATATAGATCAAGAAACTTTGATCTGTTTGGAAAAAGAAGCATCTAATGAAGTGTGAAAATGTAAACAACAAAACCTAGAGATATATGAAAAGTATAAAAAAGAAATATGTACATGGGGAAAAAACAGAGATTTGATATGGTACAGTATTTGTGCAAAGGAGAAAGCCAAATTAATCAATATAAAGTAGGCAGCCCCAAAGATAATCAAAGAAAAACACAGGCAAAGGTATCTGGATATGGAAAATTTCACAATAAAAAAAATAATATCACAAAGATGGAATATAGAAAAGAAGATTAGTAAAGTAGAAGTTAAAAAAATAGTAGTTGAAGTTATGGAGTACCTGAGAAGTGAAGGATTTGGAGTAGAAGGTCAAACACAGGTCACATCACAGAAAGATGGAGTCACCAAAGTTATGAAAAACAGGAAGATCAGAAGCCATCTGAAGAAGAACTATGGACATGGAAAAGAAAATGAGACTTAATATGGTGTAATATTTATGCAAAGGAGAAAGCAAAAGTAACCAATACAAAAAGACCAGCACCAAAGATATTCAAAGTGAAATACAGGCAAAGGAATCTGGACATGGAAAACTTTGCAATACAAAAAAATAAGAAGACAAAGAGGAAAAGTAGAAAAGAAGATTAGTAATGGAGAAGTTAAAGAAATAGAAACTGAGGTTATGGAGCACCTGCGAAGTGAAGGATTCAGTGTAGAAAATCTAATGCAGAAAGCAACACAACAGGATAGAGCAATGGTCCTCCAGATTAAGGGGAAACCAGTGGAACAGGAATCAATTGGTCAGGTGCCATATCAAGATATTTTGGAGCCTTCCACAGGAAACCAGTATAAATGTCCACTTGAAGTTGGACAGCAAAGGAAGTAACAGGAAACTGGAAACTCTGATGCAGTCAGTGTTGATGAGTGATAGGCCACTGAGTTGCCATATGACAGAGCAATGGATGGCAAAGGATAAACTGAAGAGAAGGTCACACAGAAAGATGCTGTAGAACATTCTATAGAATGCCCACAGGAAATGGAAAACAAGGGATGTGCCCTCAGTTTGGAAGAAAATGAGCTAAGAGAAGAGTTGCTTAATTTAATAGACAGATAGATATATTAAGGTCAATGAAAGAAATAGACGGCAGAAGGTCAATAAAACCCAAAAAGTCAGAAGTCTGATAAAACAAATGAACACAGTAATTATGACTCTCCATAGAGATCCATGCGATATAACAGAAATAAACAGGATATATTACTGTGCAGCTAAATTAATAACTGATAAAATTCTACCAGAAGAAAACAGAGTAGTGAGGGAAGGGAAGGGGAGAAATCAAATACCATCATGGAAGTATCAAATAGAGAAAACTATAATGCAGTTAAGACAAGAAGTGTCACTGTTAGAAGACTATAGAGGAGAGAATAGATCAACAAAACACTAAGAAAGATAGATGTGATAAAAGTAATGCACAGTATTAGAACAGACCAAGATCTATCACGCACTATCGCAAATAAACAAAAAATTTCAGCAGAGGCAGAAAAACTTAGAAGATACACAGATAAATATAAAGGAAAAGCACAAAATAAGCAATTTATTGATGACTCAAAAAAAGTTTTATAGAGAATTGGGAAACAAAGTAAAAGGAATTGAAAGACTAACAAAACAAGAAATAGATACATTTTAGAGAGGTATCTATGAAGATCCTGTGGAACATAACAAAGATGCTAAATGGATAGAAGAAGTAAAAGAAAGAATAAGAGGATTAAAGGTGTAGGATATGAAATGGGATGACGTAACAGCCAGAGAGTTTGAAACACAGTTAAGAAAAGCCTCTAATTGGAAAACCCCATGCCCAGATGCAGTAGCTAACTTTTGGTTAAAAGTATTAACATCTTTTCATGAAGATTTAGCCATGAGTAAAAACTATTTGTATATGGACCCTGAACAGGCACCAACCTGGCTATCAACAGGTAAAACAATGCTCCTACTTAAGCATGAACCTGCAAGCTACCCTAAAAAGTATAAACCAATAACTGGTCTTCCGGTGACATAAACTATACATGGGAATTGATGCTGACAGAGTTTATAGTCATTTAGGAAAACACTCAATTATGGCAGTAGAACAACAAGGGCAATAAAAGAAAGTCATATGAAACAAAGGATCACTTGTTGTTAAATAAAGTCACAGTGGAGAACTGTAAAAATGGGAAGCATCTAAGTATGGCATGGACTAACTACAAAAAAGCATTTGATAGTATCCTACATTTATGGATAAAAGAATGCTTAAAAATGTATAAGATACACCCTACACTGATCGAATACATTACAGTGACCATGAAACAGTGGCAGACCACTTTCCAATTAAACCATGATAAAGGACAAATGATTATTCCAGTGATAAAAATTCAAAGGGGGATATTCCAGGGTGACTCTCTGTCACCATTGCTATTCTGCCTTGGCCTTAATCCATTAAGTTGTTTACTTAACAGCTTAGGCCATGGCTATAATTTGGCTCCTAGAAACTAACAAAGTGTAAACACTTCTCATCTTCTCTTTGTTGATTATTTAAAACGGTATAGCTCATCAGATGATGAACTGAAAGCACAGCTGCAGGTTGTCAAAACTTTTTCAGATGATATAAGAATGTCATTTTGTCTTAATAAATGTGCAAATGCAACCTTTAAAGTAGGAAAACTGCAGCACCAGGAAAACATCAGTTTGGCACAATAATGTGATATAAAAGAACTTGAGCAAGAGGGAGTGTACAAATATTTTGGAATTGATGAAGGATCAACAAAAACATGAATACATGCAAATAAAACTTAGTAAGGAGTACTTTAGAAGACTTAAAATGATTCTGAAAACAGCACTGACATCTAGGTTCATAGATATAGGTTCATAGATTAGTACTAAGCTAACTGCCCTTGCGAGCCATTTTAAGCCTAGCCAATTATCCCTTGTGAGACTCAAACCCTGCACCTTGTGTTTAACTTAACCATTAGGCCACCCTCCCAACCCATAGATAAGTACTAGGCTAACTGCCCTTGTGGGCCATTTGCAGTCTCGCCAATTACCCCATGTGAGAATCAAACACCGAACCTTGTGTTTGTAAGGTAAACACCTTAGCCATTATGCCAACATCAACAAAATTCAAGATATAAACCAATTTGCTCTTCTTGTCCTAATTTACAGTTTTCGAGTGACTGACTGGCTCCAAAACCTGTTGGATAGATTAGATAGAAAAACAAGAAGGATGCTTCATGCTCACCAAATGATTTATAAAAATCAGTGTATACCAAGATTATATATTCCCCATTCTGAAGGAGGAATGGACCTCCTTGAAACTGATTACATGTGTAGATCTGCAATCATGGGACTCCACACATATCTGCTGACCTCACAAGATACATGAGGAGAATAAATCTAAGATGACTTCTCTGGTTAATTTAGCAAAAGCATATTGGCGTCAAGCAGGAATGGAAATCAAACCAGAAGTAGATAAAAATCAGGCAGCAACTGAATGTGCCAAAAAAATAAAAGAAAGAACATAAGGTGAAGTACCAGAAGAGAAGGCAAGAAATGTGGAAAATGATATGTATAAAAAACTTCTGGAAGAACCTCATGTTTATCAGGAACAAATGCAGGAATGGTTAAGGAGAGGTGAACTCAAACCAAGAGATGAAAGGTTAAAATTGCCAGCCCAAGACAGTGGGCTATGTACACACTGGTTTACAAAATCCACTGAACATGTGGGAGAAACAGGCAAATGTAGGTTTTGTAAAACCAAACTGGAAACAGTCACACACCTTGTTGCAGGTTGTAGCATACTAATGGCAGAAGGACTGTATACCAAAAGGCATAATAATGTGTCAATACTGTTGTACTGGGAAGTGTGCAAACATAATGGCATTGAAGTGGGTGGAAAACACTGGAAACATGAGGCAAAAAGCATCATAGAAAATGAAGTGTATAACATATGGAATCACCCATTACTAATAGAAAATCGGATATAGTGGTCCAAGAAAAGAAAACAAAAGAATCATTAATCATTGAAATCACCACACCCAGTGACCACAGTGTCTTGCATAGGGAGAGACACAAAGTCATAAAATATCAGGATCTGCAGGCAGAAATGAGAGCAATGTGGAAGAAAGATACCCAGACAGTTCCAATAGTAGAAGGAGCAATTGGTCTTATAAAAAAAGAATCTATAATCGTATTTAGATATGTAACAAATCCATGTAACCCCATACGAATTGCGAAAGGAGTCATTACTGGGCACATTGCGGGTGCTGCAAAGAACATTTTGGGATGACATCAAAGATTGAAACAATACTAATTTCATGACTTTTTATTGTGCTTTGACTTAGGAATGGGGTCCATTCCCATCATAGTATTAGAAATCCAAACTATATGGAGAAATTAAATGAGTTATGGTTGGGTACCCAAATAACTTGGCTGTCAGTCAATATTGATATGTCTACAACATCACTAAATCTGTTTGGCTTCACTCAAACCATCCAAACCCCAATTTGTTTCAACAAGCCCAATAATAAACAATATCTTCTGGACTGGATATTAACCACAAATACAAACAAAATATCATTCTCAGAAACATTACCAGGCACACTTATTGATCACCTCCCAACTTTTGCAAATAGAAGCACTACCTGTGTACGCAGAAAACAATGCATCATTGAAGCATGTAATCTACCCACCTTTAATCCCAAAGCATTCTTATCAACTCTAAAGTTAATCATTTGGAATTTACTTAGAACGTTTCTCTAGATGATGCCATGTTTCTCTTTAATACAACTTTCCTTAATGTACTAAATAATCTGGATCAAATAAGAAGAGAGTATCAAGCATAACACTGCTTCCTGGCTGTCTCCTCATACCAAAATATTCATGCATAAAATGGATAAGGTCTGGAAAGGCTGGCTACAAAATCAAATGCCATAAGACCATAAAAAATTCTTATACCGCTATAATCTTACCAAAAAAGTCAAGATAGATAAACCCACTATTGCTTCAACTCACAAAGAAACTTATCATAAAGAGAGCAAAGAGTTCTGGGGCTCTGTAGATTTCAGCAGCCCAACCTATGCCCTGATAAGGATCCAAACTGTACCGCCACTTTATTCAACTTCTACTTCAGAAACACCATACATTCATTAGTCAATAAAAAATAACAATAACTGATAATAAAATACTTCTCAAGCCATTAGCAATTCCATTGCCTTCTTTCTCAGCTCTATCCCCTCATGTAGCATAAATAAATACCTCCTCAGACATAAACTTACCATGTTAGCTATTGATAATTTACTAGCCAACTGTCAAAAAGTTGCTGCTGATGCCATATCATGTTGCTATTTTTCTAACTAGATCTATCCAAAAATATTAATGTCTGCTCTCTCTGGAAGAAATCGTACATGCCGGCAGTAAGGGCAAATTTATAAATGTGGAAATGTGGTTAAGCTATTGAGTCATCATAAGGAAAAGGGATGGCTATATTGACTAAAGAATAGGGTTGCTTTTCTCCCCTCAAGATTTTACAAGTGATTCCTCACCAGATTCTCACTGTCTAGAAATAAAGCATAGGACGTAAAGGGTTTTCTTTGGGGGTGATGTCATTAGAACAAAGTACCCATAAAGGAGTTTTTTAGGTTTGGATCTGAAAAGGGGTTATTAGGTTTAGATATGTATCAATTAGTGTATGTGTTGTAAACTTTTTAAATTCTTACAGTAGGTAGAAGTTAGTAAGTGATATGGAATGGTCTCAGGTGGTTTTGTCAAAATAAGTAACTTCTCTGACAACCTACCAAAAGCTCTCGGGTTGCCCAGCCATAACTTCCTGCTTTGTATTGAGATAATGAGATTTGCCTCCTTTTATTTCTAGTTTGGATTGTTTTATATACATAATAATGAATGGTAGTCACTGGAGAGTTTAGTTTTTCTTTTTCTTTTCTGTCTCTATATATCACATGCATTTTCTCTTTGCACAAAAGTACGCTGGATTTGAATAAGTCAATGGGAAAGTTCTCCCACATATTCGTTTTGGTAATGTGAAAACAAGTTATCACTGATGCATGCTGACCCCCCCCCCCCCAACTACAACATCTATAGACATGGTGCCATTGAAAAGAAGGGAGAAAACATTGCTATAATGTTCTCCAATCCCCTTGAACTCTCTTGATATCCTGTCAATCCACCGACTTTCAGGAATGCTGAAATCCTTGTTTCCCTTCTCAAACTAGGCACATGGGAAATATCTATGTATCATTCACAAAATGTGCTGCTCAGAAGCCAATAACAAGTCCATCTATCTTGAAAAAACAATTTATTCGATAGTACACATAAAGCACACAAGCAAAACCAGGATAAGCGCTTTCGTCACTGGGACTTCAACAGATCACAGATCTGTTGAAGTCCCAGTGACGAAAGCGCTTATCCTGGTTTTGCTTGTGTGCTTTATGTGTACTATCGAATAAATCGTTTTTTCAAGATAGATGGACTTGTTATTGGCTTCTGAGCAGCACATTTTGTGAATTAGTTTGATTTTTGCTGCTACATTCCGTGTCTTTTTGTGATCTATGTATCATTGCCTTATATATCCCACGAGGATACAGCATACAATGGAAGATGTGATTGCCTGGACAAAATTAAGCATTCTTTATGAAACAGTTGTTCTTGGGTGCTAAAGTAAATTGTTTGACCCTCACTATTGATGCCCTGAACACATCATTAAATCTGTTTGGCTTCATTCATATTATTCAAACCCTAATTAGCCCAATAATAAACAGTCTCTTTTGGACTGGATATTGACCCCCAATACAAATATAATATCTTCCTCAGAAACATTGCCAGACACACTTGGTGATTACCTCCTGACCTTTGCCTTTAGAAGTATTGCCTGTGTACCCAGAAGACAACACTTTATCTAGACACATAATCTTACCAGCTTTAATTCCAAAACATTCATATCCACTCTAAATTTAATCAATTGAAATTTACTTCAAACATTCCTCTAGATGATGCCATGCTTTTCTTTAATACACCTTTCCTTAATGTGCTAAATCATCTGGATCTGGTAAGACAAGACTGCCAGGCATAACCTTGCACCCTGTCTGTTCCCTTACACCAAAATTCTCATGCATAAAATGGATAAGTCCTGAAAAAGCTGTGTACAAAATTAAATTCCACAAGACCAAAAACATTATACATACTTCCACAGTATTACCAAAAGAAAATAAAAGTCAATATAAATAAACCCACTACTGATTCAACTCACAAAGCACTCACCATAAAAACCCAAAAGAGTTCTGAGGCTGCATGAAAAAAGTCTTAACCCCTAGCAGATTTCTGCAGCCCAGCCTATGCTGTGATAAGGATGCAAACTGTACTGCCACTTATTCACCTCCACTTCATAAACACTATAAATTCATTAATCAGTAAAAAAATAACAATAACTGAAAGCAAAATACTTCTCAAGCCATTAGCAGTTCCAGTGCCTTCTTGCTCAGCTCTGTCCCCATTTATACCATAAAGAAATACCTCCTCAGACTTAAACCCACCACCCCAGCTATTGATAATTTACCAGCCAGCTATCACAAAATTGTTGCTGAAGCCATAGCATATCCTGTCTCAATTTTCATAAATAGATCTATCAGAAAATCATAATCTCCACTCTCTCAGGAAGAAATCTTACATTTCTCTCTCTTCACAAAGAAGTCAACATTGCTGAACTCTCCAACTACAGGCCCAAAGCTATTCTTTCATCATTGACTAAAATCCAGGAGAAATGTATCCGCATTCAGCTACTTAAACACATTTTGACATCTGTTCTTCATACCCAATACATTTTCAGACCAAGCCACAACATTAATATTGCATTACTTAACTTTATGAATACCATCAATCAAAAATGCAACGCAAACAACATTGCATCCACATTATTCCTAGACTTATCAAAAGCCATTTATCCAGTCACATGTGACACACTGCTGTTTCAGCTAGTATAGTTAGGCCTGCCCCTTCCCACCAGCTCCTGGTTCCAAAGTTACTTGTCAGATTGATCACAAGCTGTTATATGGCAATCAAATTGCTTCACCTTCCTACAGGCATCTGTAGATGTACCCCGAGGATCAGTATTTAGACTGTTCCTGTTCGATATTTTCATTAAAATTTTGCACACTGCTGTTAAACATGTGAACCTAATGCAATATGCTGATGATTTTATGTTCATGTTCTTAGTTCTGAATCCTACTCAGCTTGAGAAACACACTCAGTAATCCTTCACCTCTACTTAGCTGGCCAAATCCATCCTCATCCTAAAGGCAAAGAAGACACAGATTTTTGTTTCAATCCCTTAGTCCTATACTGATTGTAAAGCAAGCTTCAAAAATCTGTTCCTCCTGCAACATAATAATTGAACTATTGTCTGACACTAAACTATTAAATGTCACTATTGATGACAATTTGAAAATTGACTTTCATATTTAATCTCATCAAAAAAAAAAAAAAAAACCACCAAAAACTGAATATGTTATACAGAGTTAAACACTATCTCAACAAAAGTAGTGGGACATCTCTCTCTCCTCATCCCATCTTCTTCCCAAACTGCTATCTGCATCACCAATTTTCAACAACCTCCAGACCACAAAGTGGAGCAAACCTGAGCTGTGCAACACTAAAATAAGCAAATTAATTTACGATCTTCTCATCATTGCATTGCTCTGAAGCACCCTAACTGGCAAGATATAGTGCACTACCTTTCCCTCTCTCTCTCTCTGTCTCTTTCTCTCGCTCTCTCATCTATAAGTAAGACAGTGCAGAGCATCACCTTGAATGGTGCCCTGTTCTTGGCTCTTTGTTACAAAAGTGCACCCTAATAGGCTATTCTTATCTAGTGCTAAACATGTCTACATGGTTCAAAAGTTGAACAACATAGCTGAAAATGGTCTCTATTACAACCATGTTACATGGCCTGGAACTCCATCCCACACCCTACTGGACTCTGAAAACCCATACATCTTCAAAACTAAATTAGAACATCTCCACTTTAACTCCTGGTTTTGCTGCTGTTGCACTCCAGCATAAGATTAAAAAAGAAATGATTAAATAAATAAATGGTAGTTGGCATTTCCCCCAACTGGAACTATTTGCTGATGTGTTATACTCTATAGTTGTCATACAATGATCTTACTCACTGCTGTATAAAAGTAAAACTGTGCTAGCCCTAGACTTTCATTTCCATGTCTATCCCATGTCTCTTCTATACACTCTTTACACCTGCCAACCAGCACTACTAATGTACTTAAAATTATGTTAAACCACTTCAGCACTGAAACTATAATATCATTTAAACACTCCTAAAATGTGCTATTACAAATATGTATTAAGTACATTCATAAACGCGTTTGTATTACTGTGTCTTACTATTAAATTCAAAAGTATAATGTCATATATGTTCTGTTATATGCATACATATACTTTTTCATTATTTACACAGAGTGTAAAAATACGATAGTAGAATGCATCGTTCTTCACCTTTATGTATATGGGAAATTTCCTCTCTGGGCCTCCATTGAAAAGGGGCTGTGTGCCTAAGTGGATTTTGAAGGTAAACAAAGCAAAATAAATAAACAAAATAGAAAAAAAAAGTGCACTGAAGTGACTTAGGGTACTTGAATAGCTCATTTCCTGATATACTCTGGATCAGTCAAAGCTACTAAATTCCAAAAGGTGTTTAGATTCTTTAGTCTTCTGGAAGCTATGTAAACATATAATTTTTGGATGCTGTTCTGAATTTTTAAAACAGGAGCAGCATAAAGTGAACAGTGGTCACTCAGGGTATTTGTACAGAAATCTGAGACAACTTTTTTGTAGAATTTTATTAATTATGATCCCAATCAGGAAATGTTTATTTATGTTATTTTTAAATTCTATTTTATTTATTTTCATTTGTTTTCTGGGGTACTACACTGACAACCACTGGTCATATCCATGTCCTGCCCAGGCGAAATACTTCACAAAGATGAAAAAATTGAACAGAGAGCCTATTACTTCTACATATCAAATCAGAACTGAAAGTAGCAATATATAACAAAACTGTACAGTAGAAGTTAATAGAAGAATCAATGATTATGTGAGAAATGTACAGTTTACAATTTTAGGGGTATTTTTTTGTGTAAGTTCTTGTTCGTTAATTGTATTGTCCGATGTTTAGTCTTCACTATTTTGCCATTTGTGTTTTTTGGAATTTGGTAAGTGAACATAGACCCAAATTTTACATGATATGTTTCAATTTTACATCATAGTGGGAAGTCCGTGGGTTAATGAGAATCGGAGGGGGGAATTGTAGAGTTAGGAGGTGTTAATAGTTGAGAGAAAGGTAAGACAGTTGGATGCTGTTAGGTGATGTGTCCTGTTGTGTGGCAAGAACAGTTTAATCTGGTGTAGAGGATTTTTTTAATGTTCTGATGGTGGGGAAGGAGGATTACAATTAATTTATGTGAGGAAGTGGGTTTGTCATAGTTTTGGAGCAAGGATGGCTTAAGGGTGGTTGGCGGAGTGTAACTTTATTTGTGGGGGTTGGACTGTGAGGTGGTTTTTCTGGTGTTAGGGCCTGATGGGGTGGTCATTAGCTTTAAGTTAACCTCTCAATCTGAAGACAATGAAAACAAGAAAAAAGACCTTGAAAGGTAGATACGTCCAGCTAAAAATCTGCACATCTGATAATTTTTGAATACCAAATAGCATATAACTCTTCCCACTTCTAGTAGGAATGTGGGACATGAAGAAACACATGTATAAAAACAGAGTGAGAAAAATGGTGGAAATGGACAATATAACCACATTATCAAAGAGTTAGTGTAAAATTGGCAGACTTTAATGAACTGTATTGCTATATTCTAACATTCAAAATCATTTAATTTTGTTTCCAGAAAAAGGAGATGAAATATGTGTATTCTTTTTCTTTAAATTATTGTTGCCACTAATACATTAGTCTTGTAGTCTAGTTTTCTGCATGTTAGGCAGTGCCAAAGGTCACATGTGATAAGGATAAAATTGTATCAAGGGGTAAAACAAGCCTGAAAATAGGGACATTCCTCCAAAAACAGGTGCATCCTTTGCGGAGTAAATCAGGCCTGAAAGTAGGGATGTTCCTCCAAAATTGGGACAGTTGAAAATTCTGGCCTTAAGCATGCATAAAGGGATAGCTAGCAGACTTGTTTTATTTTAGGAATCAACAAGTCTGTAGGTTAATAGGTTCATAGGTTTATAGGTTTATACTAGACTAATGACCACCAGGGTCTTTACAAGCCTAGCTGTACAATTCAACTCAGTTTTGCCCAACGTTGCTTGGACATCTATGTGGTTGGGTATGTTAGTAAAGAGGTAGCTAAGGTTTATGTGGGGGTGAATGTTAGTCAGGGGCTAATTTACTTACTGTCGACCTCTATCATCAGAGACATGGGAAGCCAGAATGGTGGTGAATTTGTGGTGTCCCTTACAATGATCCAGGTTTATGTTTAATAGGGTCAGGGATGAACTCTGCTTCACATAGATGGGGAGCTTATTCCATCAAGTGGGGATTCTTTGAAACACATATTGGTCCTCTCAACATGTTTTATTAATGTCACAAATCAAATTTGGGTCTTGTATCTAGTGTTTTAGTGCTGTTTGTCTTGCAGATGTGCAAGAGATCCATCAGAGCTGGATCTAAGGATGCAATAACCTGTAGAAAGCTCAGAAGAAAGCTAGGACCTTAAGGCAAGCTGTGTTTGACAGGGTGTAATTAACCCTGGATTCTACTGGTGAGGAATATTTAAGGGTATTCAAACTGTTGGAAGTGCCTGGTCAAGTACATGCCAAAAGGTCACTGTACTCAATGATGGCTCTGATAAGGGCTGTGTAGAGTGGCACTATAGTATCCCTGGACTTGGATGCCATACCCTTACTTATGAATTGAGTGACATAGAACAATTCTCTTACGATCTTGGCAACATGTTGGTCTAATGCCAGACTACTGTCTACATATGTTCCCAGATCCCTAACTATCATGGCAACACTTAGGGGTGTTTTATAGATGAAGTAATTAGCTTGGGTGGAAGATTTCTCAAAGGGCACTATAATGCAGTTCATTGCATTGAGGTTTAGTCCATGGCTTTTGCACCAGTAATATTTTTGTGTTAGACCCTCTTGTAGGATGTTTTTGTCATGGGAGGAATATGTGATAGCTTCCAATTTCTAGTCATTTGCAAAACTGGTGAGCCAGAGGCCTTTTATATCAGTCTTAACTTCAGAGAAGTAAATGTCAAGCAGTCCCAACACAGAGTCCTGACGTACTCGACTGCTGACTGCTCTCTTTGTAGAGGTGTTCTCACTGATCCTGACATTTTGAGTCATACCTTTGAGACAGCTGACAATCCATTGAGTTATTTTGGGATTCATGGCTACTTCTAAGCTTTTGTCAACAATACCTGAGTGGAGTATTGTACTGAACACCTTGCCCAGGTCAAGGTAGGCAGTATGCACCATTTTCCCCTCATTTGTACCACGATGACCCTCTTGAAGAAGTCTACCAGGATAAGTAGATAGGACCTTCCCTTAACAAAGCCAAACTGGGATGGTTCCAGTGTCTGTAGGTTGCCAATGTCCTTGTTGATTGATCTTTTCCATAATTTGTTACATGGTTTTACATATTAGACTTCTAAGACTGATGAGTTCTTGGATTTCCTGGGGTCAGATAATGGTCCACCCTTATGAAGAGGTGTGACTGTTGCCACCCTCCATTCACCTGACATGTAACCTGCTTTCAGGATGTAGTTGAAGACTACCTCAAGTGGTCCTGCTAGGTCAAGTCTTAGGCTACCATGGATATTGTTGGGATCCATTGAAGCAGTATTTTTGGCCTTAGTGAGTGCCTCTATGACCTGCTCCCTGTTGATAGCTGAGAAGGATTTGTTAGAATGATTTTCAAATGGGTAGTGGGGGGAGTAGGAGGGCTGATGTCAGAGCTAAATTTATAGGTTCATAGTTAGGTACTAGGCTAGCTGCTCTTGTGGTCTCTAACCTAAAAAAAAAAAAAAAAAAAAAAAATACAGACCTAAATTCCCAGAGTTAACAATATGAGAGGTTCTGGAAATTCTATTCCTTTTTTCAGTGTATTATAGACTTTCAAGTGGAGGTCTCTGTTACACTTACTGAAACTTTAGAGATCCAGTTGTCTGAGACCTTCTGTATCTCCACAAGTCCAGTATCTCCACAAATACTAGACTCAGAGATGTACATTTTCAGCATCTGATAACTAAAACATAGTACAGGGATATATATTTTTTGGGTCTATATTATTTAGTGGAATGGCTATTCAGCGATTACCTATTTATCGAAGCTGCTCTTCATTGAAAGGTGCATTTTAACTAGGGCAAACCAGCAGTTGGCCACCATGTAGAATTTGTCCTTTTCCCCACTGTAGTATGATCTCGGAGTTGGTATATTTATTTAGGTGGTCTCCACATTGGCAGGTTCTAAATTTTAGTTTTTTTTTTTTTTTTTTTTTTTTGTGGTCACTCAGTTGCCAACTGCTTTTTCACCCTACTTAAAATTTACTGTTCGATGAAGAGCAGCTTTCATTAATAGGTGTTTGACAAATGTGTATTCACTGAATAGCCTTTTGACGAAATGTCATAGACCCATATTTTTTTTTATAATCCAGCATCTCCAAAAACTCAGGTATAAACTTCCCCTGTATACTAATCAATGCAACTCACTGTCTTCGTTTAAACATAACCTTCTTGACTAGATGGGTGGCAACAAATTTACTCCAAGGTTGACTGCTCTGACCCACTTGGAAAAAGGAGATATGGCAAGAGGGAGGGTACTGGCTACAAGAATGGTCATATATACTTAGTGGCCTTGAAATATTTATAAACTATATGAAACAGCATTGCCTCTCCTGGTCAGTTGTTCCAGAATAAGAATGTATGTGTTGCTGATGAACAATAATCTTGTTTAGGACAGGTTTCTGAAATACCTAGTATATTAGACATATAATTTTGATCTGTGTTTCCAAGCTATCCCATTTATTAATGATGGTGGAAGAGTTTGATGCCTTTATTAGAGAGGGAATTACTGAACATTAATGTACTAGGAGTAGTGTTAATGTCTCCTGGTCTGCTCAGTTTGTATAATGCTAAATGAAGAAGAGAAACATGTTTTCTGTGTTTTGGTGCTGTCCTGTATGTTACAGAGGACAACTTGACTCTAAATATGGGTTGCTTATAGTGAGAGAAGGATCTAAATGTTGCATATGTGGTTATATACATTATATAGCTGAATGGTAAGATAAAGTATTTTGAACATCACTGGTAGTTTTCAGTAATTCACTCTAATTTTGTTTTAATGCATGATTTATTACTTGTGTGGCATTGAGGGGTACTAAAAAGGCAGGGATGGAAATCATTGCACATGTAATCCAATTGTAGGTAAACCTATATTTATTTGATTTCTTCATTGGAGGGATTTAATCTATGATATGATTCAAGACAATTTATCCATCCAAGTATCTGGTTGGCCAATGACTAGAAACAGTTTAATAAAATATGCAGTTATACAGTTATGTATTTAGAAACAGGAATAAGCAAGAAAATAATAACAGATGCTAGAGATAGTTTAAGGGTAACCATTTGATATTTCAGTACTTGTAGTTGTGATCAGAGAAACAGCAAGAGTGAATTTAAAAAATGTGGTCTTGTATATACTAATCCAGAGATAGTTCTTTCTCAGAATATTTCCATTTCTCCAAGGTATAGTAATCTTGGAGTTGGTAAATTCAAGCCCAGGGGGTGTGGTTGAAAGGGAGAACAGTGATGTTCAACATTCCCTGTCCTCCTTCTCTTTTGTACTTTTTTCTTTCATAATTCTAGTACTCAAAGTTACAAGTCTCAGAACTGTAATAAAGAGGCATGCTAATAACATTGATAGTTTGGTATCCACAGAGTGGAAATATTCAAATACTGAGTATTAAATGAGATGCAATGAAATGAATAAGCTGAAGGTGTCCACATAATAAATAGTTTTGCAAAGAGAAAGGATGCAAGCATAGTTATCAAGGTTGTACTGAGGTTTTCTAGAAAATACAGCAATAAGAAAAAAGAACTTGCTTCTATAGGTGTTAAACTGAGGCATCATACCATTCTTGATGCTGTTAAAATCTTATACGCATGTGCTATGAATATGTAAAGGCTTGCACTGCATTTGAAGAAGAGAGTGGGGAAGAAGAAAGGCAAGCTCGATGAAGTGTGAATAGTCTGACAATATACAGTATCTTTTATAGACAACACTCTGCAATATCTGCATACATTAGATCAGTTTCACATCATTGAATATACAATGCTTTGTTAATAAGGTGGCTATTTAGAATTAAATAGATTTACTTTTTGTATGATAACATTATTGTTTAGTAACTTAATATAAAATAATGTGTTTTGAAAAAAAAATGAACAAAATTTTCATAAAACCATAAAACAAGTCAATGAGTAACTATTTCAATGTTTACAAGGCATGTCTGTAAACAAATCATATTATGTTACTGATAAAATTAAATTTATAATTAAACAAATGATCATTTATGCAGTGCCAGTGGTGCAAGAGGTAGCAGGTAGCACACTTACTTTTGGTGCAGAGCACTATGGTTTCTAATGTCTCAACAGGTAGAGCAATTGCTGACACAGCAGTGCAGTATAAGGCAGGGGAGGAGGCTTACTACTGAGTGTGTTGTCCTTTGGATGAGACATTAAACTGAGTTCCATATACTTGAGTTGTTGGCAGGTCAGGTGGATGTAAAATTTCCAATGGCACCTACTGGAAAGAGTGGGGGTACGTTATTAAAATCAATAAAAGCACAATATCATTTTGTTCTGTATAATAATTTACTTAAACATCCAATATATAAATCATTTTATATCATATATTCCTTTACTGCTTAAAAATATTTAACCTCCACCAGTGTTTATTACACAACCACATTCTTATTTTTGTCCATCATTTACTTCATATCAAATTTTTATTAATACCTCCTTTGTTCTAATTTGACATATTTTATATATTATTGCCATACACATTTTATCTTTTCTATCTACATTTTTTCTACCATTGTCTCCAAAATAGCAATAAATTACATTTTCCATGTTTATTTTTCTAATCCTTCAAAATCATTCTGTTTTCTTATCCTTTCCCAGATATTTTTATCTCTTTCACACTTGAGCACATGTTCCATAGTTACTGTCTGATCACACTTGATACAAATATTTGCTCTACAGTCTTGTACTGCATTTCTCCTTTCACTAATAACTTTCTTAACATCAAACTCCATATATTTTTCTTTCACCCACTTTGTAAAATCTTATTTTTTCTCTTTCACAGCTACTTTATTTTTTTTTTCCATTTATACCTTCCCATGGATAAACTAATTTCATAATACATTTCTCATATCATATCTTCCAATTTTGTTCAATATTACTTATACTCATTTTTAATTCCTTTATTATTTTTCCCATTCCTTAATTTCTGTATTTTCCATTCCCCTTATTATTTTATTCTGCTTTAGCCTTTTTAAAAAGCTGTTGTATTTTTATTTATAAGTTTGATCACCATCTTTTCATTCCCTATATTTCTTAAAGTTAATATCCATTTCAAAAGATAATGACATCAAATACATTAATGGATTTTTATAAGTACTCCATTCTCCTCTTTATAATAAATATTTCCTCTTTTTATTGGATTCAGTGTTGATGTCCATAATATAGAAAATATTATTTCTATTAATTCTTTGGCCAAGTCTGCTGGAAAAAAAAACACTACAGATCCAAATAACCCAGATTTCATATTACTTCAAAATTCTTTCTTTTTAATGCTCAACATAAAACTTTTCCAAAGAGTACTTATTTTTTAATTTCCTCCAATATCCTTGTCTATTGTTCTTGTCTACAGTATATATGACTTCCAAATCGTATTACTAAAATTTCTAATTCTGTATTATTAAATACAAATTCTGTTTCATGACCTTCTTTTCCTAATACTTTACTCTTTCTTTTATTCATCTGTTTCCTACATAGCTTAGCCATTTGTCTAGATTTAAATACTTCTACTATCCTATGAATATTTTTAGCAATAATCACATTATCTGCATAATTCATGCCTGGATGTATTTCTATTTCTCCACAGTTCTTATATATAAGACTGCCCATGCCATTTCTCACTTTTCCTATAACTGCACTCATGACCAAAACAAATAAAATACTACTTTTCAGGCATATTTGTCTAAACTCTTTTTATAAATATTTAAACTCCTATATTCCAATCATTAACTATTATATCAGCCCCATTATTTTCATGCCCAGTTCTAAATAATGTAATATTTTTTATCATTTTTATATTGTTCCATAATGTTCCATAATTGATTTCTTTCTATAAACCACATACTGCCTCTAAATCACATCCAGTCATTCTTACTACACATTTTTCTTCTGTAATAGTATACACTGCCTCTTTAATAATGATTGACATTTTTTACCTGTCTTTTTTATACCATACACTCCTTTCCTAAATGTTATGCATCCTGTTTCTGCCCTTTCTGGATTATTTTCAGAAAAATTATATAATCATTCATCACTTATTGTTCCCCAATTATCTAGTATCTCTTTATTCTCCCTCTTCCATATCAACTTAATTACTTCTTTACAAATCTCTTTGCTTACAAATTCTTCTTCCATCTATTCATTAAATAACTTATTTAACATTTTTGTTCTTCTGCCATGTTTTATACCAGTTATAATCCAAACAATCTAGGCCTGTCACTGAATTTTTGTTAACTTGTTTTAATGCCTCATTTTCTTCCACCATCATTTCTTTTAACATTACATTTTATTTATCATTCAAACTCTCTACTTTCCATTTTCTTTTCTAATATATTCTATCCTCCTTAAATTTTACTTTAATATATGATCACCTCTTTTTCTATCACATCTTGATTTATTATTTTTTGTCTTTATTCAGATTAATACTGTATACTAACATATTCTGTTTTTTTTAACTTTCTTACTTAAAAGGCATTATTTCTTATGTCCTACATTTAACCAGTAATCCTTGTCTTCTTAAAATGTTCTGCTTCTTTGTCTTACTTTATTTATATAATTTCCATTCCATCTTCACATGTACTCCACTATTTATTCTTACATTTTTCATCATTTCTTTCTTTATTTTTCTATACCATTTTTTTCATCTATTAAATATTCCTTTTCTTTTTTTATACATGCTAGTTTAATTATTCTTTTATTCTAACTGATTAATCCAACTACTGTACAAGAATTTTATTGTCTTATGCTATTCCCGTATTATTTTTGTTTAATCTCCAAATAAGCCATCTTCCTATCATAATCGTTTTTTCATTATTTACAACCACTGCCATATACCTTTATGATCTGAAAATTCTGCTTTTTTTTCTTTCCTCTTTCTATTCCTTTCATAGAATACATAATAAAATCTATTCCCGTCTTTGCATTACTCCTTATATAAGCAGAATAGTTTCCCTATTTTCATTTGTCTTATCATTATCACTTCTTTCAATTTTTATATCTCATGTAATTTTTCCTTTTTGTTGTCTTATATTATAGTTAAAATCTCCTAATATCACAATTGTTCACATCAATATACATTTATAATATTGCAAATCATTATTTCCTTTGTTTTCTGTCTGTATACACACGTACCATTATTATTCTCATTGGTTTGCCTTTGAATATTATATCTACTACAGATTCTCTCCCCAATTTCACTATAATATGATCTAGTATCATAATCTGACAATTTTTAATCAACATTGCTAAATCAGATCATTTTTCACTACCTATGTTCCACTATTTTTCTACCTTATTACTATTCTAGCTATTCTCATTTCTCTTTTTTGATATTTCTCACATAATTTAAACATATAATATCTGTTTTCCTTTCCTCACACCACTGAAATACAATTAAACTTTTAGCATCAATACCTATGCTATTTACATTCACTGATATTATACTCACATTACACATTATATTTTGTTATCCTTTCTTTTGATGCTTTTATCATATACTCTGTTTTTATAATAAATTCACAGATCCCATAGATTGTTGCTAGGCTAACAACCCAGAAAGCCTTTCTAAGCCTAGCCAAGTTTTCCTGAAGGAATAATGATGTCTTGTATCCAAATAGGACATTGAGTGCCAAGCATTTATAAGCTACCTCTGTCCATAAGGGACATGGGTGCCAGGTCTGATGTTAATTTCCAATTCTCCACCCACTGGTCCAGGTTATAGTTAAACTGGGTAATAAACAAACTCAGTTTCACATGGATGGGAAACCTGTTCCATAGGAGGTACAGTCTCTGGGACAGATATTTGCCTCTCCAGCATGTTCTGTTTCAGTCACAGACAAAATTCAGGTCTCCAGACCTTGTATTTCTAGTACTCTTTGACTTACAAATATGTAGGAGATTCATAAGGGTGGGATTTGTGGATGCCTTGTAAGCCAGGCATAGATCACCCATCAGCAATCTATAGGAGAATGAGTAGATGGAAAGGGCTTTAAGACATGCTGCATAACACAAGTTTGTTATGCCTTGTATTCTTTTTGTAATGAATCTCTGAGGTTGCTCTAGTTGCTGCTTATGCCTGGTGAGGTACATACCAAACGGGGCATTTTACTCTATGGTTGGTCTGATACGGGCAGAGTACAGTGAGATAATGACTTATTTGAACCTAGATGCTGCCCTTATGTATAAGTTGCACAACATAAAAAGGATTTCCTCCATCACTGTGGCCACATGGTGGTTGAAGGTAAGGCTACTGTCTATGTGTGTATCCAGATCTGTGGCCTTTAGCTCAATTCTTAAGGGAATATTATTAGCATGATAGTTAGCCAGGTTGGTAGAATTCCCAAAAGGTACAATTATACATTTCTTAACATTGAGTTTAAGATCATGCTTTTGGCAATGTTTGTTAGTCATAAATAGATCTTCTTGAAGAATGCTAATGTGTGCAGTGGAGTTGATGATAACCCCCAGCCTGCAATCATCTGCCAACTTAGTCAGCCATAAACCTTTAGCATTTGCTTCCATTTCAGAGAAATAGATGCCAAAAAGGAATGGGCACAGTACAGAACTCTGGGGAACTCTGCTAGTGACTGGCCTCTTGGTAAAAGTGGCTTCATCTATGGAACTTATGGGTCTCATCAATGAGCCAGTTGTTTACCTAGTGGGTGATAAAAAAGTTTTTATCTAAATTAATGATCTTGTCTATAATGCCTGAGCATTCTTGCATAAGAAGCTTTTTTCCAGGTGAAAGTAAGCTCTGTACACAGTCTTACTTTCATCCAGTGCTTTGTTGACTCTCTCAAAAAAGTCCAGCAGATTTAATATGCATTACCTTCCTTTAACAAAGCTAAACTGTGATGGGTCCAGCATTTGCAAGTTACCTATGTCCTCATTTATCATGTCCATGATAATTCTTTTCATGGCCTTACATATGAGGCCAGTAAGATTTATGGGTTTGTAGTTATCAGGATCAGTGGTTGTATCTCCTTTGTGCAGGAGAATGAACGTAGCCATCTTACATTCCTTGGACACAAATCCTGATGGAAGGCTGCAGTTGTGAAGTGATTTGAGTGGACAGAAAGGCTATGTGTTATGCTATTTATTAAACATCTTGAGATGTTATTGGGGCCGATTGATGCAGTGTTTTGGCCTTGGAAAGTGCATTGATGACCTTTTCCCTATTAATGGGTGGGGGGATAGTGGTATTTCCTTTGGACTGTGGGGGTTGGTGGTGAAGGAGAAATTTGATCTGAAACTGTCTGTCAAAAAGTTGGCAATGGCCTCCAGTTCAGTGTGGGTGATGCAATTTTTTTGGTGCATTTATTTGTATTTCTCCTGATGTTATGGACATAATTATAGAAAGTGTTGTGGTTGTCCTCTGCCTGAGAAGCTATTTTTCTTCAAATATAGCCTTTGAAGTACTAATTAACCCTCTTAACTGCCTGTCTATATTGGTCAGGGAGGTGTTTAGTATGCATGCCTTTGTTTCTCCTACTTTTGGCCAATATTTTTTCTTTTGTTGTATAACTGATTGTTATTGTGATTCCACCAAGGTGGCTTGATTTTCCAGTTTGTCTTACTCTTAATACAAGTGAGCAGAGCTCACTCTATACAGCTTTCAAGAGGGCTGTACAAAGGTTTAGTAAATAGCTCAGCATATGCTATGGCATTTACTGGGTTTGGGGGTGCTTGTAATTTAAGCAAGGTGTTGCTTAGTAGAGAGAGGTTAGGGTTGGAATAGTTTCTAAAGGTTTTTGGTTTCTCTGGATCCGTGGATTTAATTTTTATTTCAGGTAATACTAATTTATAGTTTGATCTGACAAGTGAAGACATTATATTGGGTGTGGAACATCAGCCACCCCCATGTTCGTGAACGCAAAGTCCTGGATGTTTGTACCCCTGGTAGAATAATTGGAGCAACTTATCTAAGATGTTGGTATTAACAAAGTTTAGCAATCACTGGGTTTGTGCATTAGAAGTGGTGTAGAATTTCCAATCTATAAAGTTGTAGTCAAGATTCTCCATAAAGATCATATTAGGTTGAATGGTGAGGGACTGTAGTACATTGAAATATGTAGTATGGGTTTCCTGGAACATGTAGGGGGGTCTATAGGTTGCAAGGATATGGTACAATGCCCTGTTTATCATGATTTGTACATTTACCAGTGGGTCATTCACTTTAACTGGTCTGAATGTGAGGTTCTTTTTAATATGGACTGATACTCCTCCACCTCTAGTTGCCCCTTGTGCAGTAGCTAGTTTAAAGGTGTTGAACAGTACCACCTTCAGATATTCCTTCATAAGTTCAGTTAAGTTGGTAGGTTTATCAGTTTGGTGTTGCCTAAAAAAGACAATATGGAGGTGGAAAAGTTATTTTCAAATATGCAAAAGCCTAGAGGGGATTCATGTAAACCACCTCTGGCAAAGCAGCATGGTCTGTCAACCAAGTCTGGTGAGGGGGACACCGGTGTGCCTATAGAATCACCAATGACCAGGAAATTTGGCTGTGTGCTGGTTTGCCTTAAAGGCTTAGCAGTAAAGGCATTGGATACAATGTTACTATGTGTAGCTGGGGGGTGGTATTTTAATAGAGTGTTCATGTGATGGCTAATGACCATTTCTTTGACTGTACTGTGCAGGAGTTGTTAGTGTTCTAGGAAGGTTACCTGTAAGTGCCTCAGCATAAGTCATTTTATATGTAGGGTCTTTAGCCAGTGCAGTAGACATGGTGCAAGTGTCATTGACAGCTTCTATATGATTAGTTTTGATTGTAGGGGAGAGATCTACCTCCAGCATTAAAGTTTATTTACACCTCTTGCATACTTTATCTGTTTTATTATGAATATGTGGGTTATCATTGTACATGAAGCAACTGCTTCAGTGCCTGAGAATAACCATCTCAACCAGACTGGCTACAGAGGGAGAGAGAGTCAGGAAGTTCATATTGATGGTGACTGATCTACTAGAGAGGAGTGAGGGAAACTTAAATATTAAATAGGCTGAAAAGACAAGGGCCTTGATGGTCAGTGTTCAGCTATGTGCAAACTCGATGCTCTAGTAGTTAAAAAAGTTTGTCTAAACAGCAATGCCACAAGAGCATATACCACAAACCTTCCTAGTATAACATAACCATTTTAAAGTTGAAGCACTTAAACCAGAACAAATACACTTAGAAAAATGGGCACAATAAGCTTTCACTAGCAATTCCCAACTCAGAATGGTGGAACCTACCCTCTCCTCCCAGAAGAGTGTAGAGCACCAACCTCCTTAATGCAAACTAACTGGTTTGGAGCCCAAATGCTTAAATCAAAGCAAAGACACTAAGACTAACAGGCACAATACACCTTCACAGCAATTCCCAGTTCAAAAGGGGAGAAGATACCTTCTCCTCTCACAAGAATGTAGACCACAAAGCTTTTAATGTAAAATAACTGGCATAAAGCCCTAGTGCTTAAACCAGAACTAAAACAATTTTAGAATAACCGACACAATAAGCCTTCTACCAGCAATTACCAAATCAAAAGGGTGTAAGCTGAGGATTCAAAGATGGCTGCCATTCTGTAAACACTGCTGACCTGCAGCTCCTCAATAAACCTGAGAAAAATCTGTAACTTAAGTGAATACCAAGAGGTTTGAACATAAAATTAAAGTAAAAAAAGATGCATCTACACTTAATTAATCTATAACCAGGAAAAAAAGTGGAAAACAAGTCTTTATCTATCAGGATTCCAAGTGATTAGCTAGCTCTGAAGAGAGAAATAAACAAAGGACTGTCTGCATTCTTCATTTTACCTGTCAGCTTGGGGAAAGGAAAATGTCACAAGAAGGAAAAAGCATGGAAACAACTACTACCAAAACAAAGCTGTCGGAATTACAGTCATCAGTAAAGGATGGGAGTACGAAAAAACAAAAAATTACTAGACAGCAGGAACAACAGAAACCAGAGACTAGATCTAAAACTGATCAGCCACTGAACATGGATGATATCAAACATGCTTTATTGCCTATACAAGAAGCTTTAAAGGACCTGACTACTCAAATACAAACTTTTGGAGTTTTATGTAATCAGTTGCTGCAGAGAATGAACAAAACAGAGGCTAGAATTTCAGAAACCGAGGACAACATAGACTTGCTGGAGAAGAAAACAAAGGTACATGATGTGGAGTTACAAGCCATGCAAAGCAAACTTATTGATTTAGAAGCGAGGTCTAGAAGAAATAATATTATTATTAGAGGGATCCCTGAAAACATTCAGTATGCAGAGCTAATACCAACTATAACACAAATACTTGAAGTTTTGTTAAATGATGCTGATGGAGTGAAACAAATTGTTATCGAAAGGGCACACAGAGCACTGAGAGAGGTACAAGCTTCTAATATGCCTAAACCTGTATATGCTAAGATATTGACCTTTCAAGATGTTAGCAAAATACTTTTTACTGCAAAAAAGAATGGTGGCTTTGTTATGTGGAAAAATAGTAAAATATCTCTGGCTCAGGATTTACCACTGCAAGTAAGGCAAGCTAGGCAGTCTTTATCTGCATACTGTAAATTTCTGATTGACAAGCAAATTAAATTCCAGATGAAATATCCTAATGTGCTTACATTTATGGTGGATGGGATTAAATATTCTGTTTCTACTAAAAACGAGGCAAAGGGAGTTTTTCTGAAGGTTTTTAAAGTTTTACCTGCATCAGAGGGCTGAAAAAAACTTCTGTTGAGACTGGCATGCTCCTGAGGTCAGATCCAGTATCTACTATACTTCGAGGCTTAGGTAATCCTTTGTTCCCTGCTTAAGTCATTTAGGCCTCTGTAAAAGCAAAAAAACTGTTTGTTTGCAATAATCCGAGGGTCTGCTGGCCGTTTCCTGAACTTTTATGACCTCTGTGAACTTTTTTCGTCGAGTGATAAACAGGAAATCTCTTGAATGTAGCTGAGAGTGTGGATTTCGGTGTAACACTTCCTGTGGTCCGGCTGCGAAAGTGGTCCCCCATCGCGAGTATTACTGATGGTTTCCTGGTTTGAGAAGCTGAAAAGAACTGACATAATGTGTTAATGTTTTTTTTTAAACAAGTAAATAACATTAGAATATGTACATGAAGCATATAATAACATCTGTTTTTCCTGTTTTTTTTTCCTTATGCTTATAGTGTTGAACCAAATTATAATTTTACAATATCTGCAGTGGGTGCAAGGTATAGCACTATATATATGAATATAAATAGGTAAATAGTGGCTATTGGGTGGTGTTAATCAGACAACTAATGTCAGTATAGTTAGGAACTAAAGCATGCAATTGCAAAGCTTTGATAATTGGTAGTTGCAGGCACTGTGTATGGTACAGAATTATAATGTGGGATGCATTTATTTTTTTCTGTCTGTGTTTTTTTTTTTGTTTTCTTTTTTCTTTCTTTCTCTCTCTCAATAAAAGTGGTATATAAATAATGATTGTACCAAAAGAGGTATTTGGGGTAGGTATAAGTAGCTAGTTAATATATTAATTTTTTTTCTTTAAATGGTAATAATACCTTACAATAGAGACTTGCTTAATTAATAGTTGGAACATAAGCTGTAGAGGAATAGCAGTGTTTGCTAGGGAATATTTAGTTTAGACTTTGTAGTAGCTAAGTTAGAATATATAGGTTGTAAGTTTAGGAAATGTTTTAAGTTTTATTACATGAAGCTTTTAAATATGTTTGTGTTTCTAACCTTGTTCATGTTTTTTTACATACCAGACCTATATAAGTCCTGGTCCAGGGGTAAAGTGGGTAGGCACTGGCTGGGGACGGGATGTAGGAAATGCTTCCAGATTATGTTTAGTATGCAGTTAATACATATCCATTGGATAATTTCCCTTTTATACTATTATTGGATAATTAGACCTGTCAATGTGGGAATTAGACTCATGGAACGTTAAAGGGCTCCAGAACTTGAAGAAGAGGAAGCTGTTACTACACATATTGCTACAGGACAAAGCACTGTTTGCATTTTTACAAGAAACACACTTGTTAAATGATCAGTGGGATGATATTAGGAAAAAGAACTGGATTAGAGCGGTAGTGGCATCAAAAGGTAAGAAAAACAGTGCTGGAGTAGCTATAATTATTAAAACTTAATACAAAGACAAGATTTTAGACTCTATAGTGGATCAAAATGTGTGATGGTGTTATGTTATTTTATCGGATAATGTGTTTGATAAACCTCTTTTACTTTTGAATATATATGCACCATGTAATGACCAACAAATAGCATCATTATATCCAATCTTAACACAGTATGATGGTTATTATTTTATTGTGGGTGGGGATTGGAATACCTATCAAAATCCAAAGTTGGATAGGTCTTGTCCACAAAGAGCATTTAATAAGCAGGCCGGGATAGCATTAAATGACTTCAAGGAAGATTTTCAATTATATGACCCCTTTTGTTAATCACATAATATTAATAATGCAATTAAGTATACCTTCTATTCATCATGCCACAAAATGTGGTCTAGGATAGATTTTTTCTTGATATCCAAAGCATTAATTAATTTGGAACCAGTAGTGGTTATACATACTCGATATCTATCGGATCACTCAAAAATTTCGTTAAGGTTTTCTAAAGATTTATAAGATACAAGAATGCATAGAGGTTATAATTGGTCACTTAATCCAAATCTGTTAAATAAAAAGGATATAATAGATGGAATTGTAAAATATCTGAAAGGTTTAACAGATAGGATGAAGCTTCAGGAACATACTCCTGATATTGAATGGGCAGCAGCTAAATCTCAAATTAGAGGATTTCTTTTGCAAAAAGCCTCATATTATAAGAAAAGGCAAAACAATGATATTCAAAAATTAGAAACAAAAGTGAAGCTACTCGAGAAAGAACTGATTCAGAATTTTAATGCTTAAACAGAGAAGGAAATTTTGAAATGTCAAAGGGATCTCTTCTTGCTGCATAATAGTAGAGTAACACTTCAGGAGCATAGGTGTTTAGTGAAATATGCCAATAATGTTCAAATACCATCAAAAGCATTGGCAAGGATTATAAATCAATCGAAAACAACAGTACATATTTTGGAAATACAATGCAATGACACAGTGTATTCTAAAACTGAGGATATTATTGATATTTTCGAAAAAATCTATACCAAGGTTTATGAGGGTCAAATTGATAGGTCTATACATAAACAGAATAAAAGATTCTTGCAAAAAATTAATTTTCCAAAATTAGAAGAGAGTCTGCAAGGTGATCTGATTAAACCTATATCTTCAGAGGAAATAGTATATGTAATCCAACATATGAAAGTACATAAGTCACCAGGTCCTGATGGTTTGACAGTTGAATTTTATAGAGTTTGCTGATAGTTTTGGTAAAATATTGTCTCATGTATTTAACTACATAATCAGAAATAAAATTAGTGACCCTCACCTTAATGCGTCAAAAACAATCTTTATACATAAAGCTAATTCAGACCCCCAAAGCCCATATAATTACAGGCCAATAGCATTAATAAATGTGGATATGAAAATTCTCACTACCATTACAGCATGTAGATTAAAAAAGATTATGATCCATTTAATTTCTAAGGAACAGGCTGGATTTATGTCAACTAGACAAACTAGTGATAACACACTTACACTACATAATATGATGATGTATGCTAAACAAAACAACTCTAATATTTATGTCCTTATAATAGATGCTCAGAAAGCATTTGATAGAGTGGATATAAACTTTTTGTTTGATGTGTTGCCTTATTTCAATATGCCACAGGAATTTATTCAGATACTACAAATATTATATAGTAATCCATATACTACGTTATATATTAACAGGAGTCATTCTAAAAGAATACAGATTAAAAATGGTACACGGCAGGGTTGCCCTTTGTCCCCCTTATTGTTTAACCTTTATTTAGAACCTCTATTTTTATATATTAAGCAAAATTTGTATCATAAGGCACCAATACTTTATAGGAATAAATTAGTAATGTCGGCATTTGCTGATGATCTTATTATTTATTGTACATCCCCAATTTCTGATAGTGAAAAGATATTAAATGTTATAAACAGATTTTCAGAAGTCTCTAATTACAAAATTAATTTGGAAAAAACTAGTATTTTCTCATTAAGAACCCCTAAACCTTTTTCTTTAATGTCCCTATTGGGGAAGATATCATGTAAAGAAAATATCAAATATTTGGGTATTAGCTTCTCTACGGATAATAAGGACTTTTATAGTAATAATATTAAACGAGTATGGGAACTAATAGTAGCTGATTGTGGCAGATGGAGGAATTTAAGACTACCGGTATTGGCAAAAGTATCAATAGTGAAAATGAATATATTACCACAAAGGTTATATATCTTTAGGTCTGCTCAAGTATCAATTACAAAGACAGTTTTTAAACAAATTCATAAAGATCTAGCTAAATTTATTTGGGAGCCAAAGAAAACTAGAATATCGTATGAGAAATTAATGACCCCGAAGAGTAGAGGAGGACTTGAGTTACTGAATTTTGAAGAATACTATTTAATTGTGAACGTCAACAGGTGTTTAAGAATTGCTAATTACGAGGTAATTAGTACAAATTGGATACCAACTTGGGTGGTCTTGAATTACAAGCATATTCTAGATCGGAACATAAATCCTAAAGCTTTACCCTTTTTGGATAAAACTAGTTTGATAAAGTATGGGATTATGGACCACTTAAAAACATATGTGTCATCTTTGCAAAATTTATTCCAATCAGTAGACTTGTTGAAATATATGATGGCTTTACAGCCTTTCCATAGGAATCCCAATTTTAAACCAATCAGTTGACTGATCTTAGTAAATTTCCATTAATAGTTAATTTGACTCTGATTGATGTTTTAAATAAATTTCATTTATTGGCTTCGCAAGTTAGGCAGGAATTGAATCTTTCTAAGAGTTATATGGTTGTCATGAGACAAATCAGAGAACTTGCTCTGAGGCATTTTGAAAACTTTAAACCGGTAGTTGGAATTGTGGATAAATGCTCTGAATTGTGGCAGGCTCTCCAACAGAAGGTCAAATTTATAACAACAACAAATAAATTAATTAAAGATTTAAAATTCCAGGATAAAATTCTGTTGCCAGGGTATTGGGTAAACACAATGACAGTAGCAGATAATCAGGTATTAAAAGCAATTGATTTAACAATAAAATCGGTCTCTTTTCAAAAGTTGATGTATACGCAGTTGATGATTTGGAATAATGCTTATTATACTCATCTTAGGTTACATAAATTTAATCCTAGGAATTCTCCAACTTGTCCATATAGCACAAATCAAACGGCGGATCTTCTTCATATGTTCTGGAGTTGCAAGTGTATATATAAACTTTGGAACTCTCTTAGAACACAACTACAAAAGATGAGTTATCAAAGTTCAACATTATCATGGGAATTTATGATTCTACATGTTCCTCCAAGAGAGCTCTCTAGGTCACAAACTATAATATGTATGAATATTTTTTTGCTGATGAAGTTATATATAGCTACAAATTGTTTAGAACCAGATAAGACATCATAGGATATTTTCAAGCTTGTGGCTATAAAGCATATATTAGCACATAAATTACTCCTGAAGCAAAGTAACAAAAATATTAATAACCCGAAAATATGGTAAAAGGTTTTTAACATTATATTAGCATAATACTGTTATTAGGAATATATTAAAGTTTGGATGTATATGTGGAGGAAACAATGTTTTGAAAATATGTATGATATGTATGGACGCAAAGTACTTCTACAAATGTTTTGGCTTTGTTTTTCTTCCCTGGTGTCTTCTTTTTTGGAATAATGATGATTTTTATATGGAAGCATTTCATGTAGATAATGTATATAGTTTTGATAGTAATAGTAGTGAATTATGTGTGTGATTTTATTGTATTTTGAAAATATATATCAATAAAAATTTATTATGGAAAAAAAAAAGGGTGTAAGCTGCCTCTATCGCCACACGAGTGTAGACCACAAACCTTCCTTATGTAAGATAACTAGTTTAAAGCTCAACTGCTTATTTTAAAACTAAGAGGCTTAGAATAACAGTTAAAATGTAATCAGGCTACTAACAAGCAGTAATAAATGCAGCAGATTAAATGCAACTGAACACTTTAAGAATGTGAAGTGAAAGGTTTAATAAAGTAGGAAGAAGGACAAATACAGTAAAAACAACTGAATAAAGGGCAATTATTTTGGTAAGTGGAAAGTGAAGGAACAGAAGATAATTCAAGTTTAGGAGACTAAGGGGAAGGGCCTACCCTGCTGATCCCTCAGTGCTCAGTAGAGTGATTTGATGAGATGGGACTAGGATGAGTTTCCAAAATCAGATTTATAGCAGGGGCAGGCAGTTCAAAAGCCTCCATGTTTAAAAGCAGAACAGCAGAAAGGTGAGGGGGCGGGAAAATCAAATGCAGACAGAGATCAGCAATAGTCAGGTAAAGAAAAGCAAGTCAAGCAAGCATTACCAAGCAGTACACCTAAATAAAGATGCCACTGAATAGTTGTAGTTAAATGAGTGATGCTATTTCTCATCTCTTGCCACTAATCAGCTGGATGTTATTTACTGTCCGCAAAATATATTTTTTTCTAACTGGCCCTAGACAATAAAAAAACTTAACACTAAATTCAATATAAGAAAATATAAAAAAATGGAAGTAACCAAACCTTAAATGAATAACTTCAATCCAAAATCAAATGCAGAGATCAGCATTAGTCAGGTAGAGAACAAGTCAGACAAGTTCTACTTCCTGTAGATTTGCTTCCTTTCACTTTTCCCCTCTTTTCTTCATTACTCTCATCACTTTCGTCATCACGTTTATCACCTACCTTATAAACAACCATTTTTTGTCTATTTTTTTATTTTGTCTATATTTTGTTCTTCCTCATCCTTTTCATCATCACCTATCCTTTCATTTCCAATCACTAATAATTATTTAATTACTCTTTTCTCAGTTTCCACAGTATTTTCTTGTGTATTTTCTGCTCTGTTTTTTTTATTCACATTTTCTTTGCAATTTATACAAAAATGACCTTGTTAATATTTAAAACTTAACAACACAATTCATTGCAAAATGTTCCCTTTCCCCACATTGCAGACATCTTTTTTTCACTGTTCAATTAAATGTTCATCAGACCCACAAAGAACATTTCTTTTGCTTGTCCCCAGTATCTCAAAACACCACTGTTCCTTTCACCATTTATTATACTTGGTATGTATTTTAACTTTTTGTTTTCAATTTTTAAACTAACTACACAATCCCATCCTCCAGCCTGCAGTCCTCTTTCACATTTTACTTGCTTAAATCATTAACAGTCTCATATTTTGCCTTTAGAAATTTCTCCAAGTATTTTTTTCTACCTATTTCCTTTTCAAAATCTCAGTCTGTGATGTTGCCACATATCAATTCCATGGAAAAATAATCTTTTACTTCGTAATGTTCTAAAAACATTGTCATCCCTTCTCCAGTTTCAAAAGTAATGTCCCCAAAAGTCTATTTTCCCAAAACAATCAATGTTATTATCTGTTTCACTTTTATATCCAATGTTTTTATTGCATTGTCCCACAAATCATATTTATATAATAGTTTATCATATTTTGCTTGTATTTTGTATTCAAAGAATGTGCTTTCTTTTCTTACATATATTTTTACTCCATCTACATTACTGTTTCCTGCTACTATATTTATATCTGTCCTTCTTTTCTGTCTCATCTCTTCCTTCTAGCTCCATTTATTATGTATTTTCCTCTCCTTTCTGAATTGTATCCATTATATCATTCCACAATATTTCCTTGCTGCTGTCTGGTTCTTCCTCCAACATATGCCATAGTACTTGATTTAAACTGGTGAGGGGTTAAACTGAATGTCCTTCTGCTTAGTTTTCACTCTGATTCCTTTCTACTCACAATATTTTCAAAAATGTTTTTCTGGAAAATATCTCCCAAATCCTACATAATCTGTTCCATTATCTTGGCTTCTACTTTACCATCTGAAATTTCAACATTCTTATTTCTTCCAGCTGCCACTATGTTAGAAATAGGGGACACATCAATTCTCATTGTAGGTGAAGTTCCCTAACGCTGTGGCAAACTTTTCCTTAGTAGTGTAAATACCACCTTATGTCTTCCCTGAAAAGAGGCTACTTGTCTAGTGTGATTGCCCTGGTCAACAAAAAAGATAAATAAAAAATAAAATAGATAAAATAAAATATTTCAGCAGCTTGAGAAATAACAAGGTGGAGCAGAGACCCTATCTAAGTTAGAACTTTTGGTCATGGGAAGTTGACAGTACATGTTGAGGATGATCTCTTAGTCTTAATAATGTTCTCCTTGTGTATTACTTCTTGCATTTGGACTAGGACTTTTTTTATAGTAAGGAACAATGTTTTCCTTCCATTTTTTTTTTTTTTTTTTGGTTATAGAAATACACAGGCTCATGTAGTGGCAAACTTCTGTAAGTACAAAAACATCAGTTCCAAAGTACAAATCAACTGTAATGATCCACCAACAAAACACATGTAATGGTTAAACAGTTGTCTATCATAACAATTAACATTTAAATACCCTTTCTAATTGATCATGTGATGTTAAAATTGAATAAAGAAAAAATTAATATAATAAAAAAGTTAAGTCATCATTAAATTCTCTTTTCGTTCAAAAAATCAGTTAGAAAATCATAAAAAATGTACAAAGTAGTTAAAAAAATAAAAACCTAATCATATGAAAACAATTATAAATCCAAAGTCTTCATCTTTAAAATGCATGCTATAGAAGTGTTATAATTAATACCAGGGAATGATGTACAATTAAGCCTAAGTTGCCACTGAAGATCTCCCACCAACCACCCCTACTGTCCTTTCTCACTTTGTCAACTATACCAAATAAAAACATAGTAAACTGGGGACATTGCAAAGTGTGTTTTTAAAGAGTGTTCATATTCTCCCTTTCTATAGCATATATGCATTTGTAAATGTGTTTACAAAGTGGTCTCTCTATTTTAACCATGTAAAAAAAACTCTGTAACCCTCACAGATATAAACTACACCAATATTAGAACAATTATCTGATGCCAACCTGATGTGTTGTAGAGGGTAGCCTATTGTCATCTGTTTGTCGTGCAAAATAAATGTGCAATAGTTACATCTACCACATTTGTAGGTTTTCCTGTTTTGTGAATTAGTTAATAGGGACGGATGTTCCAAAAGATGTTTCAAATTGTGTCTGGTTTTGTAGACAAAGGTAGGTTTTTCACCTAAAATGTTGAAAAGCTCACTATTAGACTTAAAAATAACACAGTTCTTACTCAAAAGTTTTTTAATATCCCTACTCAAATCACCAAAGTGAACCTCCATTGAATTTCTGAAATATCTCTCTGGTGAGTGGGACTTGGGGATTTTGTATGGCTTCTGGTACACCCAATAATGGCATGTATCTAGTCCCCCATACTTCCAACACTTCTTCCCCTATAGCATGCAGTAACTCCTGGGGGTAACCTCTATCTAGAAACATCTGCAAGAGGTTACTCAGTTCTATTTTAATTGGTTCTGAACATCATTAAAAATAGTCACATCTAAATAATACTGTTATGTGAGTGTATCTGGGAAAATTAAAAAAAAGCACTGTTAATAAAAAACACAAATGCATCTCTAATCCTGTCATTGTCCTTCCAATGGATGAAAATGGCATCCAGGTAACACAAGTAAAGTGTCCAGTGATGACTTAATCTAGAACTGAAGATGTTGGTTTTCTCCCAGGAGTACATGACTATGTTGGCATACATAGGTGTGCAGCTTGCACCCATCTTGACCCCTTCACTTATCTATAAAACTTATTGTCAAAGGTCATAAAATTGTTTTAATGAACAACTTCTGTGACCTCCATCACAAAATTTACTAAGGAATCTTTGAAGGTGGTTAGTTCATAAATAGCTTCCTGAAATAATTCCAGGCCCTCTTTGTGTGGGATCAAGGAAAAAAAAGATCAACTGTATCAATAGTGGAAAACTCAGATAGTGTAAAATTAAAGTCATATCTGATCTTTGAAAGAAAACCCCATGAATCTTTTGCCAGCTTTTATGTAACCAACTGGCTGTAATCCTTTCTTCAACAGCCTGTCAACAAACGCCCAACGTGAGTAAGTTGAAATACTATGAAACACCACAATCACTTATAAAAGTGTTGTATATGTTTTTATGTACTTTTGGGATTCCAAAAAAAGATGGTATTAAGGGATGGCCATTTACCAAGAAATTAAAACTTTCCTCATTAATAACCCCTTGGAATAAAGAATTGTTTAAAAAAGTTGAATCTTTCTGTGCGTGATACACATTTCATTTTTAGAAACTATCTCTTATTTGTTTATATTACTTAATAATGCAGTAAGTTGATGATTGTAATCATTCTTATCAACTATGACCACCCCTCCCCCTTTATCTGGTTTTATAATATACAACAATTCATTAGAACTCAGATCCTTTAATAAGGCCACTTCATCTCTGGTCATGTTGTAAAATTTTCATTTCTCTGAGTTGTGTGCACCAAAAATTTCTTGTGTGCTTACTTTCTCAAAACAAGTGACAGTGGAGTGTAATGGTGGATTAAAAGTACTCTTTCTCTTAAAATGTCCTAATGAAAACTTAAACCCTGAAAGTTGTTCTTTAAACGTAATCTATAAATTAAGTTTTCTGGTGAATACTTTAAATTCAACTAGTACCTCTGCTACATCCATTTTATGTGATAGAACAAATTTAAACCCTTTTTTAAATAAGAAAAAGCAGGGTTTTGTGGTATTTAAATTTGTGTAATTAAAAAAATTAAATCCATCAAAGCTTAACATCTTACCATCAAAAGCTGTTATAATCCTGTCCAGCTCCTCAGCCGCCCCAAGTAATTGCTCCTGCTGTTCTTCCATCAGTATTGTCTTGGTCCCTTGTCCCTTGACCTTTTCAGGGTATAAGGGTAACCATTATCATGCCTGCTACCACGTTGCTCCTGTGTTTTAAAATAGGCTTTGGGAAAGGGTAGACTACATTTTGTGTATATTCACATTCATCCCTATACAGTTTTTTTTTTTTTGCTTCTGCATTAAATTAAGCATCATTTGTTGCTCCACTTTGTCAAAAATACAATCATATTTAACCCCAAAACTATGAAATGTAGTATTATTAATAATGTCTGTGTTGTTTATTCACATTATCCAATAGTTCATTGATCTTACAATTGTTTAGCTGAATTATAAATTGTATTAGTTCTACCCACTGCCTATCAACATACTGTATCTAGAAGTTAACTGGTGTTTTTATCCTTACAAAAGTTTACCACTATGTGAGCCTGTGCATTTTTACAGTGTTTGTGAGTGTCTGCATGTTTACATTCTTTTTTCCATTTTTTTGGTTATGACTTTTCTTGCAACTGCTAATATAGTCCAGACTCAATTTCAAGTAAAATACAAATCCATATTATGCAAAACTATATCGGTATCTAGATACATTTTATCAGTAAACAAGGCTTGCATAAAACATTGATTTTCTCCCAACGCTCTTTCAAAATAGCACAATCAAACATTATGTGTGGCCATTCAGGGCTAATTTCTTGTTTAAATTTCTAGCATTCTAAATGAGTATGTTTACTTATTTTACCATTTAATCAGGAGTAAAGACACTCTGTGTAAGTATTGCTGTGTAAATAATAAATAGTAATAGGCCAACGATGTTTCACATATTGACCTTAGCATAAATGTTGTATTTTCTTCTGGTATATTTTCATTAGCTCATTATCTTGTGATAATATATTTCTAGAATTCATGGTTGGTATTATCTTTGCATATAAAACAATTTAGATCTGATTCATTAATACTTACACTACTTGTACGTGATCTGTATTCAAGAACATCCTTACCACATGTTTTGTGATTTATAGTCACTCATAAAGATTGCACTAAGTGCACATGTGGTCTAAATTTTGGGGTGACCATTATGAATCCCCCTTGATATGTAAGTTTTGCAAGAAAATCAGTAAGAATACTAAAACTGAGAGGAAGAAATTGTGAGCTATGCTTGTGTTGTCTCTTTACTCAGAATAGTAAACACTTAGTGTAGGTGTTAATGAATTCCAGTCAAAAGTCAGTTTATATAGGATATTAGGCAAAGATATTGAAGGATAGAACACAAAGCTTTTTCACTCCAGCTGGGAGCAGTTTCTAGTTAAGTGACTTGTTCAGAGTCACACAGTTAGGGAAATGGAGGCTGAAGTAATCAAACTCTGGACCACTGGATAACAGAAAACAGATCATTGATAGCTCTTTAATCCTATGCATTTACTGCCAGATAAAGATTAAATTTAAACTGAAAATGAATTCTGATACTAAAGTCTTAAAGTAAAACTCCACCTTATAACTCAAAAGACATATTTTTTATTGTATCTTTGTTTTTACATTGTTTTAATGCCTCAAAATCACTCCAAGTGCTTCTTTTACAATTTTAATGTGTTTCTCTCAAAATGGCGGATGATGGGGCCTGCCCTGGTAATGTGATCTTATTTTCTTGCTTTCCTTCCTTTTTCTCAGAATACATTTCAAGTCCTCTTTATATGACTAATGCAGACATAAGGAAGTGGTGCTGTTTTCTCATGCCATTAAAATGTAATGGCAGGACTGTGAAGCATTGTCATCTAAACACACCTTCTGTAAAAGAGCTGCTTGTCTGTTTACCTGACAGAGCCTCATTTATCTCTCTCACAGAGCTTGTGCTATATTATAAATAGCTGTTAGCTACTTGCAGCAAAAGAAAGCATATAAAAAACAGTTTTTTGTAAGAGGAGTCTTTTGTAGTCCTAACAAACTTGATAAACCCTCCCCCATACTCTCATGCCAAGGTGTGAAAACTCTCACTGCAGTAAATGATTCCTTGCAGTACATTTACAAGTGACAAGTAGTAGGACTCTAAACTTAGTCTGTCTGCTACTTCCCAATGCCTTCAGTGTGAGGATTTTTCTCTCTCATGAATGATGCAGACTTAAAATGTGCTTTACTCGTTCAATTATTTCTGTCATGTTCATAGGTTCATAGGTTCATAGGTTCATACTAGGCTATCTGCCCAAGGGCATTTATAAGCCTAGCCCATAGTTATGTGGCTTTCGCCACCCCTTTAGTTTGAATAAAAACTATGCCTATCATTTTGCTGTGCCTCTGTCAAGCAGTGACACTGAAGTAATCCCTGGGGTATATCTGCAATCTCCCATCCATTGGTCAAGATTCCTCTTGAACAAGGCCAGAGAGGTGCTCTGCCTCACATGTACCGGGATTTTGTTCCACAGCATAGGGAGTCTCTGGGTGATGAATCTGTCCCTCCAGCACGTTCTATTTATAACCGTGTCAAGGTTTAAGTCTCCGCCCTTGTGGTTCTGAGGGATCTAGATTTTTGAGGTGAAGCATATTCATCAAATCTGGGTTTGACATGGCCTTATATGTCAGGCACAGGTCACCTCTGAGCAAGCGGTATGAGACTGAATAGAGCTGGAGTTCTTTCAGTCGGGCAGCATAAGACATATTTTTGAGACCCTTTATCCTTTTGGTGAGGAACTTTTGGGGCCTTTCAAGCTGCAGCAGGTGTCTGGTCAGATACATTCGAACGGGCATTGTACTCAATCATAGGTCTAATGAGTGATGAGTACAGGGGACGATGACCTCCCTTGATCTAGATGTGAATCCCTTCATGATCAGGTGGGTGATATAGAAGGTTTTCCTAACTACTTTAGCAACATGAGTGTCAAACGAAGGCTACTGTCAACCTGGGTCCCCAGATCTCTGATGACTTTTTCTGTGCTCAGTGGATTGCCACCTATATGGTAGCTAGGGGTAACCTTGTTTTTCCCGAAGGGTATGACTATGCATTTTTGGCGTTTAACTTCAGGCCATGGCTCTGGCACCAGTTATCCGTTTCTGTGAGGCCCTTCTGGAGGATATCTGTGTCAGATGTGTTTTCGACTATGGCGCCCAGTTTGCAGTCATCTGCAAACTTTGTCAGCCATAACCCTCCTGTGTTTGCTTGTACTTCAGAAAAGTAGATGCCGAACAAGAGTGGACCCAGGACTGAGCCCTGTGGGACACCACTTGTGACAGGCTTTGAGTCTGACATGGCTCCAGCAACTCTGACCCTGTGGGTTCTGTCACTTAGCCAGTTTGCAACCCATCTTGTGATGTATGGGTTTACATTCAAGCTGATGAGTTTTTCGATGATACCTGAGTGAGGTATTGTGTCGAAGGCCTTTGCCAGGTCGAGATAGGCTGTATGGACTGCCTTTCCCTCATCAATGGCCTTGGTGACTGTCTCGAAAAAGTCAACCAAGTTTAAGAGGCAGGATCTGCCTTTGACAAAGCCAAACTGGGTTGGATCCAAAGTCTGCAAGTTCCCTATGTCTTTATTTATGAGTTCCATTATGATCCTCTCCATGGCTTTGCAGATAAGGCTTGTCAAGCTAATGGGGCGGTAATTTCCAGGGTCTGTGGAGGCACCGCCCTTATGAAGTGGGACCACAGTCGCCGTGCGCCACTCCTTGGGTACGTATCCTGAGGTGAGGCTAAGATTAAACAGCTGTCCTAACTGTGGGTTTAATTCCTCGTTGAGTTCATGAAGCACACAGCCGGGGACACCATCCGGTCCCATGGATGCTGTGTTTTTAGCCTTAGTGAGGGCAGTACTCACCTGGGCGTTGGAGATGTCTGGGGGGTACAATCCTCTGGAATAGATTTCTCTCCTTTTGGGGAGGGGAAGTTTGCACTGAACCTGTCAGCCAGTATGTTGGCAATGTGTGTAGGTTCAGTAATTTTCACATCATTTTGAACTAATTCTGAGCATATCTGGGAGTTTCCTCCTAGGTTTCTAACATAGCTAAAGAAGGCCTTATGATTCTCTTTAGAGTCCTTGGCGATTTTTCTCTCAAAATTTGCCTTGGATGATTTTATGAGAGCTCTTAGTTTTTACTTATAATGATCAAAGGTGTCTTACCTTTCAAGGATTTTGCTCTATCTTGTAGTAGCTTCCTCCTTTTGTTGTAGAGCTTGTTTATGGCTGGGGTCCACCAGACTGGACGCTTGCCTTTGGTACAGAGAGTCTTAGTTTTGTTTGGGATTGCCTGATCCATGCAGTCCTGTAGGTGCTGGTAGAAGGCATTTGTAAGTGATTCAGCGGTTTGAGTAATGTTTACCACTGGCTCAGGGGCCTTAAAGGAGACCACACTAGTTTTTAGAAGTGTGAAATTGGCTTTTGAGAAGTTTTTCACTGTGGTCTTTTTTTGTTTCAGGTGGGGGCGGGATGAGGACCTCCAGTGAGATTAGTTTATGATCTGATCTCACCAGTGAGGGGTATACTTCCAGTGTTGAACATTTTGATCCCATGTTCGTGATGATGAGATCAAGTATGTTTTCTCCTCTTGTGGGGATGGTGACTAGTTGTTCCATGGCATTTGAGTTTATGAACTCCAGGAATCTTTGGGTTAGAGTGTTCGGGCTTGAGTAGTGTTCCCAGTCTATATTAGGGTAGTTGAAGTCACCTAGTATGATGGTGTTTGGAGATACATTTATCCCTCCAATGTTTTCAGGAAGGCCATGTGAGGTTCCTGAGTTTGAGAGGGTGGCCTGTAACATGCTACAAATTGCAGAGCAGTCTTGCCTATGGTTAATTGCACCTGGATGGTCTCCGATGCATCGTGCGTTGCCACCAACCTTGAGGTGTGGGTGTCCTTTATGAATATGGACACCCTCCTTTCTTGGTGTTGTCCGGATTTTGGGGCCGGAACGCATGATATGAGGTGAAACCTGTTAGTGCTGGGGTGCTCTCAGGAGCCTTGAACCAGGTTTCTGTCACAGCACAGACATCGATGTTCTCCATATTGAGAAGGGCCTCGAGTGCGTGCATCTTGAGATTGAGACTTCTGGCATTGAGCAGCATTACCCTTAGTTTTTTCCTTTTGGTGTTCTAGGGTGGTAGGTTTAGAATTTGAGCCTTGCCTAAAAAGGCACTATGGGGGTGGCAAGAGCCTTTGCCAATATCCGGAAGCCCAGGGGTGACAGGTGCAAGCCGTCCCTTGCGAAGCAGCGTGGCTTGTCCAGCATGTCATCCCAGGCAGACAGACATTGGATCCCCTTTGAATGACACCAGAATTTAAGCCAATTATTAAAGCTGATCATCTTATCACTGTATTGTGGCATCATTCTAGGTGAAGGTAGGATACTGCTCAAGGTCAGGGTCATACCTGCCTGGGCTACATAATCAGAGAGCTCCTCGATGTCCCTTTTCATGTAGTCCAAGGAGGTACATCTCAGGTCGTTGACACCAGCGTGGACAATGACTGAGTCGTACTTGTACCTGCTGTTGAGAGACCTGAGTGCTTGCGTTATGTAGCGGATTCTAGCGCCCGACAGGCAGCTTACTGTGACCTTCTCTTTACTCAGTCTGGTGAGCGAGACGTCAGTGTGTCTGACTATGGAATCACCAATGACAAGTGTGTCTGGCATTTTGTTTGGCCTTAAGGGCTGTGACTGTTTGACACTCTGACTGTGTGGTCTATGTGTTGCATGTGTTGGGTCGTGAGGTGGTAGTTGTTTGGGTGTCTGCTTTGGTGGCCTCTGCTGTTTTGGTAAATTTTTGATCAGAGCCTCCGAGTATGTCTTTGTGTGAATATGTGTATGATTTGAAGTTGTGATGGTACCATGTGTGACTGGGTATGTATTGTGTGTGGTTACCTTCTCCTCCTGTCTGGTCTTGCCAGTCCTATGTTGAGAGAGCTCAGCCTCCAGTTTGGCCGTATAGTTGCATCTCTCGCATGTATTTGTGTTTTGTGGGAGAAGGAGAGGATTGTCTGTGTACATGAGGCAGTTGTAACATTGCCTCAATATTCCCAGGTTCACCAATTGAGCTGGAGAGGACACTAGCAACTGATCCCTCAACATACTAGAAGTAGTAGATAAAGAGACTTTCAAAGGACTCCGGGGGAAGTGGGTTTTAGGCTGGTGGGGTACTATCTATAATAAGAGTGCTTTATCAAGGTGCAAGTACTGTAGGAGTAAGTGCTAGGCTTTACAGATAGAGAATAGTCTACTTGGGAATCAAGTAGAGATGAACTTTTCAGTTATAGGATATGCTGGTTAGATCAGCAGTACAGCTCGAGGAAGGTAGTTCTAAGGGAAAATTGGAAGAGTGGAATTTAGATGGCCCAAATAGTTTAACCTTGTTTAACCGCCGCTGCTCTTGTGTGCAACAGTGGTAACTCCGCGCTAAATCATGCTTATGCGCGTTTAGCGTGTTTTATAGCAGGGGGCTGAAAGGAGCTAGGAATTGGCCCAAAACGACCAATGGACTACTAGTTTCTGGCTGAAACTTCACCAAATCAGACAAAAAGGCCGCTCAGTGCTTCCCACTCCCACTGGTAAGCAAAGAAACTTCCCTCCTTCCTAATAAGGCAATGGATCAGTAACAGGAACTAAAAACAAAGCCCAGGGATCAGCAACTCTGAAACTGGACTACTCTAGTTCAGTAAGGCGGGAAAACAAGAGATTTTTTTGTTTTATTACAGAGACAAGGAAAAAAAAACAGACAGTAAATGCTATAAATGCTGTACAAGCCACGCTGCTTCGCAAGGGACGGCTTGCACCTGTCACCCCTGGGCTTCCGGATATTGGCAAAGGCTCTTGCCACCCCCATAGTGCCTTTTTTAGGCAAGGCTCAAATTCTAAACCTACCACCCTAGAACACCAAAAAGGAAAAAAACTAAGGGTAATGCTGCTCAGTGCCAGAAGTCTCAATCTCAAGATGCACGCTCTCGAGGCCCTTCTCAATATGGAGAACATCGATGTCTGTGCTGTGACAGAAACCTGGTTCAAGGCTCCTGAGAGCACCCCAGCACTAACAGGTTTCACCTCATATCATGCGTTCCGGCCCCAAAATCATGGTCACACATCGGTTGTGTGTTCCACATGCAATCTTGGTCAATGTCTTTCTGTCAGTATTTTTTTATTTGTATTGATAAGTGCATTTAATAACTGTTATTATCTTTGCCAGTGCAGCTTATGTTGTGGCTAAAAAGGATCCTGGAACCAGTTTAGTTTCCTGGTTATCAAAGTATAAATAAATATGGCAAAGATAATAACAGTTATTAAATGCACTTATCAATACAAATAAAAAAATACTGACAGAAAGACATTGACCAAGATTGCATGTGGAACACACAACCGATGTGTGACCAAGTAAATCACTGAGCAAAATTTACTAGAATGTATACATTAATAATGCTTAACTATATTATGTTTATCATAAATTCATTGTATGCACACACATAGTGTGTGTGTGTGTATTTATGTGTTTCTGTATATGTATATAAAGGACATATGTAGAAAAGCATGTGTGTGTGTGTGTGTGTGTGTGTGTGTGTGTGTGTGTGTGTGTGTGTGTGTGTGTGTGTGTGTGTGTGTGTGTGTGTGTGTGTGTGTGTGTGTGTGTGTGTGTGTGTGTGTGTGTGTGTGTGTGTGTGTGTGTGTGTGTGTGTGTGTGTGTGTGTGTGTGCATTTAAACACAGCTAAGTACTCCTGATTTCCTTTTCTTAGTGCTCTTAATGCAAGGACACATAGTAAATGTATGTTAAAGTAACTTCAGCTGTATATTATTTTTGCTCTCTCTGACAATGCAAGGACTGACTCAAAGTCGGTAGGAATCTCTTACAATGGATCTGCGTGTACCAGATATGCATCCTCCTCTGGAAGGATGTCACACAAAGCATAAAATACCTTTTTTATGAACAGTATAAGTGCACCTAGTTGATAGGCTTGCCACCTGACTCTCTTTCTGCAGTTCTGGCCTGTGTGTATGTGTGTGGGGAGGGGGGTTGAAAATGGTAAATGCATTTATATATTACAAGAAAAAATATTTACTGACTTTTCTCTAAATGTCACATAAATCTTTGCAACTACTCGTAAGTTATCTTAACACAAACTATTATAAATAACATTTAAAGCTTAGAATTTCAATACTGGGTTGCTGCTTATGTAAATTTGTCAGAAGAGTTGACAATTTCCTTTAAATCTCTGACTGATCTAATTGCTTTGTTTTGCTATGAAAGGGGAGTGTTAAGTTCTCCTCCCCTCTGCAATAAAAACAGTGGAAACAATTCCACAGCTTTCTATCTTTTTTTATATCAGCTACTGTGTTCCTGACAGCAGGATTAATTGCCCATCTAAGACTGACAGCAGTACCTGACAGGGTAAACTACAGATTTAACTGTGTCTATGATATGTCATGCAGGTGGAGACTAACTTCTCTGCAAAGTATGTGAGAAGTTGAGTTTAAAAAAAAAGTAGGTGGGCTTTCCCTTCCTTTGACTCCAATGCAAGGAAATATAAGTTTTAAAAACTGCAAGCAAATTTCTGGTACATACATAATGCTGGAACCATATTGTAGGGAGAAAAGAAACCCAACAATTGAGTTAAACTGTATGAGAGGGTGGAGTGCTCCTTTAATTTGTTTTATTTACCCACATATGCTATAATGAACCAACTTATAAAATTATTTTATTTTCCATTTGTTTTATTAAAATAAATAAAATAAAAATAAAATAATATTATGCCTTTTACGTTAAGAGATCTTTAATGTATGGGAACTCATAAATAAACTTTTTCAGGAACTAATGGGTGTTAGCCAATTGAATCACTTCTTCAAATCAAGCTGATCCATTAGAGAAGATTTGAATTTTTAAGATATTATTTTATACTGATAATGCATCAGTGTATAAATATTATATTGATAGTAGCATGAGTAACCAGATGTGATTTTCTATGACCTCCACAGATGTATTATTCTCATTGTTTTAAGATTAAAGATTTCCAAATGCATATTTTCTAGTCAGTTGTGTAGTTTTTTTTTTTATCTGTCCAGTGTACTATGACTTTAAAGGAGGCTGCACTGACATAGAAATATACATCAGTCAATTTAATTCCTAACTTTTCCCAAGATTGTATATGATGAATAAAAGCAATCCTAGGTTTTCTATGATGGCATAAGAAAATCATACCCTCCTTGTTGAATTTTTTAGATGTGCTTTTTTCTGGATAAAAGAGGCATAACATATCATGTGTAAGACATTAGGGAGTAAAAACATTCTTATAATTGAAGCTTGTTCAAATGTGATGGTTAATTTGTTCCGGGGTGTAGTTTGTTTATTAATTTCTTCTATTTTATTTTTCAAATTTTTATTTCTTGTTTCTTTACATGCTTTTTATGATTCTCCCCAGACAAGTTATTTCTTGAGTTATCAATCAGTGTTAGACACAGATGGTATTATTTTATTATCTGTTTTGTTCAGAATTTAAAATTTAGATTTGCAGTTTTTAACTTTCAAAATCAAACTTTTCTCAAAATCTTTTGTCATTAAGAAATTTATTTTAGTAAGTTTGATATCTGATAATGTCTGCCTCATGTCTTCTGCAAATAGGACCAGTTCTGACTTATAATTACCTCCTGTACTTTTATTATTAGTTTGGATGTTTATTACTTGGGTTTCTATGGTCAAGAATAACAGAAGAAAAGGCATTGAGCTTTCTTTTGTTCCTTTCGTCAAATCATTTTCAGAAGAAAATGTTCCCTATGTTGAATATGCTTTATTGTCTTTGCACATAATATTAATATATGTATAAGTGTGTGTGTGTGTGTGTGTGTGTGTGTGTGTGTGTGTGTATATATATATATATATATATATATATATATATATATATATATATATATATATATATATATATATAGTATATATATATATATATATATATATATATATATATATATATATATATATATGGATCTAGGACTGTTGATCAAAAGATCAAAAGCCCGAATTCATTACCACTGAACACACTTTAACGGAAGCGCTTTCATCGAAAAAGCGCTTTTGTTAAAGTATGTTAAAAAAAACACAAACTATACTTGAATGCAGGGGGCAAGCCACCCTGCACCCCCCACCCCCCCTACTTTAATGTTCTCACTCTGAGGTCGCACTATATTGGAGAAAAGGGAATTTTCCTTTACCGCACCATAGTACGACCGGAACAACAAGCATACTTATGCAAAAATGCTGCTTCAGTCAACAACACTTTTGTGCAAGTATGCTCACCAAATTGGGATTCAGAGAAAGATGCAGTTGAGCATCTGTACGGATCCCATATATATATATAAATGTAGCTGAAGTCTCCCCTAAAATCAAACTATTTGTGAGTTATGTAATATAATAAAAATATGCTTCTTTACTAATTTGACTCCCATTCCACAAAAGAAAGACTAGTTAACCAGGAACCATATTCTATTATAATATGGAAATTCCACTATCACTAGCATATCATCTTGCTCTTCAAACTTGCAGATGATGTTAGACATTATGAAGTTTTCTTCCCCAGAATCATTATCCCACTCCTTTCACTTGAGCCAATATTTCATATTTGTTTGGATTCTATTGATCTTTATCTAAATTATTAATAGAAGTATCTTATAAAAATAATTTGTGGTTCTTTGACATTACAACATTTTAAAACCTTCCCCTTTCTATTGTTATCACACCATCAATGTGCAAAGACATGAGTTAATTCCAATTTAATTTGCTAAATGAATTATCTGCTACTATTATTGTTTTAATTCTCTTAAGTACTTTGATAATGATATTGAGATTTCAACTTTATAGTGTCCTTAGTGAAAAATAATTTGTCTGTGTGCTATTATAAATTACCACACAGTAAATGAAAAGATTACAGAGATGCAGATAGAACATGAGTTAAAGAAATATGCAAAAATGAAGCACTAATAAAAATAGTATACATGGGCTCAAGAAAGATTCCTAGTTTAAATGAAAATAAGCAGCTAAACTACTGATAAACGTCCTCAAATATTACCTTTATCTGCAGTCATATATATTAATTTTCAGTAAATTATTGCAAGTACTCTTCAATGAGCCCATCATATGTTGCATTTGTAAGTCTATGAATATAAGCAACCTCAAACAAGAGGTATTTTGTTATATAGTGTTTACTCTACCACAAATAAATGATGTAGTTGTAATTTAATGAAGCCTACATTTTTCTTATGTAGTCATAATGTCACAAATATGTTTAGATTCTGTAAGTTCTGCTGAGTGGCAAGCACACACGTGCAAACATAGAAAGTTCCATGGCATACAAATGGCTTGATAAACAGGTGAATCTCATGCAAATGAGACAGATTGAGTGATCCGACAATCAGAAAGGCATCTGTGCAGACTCAGTGTCAATGTCCATAGTGTATATGGAAAAATTCCACGTACATGAGTCTACACTGATAAAAGAGGATGTAAAATTGCAGAAAATGGACATGAATCCCCTGAACATGTATTAGTACATACATATGTGAACAAAACTATTATTGTGGATGTCAGAAAGAGGAAGGGAATACGTTAACTCAATAATTGTTTTTAATAATATGGGCATGTTTGTGCTTCACGTTGTGGTGCACAAACATGCGCAACCATGCTTAACAGCAAAAAAAAAAAAAAAAAATAGAGGAAAAAAATAATTTTGTAATACTTAACAGAAATGTGTTATAGGATCTTGCAGTGGGTCCCTACAATGGTGCAGTGGTGCTGTTGTTAAGGTGATAGGGCTATGAAGCATATAGTTTCTAGGCTGTCAGCATGGGTATGAATGCAAAGGAAGTGGATGACTGAATAGCAGAAAAGAGTAGTCATGTCTGCATATCCCCTTCATGTAGGCTCTTAGACCATATTGATGAGGATGTGACTGACATCAGGTGGGGGGGTGTCCTGTCACTTCTAGGCTCTTTTAAGCTCTGGTGCACATGTTTGCATGGTATGCTGCATAGCTGAGCATGTTCACGTGGAAAGAATTGCACAGGACACTAAAGATAATCACAAGGCTTTCTTTAGTTATGTTAGGAACCTGGGTGGTAACTCTCAGATATGCTCAGAATTAGTCCAAAATGACAAAAAATACACTGAACCCACAGACATTGCCAACATCCTGGCTGACTGGTTCAGTGAAAACTTCACCCCCCTCCCCGCAAATGAGCAAATATCTATCCCAGCAGAGTGCTGCCCCCATAACATCTCAGATGCTCAGGTAAGAGCCGTCCTCTCCAAAGCAAAAAACACAGCATCAGTGGGACCAGACGGTGTCCCGGGCTGCATCCTACATGAACTACAAGAAGAGCTGAACCCCAACATAAAGCTACTGTTTAATCTCAGCCTTGCTACAGGATATGTACCCAAAGAATGGCGTACAGCAACAGTGGTCCTTCTCCACAAAGGTGGTGCCTCAACAGACCCTGGAAACTATCGCCCCATAAGCCTGACTAGCTTGGCCTACAAAGCTATGGAAAGGATCATCATGGAACTCATAAATAAAGATATTGGGGACATACAGACACTGGATCCTACCCAATTCAGCTTTGTCAAGGGCAGATCCTGCCTCTTAAACCTGGTTGATTTTTTTGAAACAGTCACCAAGGCCATTGACGAGGGGAAGGTGGTCCACACAGCCTACCTGGACCTCGCAAAAGCCTTCGATACAATACCCCACTCGGGCATCATAGATAAGCTCTCCAGCTTAAATATAAACCCCTATGTCATAAGATGGGTTGCAAACTGGCTCAAGGACAGAACCCACATGGTCAGAATTGCTGGAGCCATGTCAGACTCCAAACCAGTTACAAGGGGCATCCCACAAGGCTCAGTCCTGGGACATCTCTTGTTCGGTATGTATTTTTCGGAGGTACAGGCCAACATGGGAGGACTATGGCTGACCAAGTTCGCAGATGACTGCAAACTGGGCGCCATAATTGACTCTCCAGCTGACACAAGCACCCTCCAAAAGGGTCTCATAGAGACAGATAACTGGTGCCAGAGCCATGGCCTCAAGCTAAACACCAAAACGTGTATAGTCATCCCCTTTGGCAAAAACAAAGTGCCCACAAATTACCACATAGGTGGTAATCCATTAAGTACGGAAGAAGTAAGAAACTGGGGACCCAAGTTGATAGCAATCTCTCATTTGACAACCACGTGGCCAAAGTGGTTAGAAAAACCTTCTATATAGTCCACCTTATCATGAAGGGATAGATCAAGGGAGGTAATTGTGCCTCTTTACTCATCCCTCATCAGGCCCATAATTGAGTACAATGCCCCATTCAGGGTATACCTTACCCGACACCTGCAGCAACTAGAAAGACCCCAAAAGTACCTCACCAAGAGGATCAAGGGGCTCAAACTGATGCCATATGCTGCTCGGTTAAAGAAACTCCAACTCTACTCAGTTGCATACTGCCTACTTAGAGTCGATCTGTGCCTGATGTATAAAGCCATGTCCAACCCGGAATTAATGGACATGCTTCACCTCGGAAAATCCAAATCCCTTCGAGCTACGCGCTCGAGGGACTTGAACCTCAGCACAGAAATAAATAGGACATGCTGGAGGGACAGATTCATAACCCAGAGGCTCCCTTCACTCTGGAATAGAATCCAAGTCCAAGTTAGGCAGAGTCCCTCACTGACTCTCTTCAAGAGGAATCTTGACGAGTGGATGGGAGATCATAGGTTTACCCTGGGGATCACTTCTGTGTCACTGTTAGACAGAAGCACAGTAAACTAACCTCGAAAAAGGGCACAGTAAAACTCATTTAAAATGGATGGCAAAAGCCAAACACACTCTGGCTAGGCTTATAACTGCCCTAGGGCAGATAGCCTAGTATGAACCTATGAATACATGGGGGACAGTAATGATGTAGGTAGCAAATCATTAAAACTGGATGTATTCAATTACCAATATTGACTGTTGTATAAGCCGTGCTGCATGCCGCTGAACTGAGCTTAACAGTTTGTGTGAGCATGGCACCCATGTGACATATAGTCATTGAATATTTATTATTTTGTCTAAGCTATGCTGTGCTGGCTAAAGGACATTTAATCATAGTTAATTACATTGTTGGCAGGTGAAATGCATCATAGTTACCCAATCACAGATTGTGCACCTACAGCAGACCCGTATAAAGTATGCATACACCCTACATTCTGATTTCTCCCAATACTTTGCAGAGTACAGACTTGGAAATTCTAACTGAGAGAATGCTGGGGGCTGCTGCAGCTCTGCTACATCTGTATTGCTAGAGGCTGAAGTCAGTGCTGCTGGCTCTGCTGACAATAGGCATAGGCAGAGAAAGAGAAGAGTGTTCACATCCAGGGTAACCTTCCAGGAGCTACATGTGCTGGAGATTGTAGAACACTACAGAGTAGACAGGGAACTAATACAAGAACTCAGTGAGTTCAGCCGCCCTCAACTCAGACCCAGAGCCAACCGAGGGAAACCCATCCCAGTGGAAACAAAGGTATGTGTAGCCCTTAGGGTACTAGCTGCAGGTACTTTTCAAATACCAACCGCAACATGATGAGGTGCTACAGGCATCTGCATCCAGGATTCTCCACCAGTTCCTGGATGCCATTCTACCACATGCCAGTGAGCACATATATTTTCCATTCACCCCTGAGGTGAGAGCCAGCAATATGCAACACTTCTACCATTTAGCACACTACGCTGAAGTACTGGTGCCATAGATTGCATTCATGTACATCTCAAGGCACAACCTGGTGAGGAGGGTAGAATCTCCATCAACCACAAAGGGTACCACTCCATCAACTACCAGGTTGTATGCAATGCCCAGGGGATTATCCTGAATATGTGTGCTGGCAGTCCTGACAGTTATCATAACTCCCATATCTGTCACACATCACAACTGTATCAGATGTTTGCTAGGGGGGCATCCCACATGGCCATTTACTAGGGGATGCTTGCTATGCCTTGGAACTGTGGTTGATGACACCCATCAGAAATGCACACACGCACCCATGGAAGAATGTCATAATGAGGCACATGCACAAATTAGGAACATCATACTGAGTGTGCTTGGGCTTCTGAAGACATGGTTCTGGTGCCTAGATATATCTGGTGGAGCCTTCCATTACTCTCCAGCCACATGTGCACAGATATTCACAGTATGTTCTATGCTGCATAATCTGATTCTGTGGAAACAGTTGCAGCAGGATCAGCAAAGGCAGGGATATACAGCTCCACACTATTGCCTAGGTCACCACAGCCACAGTCACAAAAGGAGGAACTCCCTGCTGATGTCCCTGTAGGCTGATGTAGGCATGCTCAGTACACCCTGGCTTTGGCTAAGAGACAATGCATAGCACATTCACTGATAGCCTAAGGACCTATGGACTGCCACCTTAGTACTACTCACATACATATATTAAAATTGATGATGGGCAACCACATGGCTATCTATGTATTGGCTGTGTACTGCACAATCAGCACTGAACTACAGTTCTGTAAACTGCTGCATTCATTTCCAAGGAAAGTCTCTAACCTACACAATACTTGTAATGATTATTATGATTTGGCAGTGTATGTATGGATCTGCTGCATTTATGTAGGTAAATATAGTGAGCTATTTGGACAAAAGTAACATCCACATGGGACTACAGTTACCTATTCTACTATCATGTGTCCTTTAATATTCACTAGGTCTCATGCAGGGAATATTCACTACATCAGTCAAAAGAGATGTTAGACAGTGGGGTTACATGATTTTCTGACTACTGTGTATTCCAGCAACACATGAGGTATTGTTCTCTCACCCACAAAACAGCAGTATTCCCTTATAACTATTATAACAGTAACTTATCAATAGTATATCAGCAGTCCAGTCAGTTTCAGGCAGTAACACACAAATTTATCATACGTTGCATGTCTTACTTAATGCAGACATAACAATGTACATATTTATGCTGTTGATTGTGTTATGCATAGTCCCTGTAATCACAACTACGCAGGCAAAAGCTGCACTCTCTAAAGACAAAAACACAGCATCCATGGAACCAGACAACATCCCAGGCTGCGTTTTACACGAACTTCAGAACGAACTGGCTCCCCACTTAAGCATCATGTTCAATAACAGCCTCGCATCAGGCTTTGTGCCCACAGAATGGCGCACAGCAACAGTTATCCCACTCCACAAAGGGGGAGCCACCACTGATCCCAGGAACTATCGCCCTATTAGCCTGACGAGACTGGTCTGCAAGGCCATGGAACGTATCATCATGCAACTCATAAACAAAATCATTGGTAACCTCCAAACTCTGGATCCCACCCAGTTCAGGATTGTGAAAGGCAGATCATGCCTCCTGAACCTGATTGACTTCTTTGAGGCAGTCACCAAAGCCGTGGATGAGAGTAAGGTGGTTCACACAGCCTATCTTGACCTTGCCAAGGCTTTTGACACCATCCGCCATTCTGGAATTATAGCTAAACTCACTAAACTAGGTATAAATCCCTACGTCACAAGATGGGTTGCCAACTGGCTGACTGACAGAACCCACACTGTAAAAGTTGCAGACTCCAAATCTGATCTCAAAGCAGTGACAAGTGGAGTACCACAGGGTTCCATCCTGGGACCTCTCCTGTTTGGTATCTACTTCTCTGAAGTACAGGCTAACACAGAAGGCCTCTGGCTAATGAAGTTCACAGATGACTGCAAACTAGGAGCCATAGTCAAGTCCCCAAATGATGTGGACATCCTACAGAAGGGCCTCACTGAGACAGATGCCTGGTGTCAGAGCCATGGCCTCAAGCTCAATGCCAAAAAGTGCGGTGTCATCCCCTTTGGTAAAAACTCTGTACCCATGAACTACCACATAGGCAGCAATCTACTTAAAACCGAATGCATGATAAGAGACCTTGGGACTTAGGTGGAAAGTAGTCTCTCCTTTGACATCACCACAGTAGTCAGGAAGTCCTTCTACATGGCACACCTCATCATCTCATCCAGGAAAAAAGAGGTCATTGTTCCCCTCTACTCATCACTCATTATACCCATTATAGAGTACAACACCCCTTTTGGAATGTACCTCACAAGACATCTACAACAACTGGAAAGGCCACAGAAATACCTCATAAAGAGGATTACCAACCTCAAACAGATGCCCTACGCAGACCGTCTCAAAAAACTCCAGCTTTACTCTGTCGCATATCGCCTACTCAGAGGTGATCTCTGCCTAACATACAAAGCTATGTCAAACCCAGAGCTGTTGGACATGCTCCACTTAAAGAAATCCCAATCTCTCCAAGCTACACGCTCTAGGGACCAAAACCTTGTCACCACAATAAACAGAATATGCTGGAGGCATAGATTCCTGTCCCAGAGACTTCCCATACTCTGGAACAAACTACCTATCTATATCAAACAAAGCTCCTCATTAGAACTCTTCAAGAAAAATCTTGATGATTGGATGGGAAATAGGAAATTCACCCCGGGGATCACTTCTGTGGCTCTGCTTGACAGGGGCACAGGAAATAATTTTCTTGGGTGGCAAAAGCCAAGGTACCATTTGGCTAGGCTTACATAGGATCTAGGGCCAGTAGTCTAGTACCTACCTATGAACAGCTACTTTTGTGGAAATTCACACTTACTGCACTTCCTTTACCCCTCCTTTAGCACTGCTGTTGATGTCATTCACCTTCAAAGATACCTTTGGACAGCTCTCTAACATATAAGTTCCATGGTGCTTGTGTTAACTGTGAAATACCATAGTGTAGCAAACTAATTAGGTAGGAGGTCTAATCCTTGTCCTGGCAACTGTGATAATGTGCAAGTTTGTGTGAGAGTGTATGTGTGTGTGTGTGTGTGTGTGTGTGTGTATGTGTGTGTGTGTGTGTGTGTGTGTGTGTGTGTGTGTGTGTGTGTGTGTGTGTGTATGTGTGTGTTTGTCTTTGTTGACACCAGGTTTTGTAGACATTCACACTTATGACACTTCCCTTACCCCTCCTTTAGCACTGCTCCTGCTATCCCTCATCTTCAAAAATACCGTTGGACAGCTCTCTAGTGTAGAAACTCTGTGACGTGTGTGATAAATGCATAGCACTGTAATAGCAATACATAGCTAGGTAGGGGTTCGAACCTCAGTACTGGCAAGTGTGTGTGTGTGTGTGTGTTGTCAGTGTTCTGTGTGGGTTTCGGGATGATCGTGTAATAAAAGGATTCATTGCGGTGTGGGTTTTGCTACATTATTATATTGAGGACCTGTATGTTCCAATGTCCACATTACAAGGCCAACAGTTGTCATACACTGTAGACAATCCACAGCCATAAATGTCTACTGCCACGTGCAATGACTATGTGACAGTATGGATTAGTGAACAATATAGGCAACCTTCATAATACCCAGAGACCACTCTCCACCCATGGATCATACACAAACACGCTTGGCTCATTTTCTCTTTTTCTCTTTTTCTCTTTCTTTCTTTCTTTCTTTCTTTCTTTCTTTCTTTCTTTCTTTCTTTCTTTCTTTCTTTCTTTCTTTCTTTCTTTCTCTCTTTCTTTCTCTCTCTCTGTCTTTCTCCCTCTCTCTCTCTCTCTGGAAGATGTGGAAAAATACATCTGTTTTGCATAGGCAGCCACGTGACTTTTCTAGGTAATGCTCATGATCAGCTGATGGCCTGTGCAGGAATTGCAGTCTCCCACTTGCTAATTGCATGTGAAACAGCTGTGATATAATTCCTATAGCCAATTGCATGGAAACACACTCCTATAACTAAGCACTTCATGTGGGTGTTGGCCCTTTTCCTTCACTGTGAGCAGGACTTCATGTGGATATCTGACAAACTGCATCACAGAGGGTAGTTGGAAATACCTCTTGCAACAAACACTGTGGAGACAGGCCAACAAACTGGATGGGGATGTTCCAGACATGGGGACCGAATGTAAGTATTGCTGTTCACCATTTGAAGTAAGGTTGGTTTAACAGGGTTTGTGTGGATATTGCTGTTCTGCATTATTTAAGGTCTGTCATGACAGTGTTATGTGGTTGAGAAAACTCTCAACTGTAGGGCTATCTGCAGACTAGCCAGAGTTTGGAGTTTTAGATGTGGTGTGTTACTCACACATTTTCTGTCTTTATAAATGCAGTAGCATGCTCTGATGATAGCAGTCAGTAAATGTTAACATCCTTGTGTGTTACTGACTTCATATCCCTCAGAAAATATATGTCACAACAAACTCTGTTACACCAGCAATTTTCTCAGTTTATAACACCAATATGTCTCAATATTGGCCGTGTGTTTGTGCCTCTGTCCCCCAAGTCTGTCATCCTTTGTCCATATGTCATTCAGTAAGAGGTGGATATGTACAGTATATCATTATTCACTGACATCATTCCTGATATCAAGTAAGTGATATATCAGACTGACAGACATGTTATGTATAGGAGGCCGTATATTTGAGGACAAAACCTGGACATTCTATTGTAGTCGGTACAGTAGTGAGGTCTGTGTACTTATGGTGATTGTTGACAGTGTCATTATTGTGCAGCAGTGTATTATGAATATGTTATTTGTCATGTGTACAGACTGGGGTAGATGTCAGTGTTCTTGGTCATGTTCTATCTGACATCGCATGCTGCTCCAGTTTCTGGTACCCTATCAGCTTATATGTTTATAGGTTCATAGGTAGGTATTAGGCTATCGGCCCAAAGACCTACGTAAGCCTAGCCAACAAGGTTCCCTGGCTTATGCCACCCAAGAAAGTTATTTTCCTGTGCCACTGTCAAGCAGAGATACAGAAGTGATCCCAGAGGTGTATTTCCTATTTCCCATCCACTCATCAAGATTTTTCTTGAAGAGTGCTAATGAAGAACTTTGCTTGACATAGATGGGTAGCCTGTTCCAGAGTATGGGAAGTCTCTGGGACAGTAATCTATCCCTCCAGCATGTCCTGTTTATTGTGGTAACAAGGTTCAGGTCCCTAGACCATGTAGCTTGGAGGGATTGGGATTTCTTTAGGTGTAGCATGTCAAACAGCTCTGGGTTTGACATATCTTTATATGTTAGGCAGAGATCACCTCTGAGTAGGCGATATGCTACAGAGTAAAGCTGAAGTTTTTTGAGATGGTCAGTGTAGGGCATTTGTTTGAGGCCAGTAATCCTCTTTGTCAGGTACTTTTGTGGCCTTTCCAGCTGCTGCATATGTCTTGTAAGGTACACTCCAAAATGGGCATTGTACTCTATAATGGGTCTAATAAGTGTCAAGTAGAGGGGAACAATGACCTCTTTTTTCCTGGATAAGAACACTTTTATGATGAGGTGTGCCATGTAGAAGGACTTCCTGACTACTGTGGCGATGTGACTATCAAAGGAGAGACTACTGTCCACCTGGGTCCCAAGGTCTCTTATCACACATTCGGTGTTAAGTAGTTTGCTGCCTATGTGGTAGTTCATGGGTACAGAGTTTTTACCAAAGGGGATGACACTGCACTTTTTGGCATTGAGCTTGAGACCATGGTTCTGACACCAGGCATCTTTCTCAGCGAGGCCCTTCTGTAGGATTTCCACATCATTTGGGGACTTGACTATGGCTCCTAGTTTGCAATCATCTGTAAACTTTATTAGCCAGAGTCCTTCTGTGTTAGCCTGTACTTCAGAGAAGTAGATACCAAACAGAAGAGGTCCCAGGACGGAACCCTGTGGTACTCCACTTATCACTGCGTTGAAGTCAGATTTGGAGTCTGCAACTTTCACAGTGTGGGTTCCGTCAGTGAGCCAGTTGGCAACCCATCTTGTGATGTAAGGATTTATACCTAGTTTAGTGAGTTTAGCTATAATTCCAGAATGGGGGATGGTGTCAAGAGCCTTGGCGAGGTCAAGATAGGTTGTGTGAACCACCTTACCCTCATCTACGGCTTGGGTGACTGCCTCAAAGAAGTCGATCAGGTTCAGGAGGCATGATCTGCCTTTCACAAACCCTGAACTGGGTGGGATCCAGAGTTTGGAGGTTACCAATGTCTTTGTTTATGAGTTCCATGATGATATGTTCCATGGCCTTGCAGACCAGGCTTGTCAGGCTAATAGGTCGATAGTTCCCGGGATCATTGGTGGCTCCCCTTTGTGGAGTGGGATAACTTGCTGTGCGCCATTGAGATGGCACAATGCCTGATGCGAGGCTATTATTGAACATGGTGCTTAAGTGGTGAGCCAGTTCGTTCTGAAGTTCGTGTAAAATGCAGCCTGGGATTTTGTCTGGTCCCATGGATACTGTGTTTTTGGATTTAGAGAGTGCAACTTTTACCTGCGTAGTTGTGATTACAGGGACTCTGCATTCTTCCTGTACAGATATGGGCTCTTTAGGGGGTGAGGGGGGCTAAAGTTAGCACTGAACCTATCTGCCAGGATGTTGGCAAAATCAGTTGGTTCTGTAATTTTCGTGCCATTGTGCTGTAACTCAGAGCAGATTTGGGTGTTGCCATCAAGATTCTTGACATAGCTGTAGAATGCTTTGTGGTTGTCCTTAGAATTTGTGGTGATTTTGCTTTCATAGCTAGCTTTGGAGGATCTTACAAGGGATCTCAGCTTCTTACTGAGGCTCCCAAGGGAGCTCCTCCACACATTAGATTTTACTCTCTTATGCAACAGTTTCTTCCTTCTGTTGTACAGTTTGTTTATAACAGGGGACTACCAGATTGGCTTCCTTTTTTTGGAGGATAGTGTCTTGGTTCTGTTTGGGATAGCACGATCCATGCACTCGTGTAAGTGCTTATAGAGTGCATTTGTGTAGGATTCAGCAGTTGTAACTGTATTGTCCATCTGCATGGGTGTCATGAAGTTCACCACTTCTGTCTTAAGAAGCATGAAGTTGGCTTTGGAGAAATTTTTTACCATGGTTTCCTTAATGAGGGGTGAGGGTGGGATGTGGATATCAAGGGTGATTAGCTTATGGTCAGATTGGACCAACGAGGAATTGACTTTAGGTGTGGAACACCGGTCACTCATGTTGGCAATGATTTGGTCTAGGATATTGTTGCCTCTGGTGGTGGTGTGGATAAGTTGATCCAGGGCATTGGAGTTTATGAATTCCAGAAAGTCTTGAGCTAAGAAGTTGGTACACAAGTAGTTTTCCCAGTTAATGATGGGGTAGTTGAAGTCGTCAATTATTAGGGTGTTTGGATGAACCCTAATATTTTCCAGCACATCAAGAAAAGATGAGTGGGATTCCTGGGGCATGGTATGGGATCTGTAGCAAGCTACAATTTGGATTGCAGTTTTGCCCAGAGTTAGTTGCACTTGGATAACCTTGGATGCATTATGCTGAGCAACTAGCCTGGTGGTGTGGATATCCTTAATGAATATGGACAAACCTCCTCCTTTGGTGTTTCGGTCCAGGTTACATGGCCGAAAAGTGTGGTATGAGTTATAGCCTGGTAGTGCAGGGGTGCTCTCTGGAGCCTTGAACCAGGTCTCAGTCACTGCACAGATATTGATGTTCTCCTTTTTAAGGAGTGCGTCAAGTGAGTGCATTTTGAGATTTGGACTTTTAGCATTGAGTAGCATTACCCTCAGTTTTTGCTTGCCTGTTCCTGTTATGGTGGTGAATTTGTCATTTGAACCTTGCCTAAAAAAGGCACTATAGGGGCAGCAAGAGCCCTAGCCAGTATCTGGAATCCCAGGGGTGACAGGTACATGTCATCTATGGCAAAGCATCGTGATCTATCGATTATGTCATCCAAGCAGACAGATACTGGATCCCCTTAGAATGACACCAGAAGCTTAGACAATTGTTGAAGTCAATCATGTTGTCCTTGTACTGTGGTATCATTCTGGGTGATGGCAGAATGCTACTCAGGGCTAGAGTCATACCTTCCTGGGCTACAAGATTGGAGAGCTCTTCCATGTCTTTTTTCATGTAATCCAAGGAGGTACGTCTCAGGTCATTCACACCAACATGGACAATGACAGAGTCATATTTGTACTTGTTGTGGAGTGATCTGAGTGCATGGGTTATGTGGTGGATCCTGGCACCCGACAGGCAGCTGACAGTAACCTTCTCCTTGTTTAGCCTGGTGAGTGGGACATCAGTGAGCCTGACTATAGAGTCACCTATGGCTATGGTGTTGGGTACGTTGCTTTGACTTATTGGCTGTGATTGAGTGGCACACTGAGTCTGTGGGCTGTGTGTCATTTGGGTTGTCCTGCGGGATGGAGGTTGCTTGCATTTATGCTTTGGAGGGCTATGTTGCTTAGATTATTATTAAGAGCCTCCACAAATGTTTTTGTGTTACTATGTGTGGATTTTGATGGTGTAGATATAGTGAGACTATGTGATGAGTGTGGTGTGGTGCAAATGTTTACCTTCTCCTCATGACTGTCAAGTTCAGTCTTGGTTGGAGAGAGCTTTACCTCCAGTTTGGCTAGATAAGTGCATCTCTCACAGGTTGTACTGTTGGGTGGTAGGAGGAGAGGGTTGTCTGTGTACATGAGGCAATTTTTCCATTGCCTCAAGATGGCCAGATTCATCAGATAGACAGGAGAGAACACTGGGAGCTGACCCTTGGACATACCTGAATACAAAACTATTTTCCTCTAGATAAGTGAGGAAATTGAGTACAAGAGCTGTTTTTCTCTAAGCAAGTGAGAAAAGTAAGTACAAAAACTGTTTTCCTCTAGGTAATGAGGAAGGTTGAGTGCTATAGTAATTAATAGCTTATTTAGTGCTTACAAGTTCTGAACAAGTGCTGAGCACGAATAAGCAAATTTAAGTGCTAAAATTAAAAATCTGTATCTGCGCTACACGAGTTACAGGACAGAAACAAGTGTGAATGCAGGCTTTCAAATCAGAAAGTTGAGAGAGATGGAAGAGATTGGCCAAACGGCCAATAACTACAAATTCTGGACCAGAACCACTCCTTATGTGGTAGACAGGTTACCTAGTACTTACCCCTCCCACTGATAAGCTAGAATGCTTCCCTTCAACACAGAAAGGCTTGGGGTCGGGGCTCTGAAGCTTACATACAGTCCTGGATACAGCAAATCTGTATCTGGAACACTAGTTACAGGAAAGGTAGGAAACAGGCTTACAGTTTTTTTTTTTTTTTTTTTTACAGAAAAGTAGCTAAAACAGTAGTAAAAACAATTCACATGCAGTGCAAGCTAGCACACTTGAGTATGTAGCAATATTAGACCAAACACAGTTTAAAAAATGCAATTAAATTAAAAAGGACTAAAAGCAAGACAAAGATGGCCGCCATTCTGTAGACACTGTACATCTACAGCTCTCCAGATACTCGGAATAAAAATCAACCCTGAGATTATACTACAAGATTTTTTGCATTAATCGTTGGATATAACTATTCTACTACAATCAAACATTGCCTGAGAGGTAAAAGAACAGAAGGAAACTAATTAAATTCACAGGATTAGAGCTGATTGTTTGCCTGACTCTGAAAAGAGTATTAAACAAAGGATCTGTCTGACTTCTGTTTCACGATGTCAAAAGAGGAAAAAAGCATGGAAACAACAACAACTAAAACCAAATTATCAGCACTGCAGTCACCAGAAAAAGATTCAACAATCAAAAGACAGAAAACTGTAAAACAACAGGAACTTTTAAAAGCTGGAATGACAAATAAACTGGATCAACTGGCTAACATGGAAGACATCAAAACTGCTTTGTTGCCCATACAAGAAGCTTTAAAAGAACTTTCAAACCATGTACTTTCTTTTGGTGCCACATGCAGTCAAATTCTTGAAAGGATAGAGAAATCAGAAGCTAGGATATCCGAAAATGATGACAGAATAACATTGCTTACAAAAAAAACAGATATTCATGACCTGGACATTCAATCTATGCAAAACAAGATTCTGGACATGGAGGCAAGATCCAGAAGGAACAACATAATTATCAGATGAATTCCTGAAACTATTCAATATAATGATTTAATGCCTACCATTATACAAATACTGGAAATATTGTTCAAGGACGCTGATATGGCTAAGCAAATTGTTATAGAAAGAGCCCATAGAGCTCTCAGGGAAACACAAGCCTCAAATATACCTAGACCGGTTTATGTCAAAATTCTTAATTACCAGGATGTAAATAAAATAATTCTAACTGTTAAAAAGAATGGAGGTTATGTCATGTGGCAAAATAATAGCGTTTCTATGGGACAGGATTTACCATTGCAAATAAGACAAGCTAGACAAGCATTAGTTCCATACTGCAAGTTCCTTATTGAAAAGAATATTAAATTCCAGATGAAATATCCTAACACATTAATTTTTACAGTTGATGGATCCAAATATTCCATTTCTACAAAAAAGAAGCAAAACTTACCTTTTTGAAGATTTTCAAATCCCTCCCAACTTCGGAAGCTTAACTGGAACATTCAGTCTGTTTACAACAATGTGGATACTGGGATTCCATGCCTACTATACCCTGAGGCTCCAAAATCCCTTGTTTGTTCTTTCTTCTTCGCCAGGCCCTTTGGTTAATAATTAACTAGTTTTTTTTTTGCAGGTACAGCTTGTTTACGAAGATTCCACAAACTTTTACAGCTTCTACAAACTGTGTTCCTTCGTGAGGCAACAGGAAGTCCTTTAGATGCTGCTGAGGGTCCGCTTTCGTTGTGGCACATCCAGAAGTCCATCTGCATAATGGTTCCCCCTTCGCGAATTCGAAGACAGGATTTCATGACCAGGAAGTAGATAGAGCGCAGTGGAAGAAGGGGAACCTACTGGGAATGTAAAACGAGGCTTCGTGGACTTTTAATGTATGTTTTAACTTTATTTCTGTAAAAGGGAATGTGAATTAATTCAGGTAGGATTTAAACTGTATATTAATGTAGTGATTAAAATGTGTCATTTAAGTAATATGGTAGAAGTAACATAAAGTTACCATAGTTATTCTATTTTCCTAGGTAGTTTGCCTGAATGTGGATGTACCAGTAATATTGTATTGTACTGCAATATTTATTCTCCTGCTTTTAGATTGTGTTTTAATACTGTAAATGTTTAGATACAAAGGGGTTTTAATGCTGGGATAGTTAGTAAATTAAAACCACATAATATATCCTGGTATTCCTAGGGAAATTGAAGGTTATTTTTCTGATGTGGTTCTGAATGTTTTGGGAACTGTGCTATTTAGATATTGTTTATATATTTAGCTATAGTATCTGCTAAGCATAGTTAATGCTACTTGTATTCACCAATGCTGCTGTCATCACAATGTTAAATAAATTAGATTAGATAAACAATGTCAAATTTAATGCTTTAAATATAAATTAAAAATATAGTGTATTATTTTGAAGTCAATAACATTACTGTGTAATAGGAGTACTGTCATACATCTGTTTAGGTTAGATTTAAATAAGATAATTAGATATTCTAGGGTAATATAACCAAATTATAGAACTAATAATATATGTTATCTATTAGAGAGGTAGAATAGTAATTTTGCATTTTAGGAATATCATTTGTGTTAACTAAATAATGTGTTCAAGAGCTGTAGATAGATACCAGTGTTTAGTAGGGAATGTTTTGGTTAGGTTTTGTAGAGTTAGATATAGTTATTATATTTTTTTTGCATGTTTTTAGTGTGTTATTTTGTCAGATAAAGAACAGTTATTTAGTAATGATGTGTACCAATACAAGTTTATACAGTGTAAAAAACCTATGTTTGTCCTGGTCCAGGGGAATAGTGGATAGGCACTGGTTAGGGATAGGACATCAAGATTGCTTCCAGATATTATATACTGTGCTAATACATCTGAATCTAGTATCGTCTTTCAATTTTAAAATATACTTTAAAGTTTTAAAAATCTTAGTATGTGGATAATAGACTCATGGAATGTTAAGGGCTTCCAGAATTTGAAAAAAAGGAAATTATTTTGTTATTTACTCCTCCAGTCAAAAGCATGTTTTATTTTGTTACAAGAAACCCATTTGACTAACGATTAATGGACTGCCCTTAAAAATAAGAAATGGATCAGAGAGGTGATAGCTTCGGAAGGGACAACTAATAGTGCAGGGGTGGCGATTATTATTAAAAGTCAGTACCAAGAGAAAATCCTAGATTTTAAAATGGACAAAGAGGGAAGATGGTGTTATGTGATTCTTGTATCCAAACTTTACGATAAACCGGAGATACTTCTTAACATATATGCCCCATGTACCAATCAACAATTTTTCATAACATCACTTTATTTTATCCTGAATCAATATAATAATTACTATATAATAATAGGAGGTGATTGGAATACATACCAAGACCCTAAATTAGATAAATCAAGCTCCCATAGGTCCTTTAATAACCAAGCAGTGATAGCACTACAGGAATTTAAAACAGATTTTAAATTATATGATCCATTTAAATACAATAAGAATCAAATGAATGCAAATAACTTTACATTTTATTCAAGTTGTCATAAAATGTGGTCCAGGATCAACTTTTTTCTAATTTCAGATGCACTAATGTTTTTTGATCCTTTTATATATATATATATATATATATATATATATATATATATATATACAAGCTCGACATTTGTCGGACCATTCTAGGATCACATTAACTTTCAATAAGGACACTAGTCATAAGATACGCTTTAGAGGTTATAATTGGACATTAAATCCATATCTATTGCATAAAGAAGATGTAATAAAAGAAGCTCAGGAGTTCTTTAACCAATTACTAGCTAATCTTTCGGAACACCGTCATCCTCCTGACATAGAATGGGCAACTACCAAAACACAAATTAGAGGAATGTTTCTCCAAAAGGCTACTTTTTATAAGAAATTACAAGTGAGAGACATACAAGAATTGGAAACTAAAATTAAATTACTGGATCAGGGTCTAATTGGGAATTATAGTAAACAAACTGAAACAGAGTTATTAAAATGTCAGAAGGACCTTTTTTTACTACAAAACAGTAAATTATCATTTTATGAGCAGAAAATGCTGGTAAAATACACCAATCACATACAGACCCCTTCAAAAGCACTAGCACGTATTATTAATCAATCGAAAATACATTCTCAAATCTCTGAAATACACTTTAATAATAAAACATATACTAATACTGAAGATATCATGAAGGCATTTGAACTAATATTTTCACAAGTATATGGTGAGCAACAGGAAGTAAATATAAATAAGAGTAATAATGATTTTCTGCAGAAAATTATCTTTCCGAAGATTGGTGATGAGCTTCATATGAACTTAGTTAAACCAATTTCTTCGGAGGAGATAACTGATGCAATTAAGAAGTTGAAGCCATATAAAGCTCCGGGACCGGATGGTTTGACCACAGACTTCTATAAAACTTTTAGTGATATATTGGGGAAAATACTTCCACAGGTATTCAACTATATAACTAATAATAAAATTACTGACCCGCACTTTAATGCTTTGAAAACTATTCTTATACCGAAAGAGAATACTGATTTACATAACCAGGATAATTATAGACCTATTTCACTTTTGAATATAGATATGAAAATTATGACATCGATTTTGGCTAATAGATTGAAGAAGGTAATTAACCTGATAATATCAGATGAACAAGCCGGTTTTATAAATGGCAGACAAACTACAGATAATACGTTATCACTTCATACACTGATTTCTTATGCCACTCACAGGAACTTTAATGCATATGCACTCATAATTGACGCACAAAAAGCTTTTGATAGAGTGAACTTAGAATGTTTGTTTGATATTTTAGCATGTTTTAATATACCGCAAGAATTCATTTTAACTTTAAAAAAACTATATAATAATCCTTATACAAATCTAGTTATTAATAGGAATCTCTCAAAAAGAATTCAAATTAAGAATGGTACCCATCAAGGATGTCCGTTATCTCCTATATTATTCAATTTATATTTAGAACCATTATTTCTACATATCAAACAAAATATTTATCACAATGCTCCAATAATTTATGGTGCGAAGATTTCCATGGCTGCTTTTATGGACGATTTGAATATTTACTGCACAACACCGGTTTCAGATATTAAGAAAATATTAAAAGCTGTGGAAGACTTTGCAAAAATATCTAATTACGAAATAAATTTAAAAAAAAACAAGGTATTCCCATTAAAGACCTACACCCTTCTCGCTTTTACCATTGGTAGGGCAGGTAAAATCCGAAGAAAAAATAAAATATTTAGGGATTGTTTTTTCAACAGATAATAGAGACTTTTACATAAATAATGTTAAGTTAATTTGGGAACAGATAGTCTCTGATTTAAAAAGATGGGATAATCTGAAATTACCAATAATGGCAAAGACCTCAATTATTAAAATGAACATACTTCCCAGAATATTATATATCTTTAGAGCTACTCAAGTTCAAATTTCCAAGAAATTCTTCAAACAACTTCATACAGAATTAGCTAGATTTGTATGGGAACCTAGAAAAGTTAGGATATCTTATGACAAACTGATGACTCCAAAAAATAGGGGTGGGTTGGAACTACCGAATTTTGAAACATATTATTTAATAATAAATGCTAATAGAATTCTAAGAGTAGTTAACTTTGATAGGATCAATTCGAAATGGGCTCCTAAGTGGTTGATTCTAAATCATAAACATGTGGCTGGTCTGGGTATTAATTGTAAGGCATTACCTTTTTTAAACAAAGATACCCTTAAATTGTACGCTTTGATGGAGCATATCAAAATATATATATATAATATCAGTACAAAGTCTGTTTAACTCACTAAATCTTTTACAATATATGATGATTTTTCAACCATTTCATAAAAACCCAAATTTGAAAATTGGTAATCAGTTGATAGACCTTAAGAAATTCCCACTTATAAGTAATTTAACAATACTCGATTTATATCCCTTTCTAGGTATCTCAATACATAACATACTAAGAGAGATGGATCTCCCTAACTCGTATTTAATTATAATAAAACCGTTAAAGGACTTATCAATAAGCTATTTTAGTAATAGGAATTTCAAAATTAAAGAAGATTTAAACATTTGCCTAAACTTATGGCAAACCTTAACACAGGAATGTAAATATATAACAGCGTCATATAGTTTGATGAAAGAGGTGAAATACAATAACCAAATACTTTTATCGAAATACTGGAAGGAGAAATTGTTAACGATTGAAGATAGTAAAATAGTGAGAGCAATTAACTTAACCTTAAAATCAGTGTCCCTTCAGAAGTTATTATTTACTCAGTTGATGATATTTAATAATGCGTATTATATGCGTCTCACTTTACATAAATTTAACTCAAAAAACTCACCCAAATGTCCATATTGTATAGATCAAATGGCTGACCTTTTACACATGTTCTGGAGTTGTAAATGTATTTTTAAACTCTGGAATTCTTTGAAATTCCAACTACAAAAAATGGGATATCAACAGTCTACACTCTCTTGGGAGTTTATGATTCTGCATATTCCGCCAACTAATTTGGATAGATCCCAAAGGATCATACTCGTAAATATTTTTTTGTTAATGAAGCTGTATATTGCTACAAATTGGTTGAATCCATCCCAGACTTCATGGGAAAATTTCAAGAGTGTAGCGATAAAACATATCCTAGCACATAAATTATTAATTAGTGATCATAAGAAAAGTGTAAATAATACAAAAATATGGGAGCAAATCTTTAACATTGTCTTAGCTTAAGGTTCATTCCACTTTTCTCTGGGAAGTTCAGACTAACTATGGAGTTGTCTATAGATAAGCCTTATATTGATACTAGATTTCTACTCTTTTTTTTCTGTAATATCTATTTAGAAGTGTATAGTTAAGTATAATGACTCTATGTAACTGTTGGAAGCATGCATGTATATATTGTAAATAGGTTGTAGTATTGTATTAACATTTAGAAAAAAAAAATGGAAAAATAAAGAATTATTATTGAAAAAAAAAAAAAAAAAAGGACTAAAAGCAAGTGCAGAATGAGTTTGTAGGGCCAGACTGAGATATGTCTCATAACACAGTCAGGCATGAATTGGGCCAGTATATGTAGGGTTAGTTTGTGAGTGGCAAATATGATGATGGGTTTTGTTCACACAATCCATATACTGTACTATTAATTAGGCTTACCATAATGTGACTGTGACTATTTTGAGATTGGTTGCGGGCATGCATTTTTACACTGGTGTCCATTACTCCATGCTGTTAGATGCCTGTAGTGCCTGCTATATTTGCAATTACATGTGTATTCCCCTATAGGAAAATTTGGTTAGTGTTGTGGCAGTCTGCCTGTAGTTTAGACAGTGTTTGGTGACATGCCTAGCAGCTCACTGTATTTACCCTAGTGTGATGTTATGTCCAGATATTTGTCAGATGTACTGTTGCCTAACCACCATACATGTTGTGTATTTCTGACAAAGCAGTGGGATGCTGTGAAGAAGTATTTCATGAACTAGTGGGAAGTATGTGGGCTTGGGACCTCTGCTCCTCTAGTTAATATGTGTTAGGACAGAAAAGAGGGTCTGAATGCATCAACTGTGTGAGCTTATCTACTCCAGTATTTGTGATATATCCCCATTCTCATGGCTTTAAACATCCCCTTTCTCAGGCTTGGTCCACATTTTTTGCACTAAGGAGTTCTGTGTATACCTTTCGACTGACCAGATTGTTTCAGACTGTCCATATTTGTTGCTCATATTTCTGCTATATTCCACAGGATTATTACTGTGATTTGTGTGGTACTTCACTATGAAGATTTTATGATGTCTGTCAGTAACTGATGGCATACATGTCAGTTTCAGAAAGGCCTTCCTTCACAACATGTATGTTGACACAACCCCTGTTACTGTAGCAACATTCTACATTGATAACTGCAATACTTACATTACGTTCCCTTGAACTAAGAGGTTGAGAGTTATGGTGTTGAGGTATGACTCCACTACATGTTACGGGCATATGTTTATATATATATATATATATATATATATATATATATATATATATATATATATATATATCTATTGAGATATAGATGTATAGATTTTATATATTGATGTATAGATTTTTTATATATATATATATATATATATATATATATATATATATGTATATATATATATATATATATATATATATATATATATATATATATATATATATATATATATATATATATATATATATATATATATATATATCCATATCCTTGTTATGTGTAAACTTGTGTGTTGCATATACCTTCTCAGATGTATCACACCATATTTATCTCATATGTGTATATTTAGATATGAAAACATGACTGATTCTACATTATTTTCACTAACAAGTAGTAAACAATTGTAGTAGTCAAACCAGTTGTTCACTACTATTCAGTACGTGTACTGAATGATATATTCAAAAAAGCAACAAACATTTTTGCAGCTCAGATGGCTTTTTGTGGTTAAGTGCTGTGACTATAGTCTAGAGGGTCCTGGGTTCAAGGCCTGCAAGGGCTATTTATTTTGTTGCTAGGCAGAACAAGGACTGTTGGATACAGAGTGGTTAAGGCACTTTTGAGCTGCTTTAAGCATGTTTGCGAGGGTTTGCTCAATGTTAAGTGATGCTAATGTACGGTTAAATGAATACGCGCTTACATCATGTAGGCTTCGCTTAACAGTGCGCAAATCTGCTTAGCATCTACATTTAAGCAATGCTTTTACCTGCTAAGCATAGCTCAGCCCTGGTAACCAGTGATCACATTCCAGTCTGATAAAACAGCAGGGTAATGACATCTTTAATAAGCGTATTTAATTCCATGTACATAACATGCTTCTATGTGCTGTCATTACAGTAGCAAGGGGTGTTAGTATACTGTATGGGACACCTGAGCATACATGGGTCATACCACAATCTTTTCTCTTTGTATGTGTTTCATACTTGGGTAGTATCTCAGGTTATATGCAGTCACACTTGCATGTATTATATCATTACATTACTACAGTTACTACAGTGCTTTTCCAAGTAAGAATAGATTGCAAATTGTAGTACTGGAACCATACTCCCCTGCATTCAAAGCTGGACCCCGAGTACTGACTATCATCTTCTTGGTGTTTGAGCTGTATGCTTTTATGTATCTCCTATTGGATATTGGTCTGATATGTTGATATTAACTGCAGACTTCTATGTTTTTAGGACATGTCATTGAGGACTGCTGTCATGTAGTAATGGCATACATATCAGTTTCAAACATCTATCTGTCAAAACATTCATCTTAATGGATAACCTGTTGGCTACTTTCTGTCTGTCTTCTGTACAGATGTCAGGTATTCATCTTGGCTGCTTACAGGCAATCTCTGATTGACTGACACTGATATGTCTGCCCAGCTGTGTTATGAATGCCACAGCTAGCAAACCCCAGTCTGTATGCACCACATGCCATGGATACCTCAACCAGACTATCACAGTCAACACAACATGTTTGGGTACAGGTCCCTAACCCAGACACCGGGCATGTTATGCAATATATGTGGCATACATGCAATTGGAGCACCTCACTGGCCCTCTTCAAGAAAAAATCAGATGACTAGATGTTGAATTTACCTGTCACCCTGGGGATCACTCAAGTGGCATCAGTTGATAGATGGCCTGCTGACAAATGTCAGGTAGCATGATACCAGTGTACTTACGTGCCCTACTTGTCTCATCTCTCCATGGACATTAGCCTGGTACATACCTAGGAACACCTGCAGCTATGGATCCCAGTACTGACAAATTTGTCTGTGTGCATTACTGAGTATAACAGTGTCTGTGTGTTTGTAAACGTGTAGTTGAAAATACTCTCACACCCACTGCACCACCCATTGCTATACTTAGAAAGGGCTGCTGCTGTAATTCACATCAAGTGTACCTTGTGACACTCTTCACCCTATTGGCTACCTGGAGCTTGGAGTGCCAGCATAACACTGTTCTACAAATGGGTAGACAGGCATTGGGTACCCTCTGAGTCCTGGCAAATGTGAGTATGTGTGTGTGTGTGTGTGTGTGTGTGTGTGTGTGTGTGTGTGTGTGTGTGTGTGTGTGTGTGCGTGTGTGTGTGTGTGTGTGTGTGTTTGTGCAATTGTGTGCGAGTGTGCATATTTGTAGGAGACAGCATTCTGAGGCCACATTCTTCAAATACACTAAACCTTGCCATACATTATAAGGGAGGGTGATGTTGCTGACATTAGGAGAGCCATGACAAAACCCTCACCCTACTATCCTTATGGCATGTGCAATAAATGCATATCCCTGTAGTAGCAATAATTAGATAGACAAGGGTTTGTATCACAGTCCTGGTCAATGTGTGATTGTGGGTATGTCAGAGCATTATCATGGGTTTCAGAGAGTGCAATATCCTATGTGGGGTGGGGGTGCTGGGTATACTGTCTTTAAACCATGGTACCCCCAGTACATGTCCCAAGGTCCACTGTATGAGGACCACTGTCACCATCAACCATACAGGTAACTGGTGACACTATCCAGCCCAAAGATGCATGTGCTGTGTGCAAAAACTCTGTAACAGTATGGACTCACTGACAAGGTTGTCAGCACTGCTAAACCTAGATCTGTCAAATGTGTCTTTGACTGTATTTGTTTGTCAATGTGTATAGATAGTATGTTATACTATGTATTGTCCATTAACACCCAGTACATCCCCCATTACCATACTGTACGAGGTCTGATGATATTGTTCACTTTACAGGAAGCTAGGGACACATCTCACCCTACAAGCTCTGTGGTATGTGCAATTACGGCCAAACATATTATTAGCAATAAGTACCTAGGTAGGGGTTCTACTCTTAGATTTGCCAAGTAAGTGTGTGTGTATGTGAAGGGATCTACTTCAGTTTGCAGAAAACATATTTCCCTATTTCCCAGGGGATCATTTATTTGAGAACTAACTGGTAAAAGGTAACATTTCAAAGCACTCATCTTGTGAAAATTCATTCCATTAAAACTAGTAGTGGATGTGTAAATGCTCTCTTCCCCAATGTACAGCTGTACAGCGATACTGGAGTTGGTATATATATATATATATATATATATATATATATATATATATATATATATATATAGTTGGGTGTGGTTGTTGTGGGCACAGCCACCCACATTGGGATTATTGTTGTGCATATCCCTCCGCTTAGTGTGCTGTTATATTGTACAGTTTATGTTAAGAGGTTAAGTAGTTGTTAATGACACTATGTATGGTTCTACACCACCCCACACCCTCCAAAGTGGGGGGATGTGCCCCCCACACCAGCACACTGATGTTTTCCAATCGAGGATTGCACTACATTGGGAAAGAGGACATATACCTGCCAGTCCCATTTTCAATGACTTTAAACTGATGGACTAAATATTTAGTGATGTGATGTTTTGGCAATTTGTGTCTTGGTGGAACTACATAGGCCAAAATGAGTTCTCTGCAAAATGAATGACATGCATGTGAACAGTATTCTCTGTGTTTTGCGTCAACACAAAAGCCTCTGTGTGTCCTTGGTCTGTGCCACCCAGTATGCTTGCCATTGTCCACTGTAGAAGAGCTGCTTATATCAGCCAGCATGCACTCACCTGTATAGACCACTTAGACCCATCAGCCAAGTGGCACATGCAGTAACTTTTATACAGACCTGTTACTTGTTTTCAGCTGTACCCGGGATATGACACAGTCAATGTGTAACCACAGTGCCACACCCCTTGTAGGAAAGGTCAGCAGACCAACATCCTCCTAACACAGACACCTAGAACACAAACAGAATACATTATGGAGACCACATTCAGTCAGTGTTAATAACAGCTATAATGCATCATGGCTGGACAGCAACACACCCTGACATGTAAGCATTAAACATTCCAGCTGACAACATGTTAAACAGCATTACATTGCTAAACTTTAGTACATTCACCCTGTGCATCAGAGCCATATAAGCATGTCCCTGCATCAATGGTATGGATGACAGGGATGTAGCACAGGTATCATCATATGCACAGGTTGGGGTGTGGGTTTGCCAGAGGCCTAGGCTGAGCCATTTGGTTGACATCATGTGTGTGGGTTAGGGGGGTCTTTATTAAATGGCCTATGCAGACATGGTGTGTGTAGGTATGGAGATGTCCTAGCTGTGCTCGTGATGTGTGTGTGTATGTATGCACACAGTTCTAACATGTGGCTGTCCTATACAGGTGTATGTTGGACAGATGCAGACTGTACATGGCAGGGTGTACAGTTCACTATGTCCGTGCATGGACATAAGAAATGCACCTGCCAGGGGTTGCACGGATGCCACCAGGCAGAAGCCAAGATATGGTACTCTCCCCTGACGATGATAATTGCCTGCTGGATCTGTGTCCCTGTTGGGACTGGCTAGGACCATGTGTACATGGCCTACTGCATTGTGATATGTACAACACCCCCCCCATGCAGTGCTGGTGCTGCCACTACAGGAGCGACCGTGAGATGTTGCACGTTCACGTAGACCTCCACCTGTTGGTGTTGCTGACCTACGTCCACATGGCCAATGCCCTACTCCCACCACATGCTCTACCATGGATACCACACAGTCAAGGATTCCCACCATCTCAGCCAACCATCTATCAATGACTTCTGCAAAATAATGGTGCGTATCTGCAAGATCATGGATGTAGTCATGTACAGCAGGAAGAGTAGCCCTCTGCAACCTCAGGCTATCACTATTGTAATGTTCCATACATGCCTGTGCCTTCATAACAGCACAAAATATGCATCTGGTGACACCTGCTGTGGCACTTCTGCCAGGGGCATGATGGCCAGCAGTCCTCCTATGAGCACCCCTGTACATCTGCCTGTATGGGACCTCACCAATAATCTGGCTATGGCTGCTGTGTACAGACACACTTGCCATAGTCACCACACTTTCCTGTCCCATTCCACTACCCGCCAACTGTCCTTCATCTATCGCCACTGGTGATGGGGTATGTATGGGCATTGTGACTGTGTGCAGGGATGGGGTGAATAAAAGTGGGATGGCAACCAATGGCATGGATTCAGCCCCTGACAACCCTGCCTGTGTCTCACTATGCCTATTATCATTGTCAGAGTCTGTATGAACACTAACATTAGTTTGCCTGCAGGAGGGAGCCTGACCCACCTCACCACCTTTGAGGGTCAGACAAGAAATGTAAATGAAGACCTGTACATTATGGTTTACTTCTACACACACACACACACACACGCACACACATGCACACACACACGCACACACACGCACACACACGCACACACACACACACACACACACACACACACACACGTACAGGTGAGGTGGCACAAAGATATTACACAGACCTCTCATTACCCAACAATCAACATGCATGACATATGGAAATCAACAACATGCACTGCAGCCATACTCATTCATTTTTACCAACATTGTACATCTTTGTGATGCATGAGTTGTGTTAGTAGGTGATGCCCCTTCCCCTGGAACACACTGCAACCATGTACACAGTATTGCTGTGCACCTGTACAGCACACTGGCATGTACTGTGCACCATACCTCACAAGTGTGCAGACCATTGCTGAATGTGTATCTGTGTGGCAGTTATGTTTGCTCTGTTTCTCACAGCCCCTATCTGTCTGTCTTACACATACCTGGGATGATATGAGGACTGATGTCAATAATTAATGCCTGATCTTTAATTTGCAGATCTCATCTTTAGCAGTGCATGTATGTGCAATAAAATCCGGATACACTGACAACCTTCAAAGCTTAACATGGATATGAGGAGTGTACACACCCTTGTTGACATGTCAGCCTCTTCTATGATATGCAATGGGGCCACAATACTGCATTTAACATTACACACACTTGATAGGTGGCATATGGCCTGTGCAATCCAACGCAGTATGTGTTAGTCATGCAGATGCTGAATGAGATGTATACAATATGTGGGTTGCATAAGTGTGCACACCCTTAACACAATGGTGTGTAGAAGCACCTGCTAACTGAACTACAGCAGTCACTATTCCTGTTAGGGGTATACTAGCATGGCCCATCTTTACTTGCCATTATTTGGTCAGTCTGACCTACAAAGGTCCCCCAACTCTGCCAGATTGCAAGGTCAGCTCATGTGCACAGCCCTTGGAGGTCACACAGTGGCTTCGCTGTTGCTGTAAAGTCTGGGTTATGTCTAGCACAGTTCACTGTTGTGTTTCAGTCTGACACCCCTCCCCATCCTCAGCCTTACTGCAGATGCCTGACAACTATGGGCTATACATGAGTGTTATTTTGCAGTGTCCCTAATTCCAAACACCATGTCTACCAGCCTAGTTCCAGCTAATGAACAGCAACCCTAAAGGTGTACACTGGCACCAGAAAGCTAAACATCTGGGATGGTGGCCGTGAGGTGGAGTGAGGTGTTGCTTGTGCACCACATGTATCTTTATGAATACTGTCTGTAGGTTTGAGCCTTGGTCTCATGACACCATTACACATTGCAATACATGCCTTTGGGAGACTTGATGCTATGCTTATGCTACCTGTACAGAGCCCTGGATGATGTTTCATGTGGGACAACTCTTCCATCTGCATACCCTAACCCAAAAACCACACTTATGCAGAATCCAGGCAATTGTTGACACAGGTACTGCACAGGCAGTACTTGCTAGACATTTCTGAAAGTCCCTTAGTGTTGCTGCATGTTTCTGGGCAGCCTTCATGACCAGTTTGCAACATGTTTTGTCATTTGTTTTGGATTGTCGTCTGTTTATTTTCTACATCAATGTTGTTCCATAGTTCATACACACATAGATGACTGTCTGCATTGTTTGCCATGGTATATGCAATGGTGAGGTAAGGCTACTTTTCTCTCTCCTGAGTGCTACCTTTCTTATATGGAATCCATTTCATGGTTTGTAAGATGTGTGCAAACCACAGCTGCCTCTGTTGCAGATGAGTGGGCAAATGTCATGGACATACTTTTTGGACAGCAGACCATTACTTGGTGTGACATTGAGGCCCTGTACTTGATGGCAGTTGTCTACTCAAGAAGAGTGAATACTGTCAGTACATCACAAGCTGCTTCCACAATATGTTATTTGGAGTGTGTGCAAACGTATGCTTCCAGTGTTTGGTAAGGTTTGTATTCCCCATATTTGTTGTCCTAACATAAGATTCCATATCACACATTCATTGCTCATATTAGGATCATATTACAGGTTGTAAAAGGTGTGGAATGTGCTATTGTGGTCTGCCATTGTTTATATCAGTAACAGTTGCCATTGTAATAGGGGTGTATACACTGTTGTATCCACTGTATAAGGGTTATGTTTCAGACATGTACCTACTGTAGGCCATTTGTCCCACCATTATGTTCATCTCTGTCCACACATTTTGCACTGACAGGTTGTTAGGTATACTGCAGGACTCTTACATACCCTTCAGATATGCCACCATGTTGACCACTGTGATGCAGTGCAGTTAACACCAACAAAAATGAACATGTACAGCATATATTATGGGTAGGTGTGTTAAATGTGTGCATGGCAAATAGCATGGCCATAAGATGGCCGGTGTATTGGCAAACCTGAACAAAATACCTCCATACTCACCAGCTACAGGCTGCTTCCCCATTTGTATACTAGAGAGACCTAAATAGTTGTGTGAGAGAAGTAATGTCAGTAGCCACACCTGTGGCATTGGTACAGGGTGGAAGCAGCATTTCAGCACATCAACAGTACAAACCCACAATATTAAGGATCATGCACATCTGTTCATTACTACACTCCAGCAACAGACTATCTTATCTGACATATGCATGTAGATACTTTACAGATAAAAATGGATAAGCAACAGTGATCTAGTAATGTGCTCTGGGGCCTTACCTGTATGCTCCTCATCCATTGTGTGGGTGGCACCCACCTCCACAATGCTGTCTTCAGCCCACTGACTTGTCTGGTGGGTGGGTGCCCCAAGGCTGGTGAGGAGTTCTTCAGCATGTGTCAGTGGGAGCTGGATGGCATGACCTCCATCTGTGGCTAGCTGGTCCCTCCTAACAGCAGCAGCACGCTGACGGGCATGGCGGATTAGGTGAGTGTAACGATGCAGCACCTGCTAATAATTTCAGCTGTGCAGGCTGACATTGTTTACCCTGTGGATGAGCTTGTTCCACAGGGCAGTCCTCTCCTGCAGATCTGGAGCCCTGCAGCCAAATAGTATGTCATGATGCTCGATGATGAATTGGATAATTGTGTCATTCTCAAGGTTCATGAATGCTGGCAAATGTTCCTGAGGCATTATATTTGGAAGACATAAACAGGAAAAAAGGTCACAGGACCTCATACAGTTGTCCATGTGCACATCAACAGTGGATAGTACTTGCAAATAATCCAGACTATACCATAACACTGTAAGCTATCATGGCTTTGACATCTTGCATTACACTCCTGGCCTTGAACTGTCCAGTTACCCCAATGTTGGACAGTTAATGGCATAATCCACTATTCTCCATTCATTTCTGTGTAGAGGGATGACAGTGGCCATCTTCCATGTGGATGGTGTGTGGATGGTGGCAAGTCTGTGTTTGACTGTAGTGTGTGATGGAGCTTTGAGAACATGCCTGAGTTCTTGTTGGAGGCAGAATGTGATGTTCTTATGCCCCATGGAGACTTAATGTTGTTTCCATCAGTCATCATTATGTACATGCTCACCACTGATTAGGGCAAGAGTGTGGTTGATGTGCATATCCCCCCTGTACAAATGGTGTGGGCAGGGTGCCACTGTTTCCACCTATCCTGTCTGATGAAGGTTGCTTGTATCCATGGCATGTGTGTATGACATGTGCTTTACCCCCAGTACAGGTTGACTTGTGTTACTGTCTCTGAGACTGCATACATATATGGAGACATGGTTGCAAATGGCCTAGGTGGCTTGGATATGTCTGATTTCTAGTCATAGTCAGCCTTACAGGAAGTCACCTGTGAACTTACATGCTTGCTCAAATAGAGGTGCACTTGCTTTCAAGTTGCGGTCTCCATCTATGTGTCCCTGTTCAGCCACTATAGCAACCTATTATGTGGTTTGTGTCTTGCTGCTGTCCACCAAGGGGGATTACTCTATCATTGGTGAAGGCTGGTTGTACAGGTCAGGTATGCTGATTCCATATATCTACAGTGGATATAAAGTGTGCACACCCCTGTTAGAATGCATGGCAGTTGTGAAATTGAAACATGACCCCACAGAAACACATGCCAACACAATCCCCACCTGTGATGTGACCTATAGCCTGCTCAGTTCAATAGGGAACATAACCTGTCCTGTGAAAACATATCGTCATTAATACTCAGTACAGTAAGCCAGCTGAATATGTGTGCACACCCTTACACTGATATGTTGTGTAAACACCTGCTGAGACAATTACAGCATCCATTTGTCTTGGTTTGTACTCTAACTGTGGCCTAATGGTTAAGGTGTTTGCCTTACAAACACAAGGTACAGGGTTCGAGTCTCACAAGGGATAATTGGCTAGTCTTAAAATGGCTCACAAGGGCAGTTAGCTTAGTACTAACCTATTAACCTATCATATCTTCACTTGGCAATGGTCGCTCACCTTCCATGAAATAGCTTTTTCTTTTCCAATAGAATTGTAGAGGTTATGGGTCACATTTGAGGTGAGAAACATTTTGACATGACTTTCTGTGGTCTCATTGGCATACTGCACACAGATCTGGCATTTCAACAGTGGTGTGTACACTTTGATATCCAGTGTATATGGGTGTTGATATAGCTGTTAGTGGTAGGCATTGACAGTGGGTCATAACACAGTTATACACTTCTCTGATTACTACCTGATAAGCATGCCTACTGTAGTACCCATATCATTGGCATAGCAGTACACATTTTATTTTGTTGTATGCAGTGACAGTGATATTACACACATGTGCAAAATGCACATCCTATTTTCTGGACTGCTTGTGACCCATGTTATTACTTCTGTGCCTATCAGCTGAACATATGGATACATACACATGCTCAGGGGATACCTTGTATACATTTGTGGTCTATGTCAGTATGGCACACTGTATTTACAGTCTTGAAGCTCAATCATATTTCTCAACCTGCTATACCAGGACTTCTGGGCATTGGTCTACACCACTGGGTGACAACAAGGAAATCAATTTTGATAAAGTATTAATATAGCTGACATAACACAAGTAAGTTGAATGTTATTAATTCAATATATCACATACAGTTTAACACACAAATCTGCAACAGTTACTATGCTCATGCCCTATATAGGTATCCTAGATTTACAATACAAATGTATAATACTCATATTCACAGGTAACATATGGATATGGGCAACGTCCGATTAACTTACCTAGCAGTGGGACAGACACGACTGTTTGACAGACACTCTAGTGGTTGCCATATGTGAGCTGTCCTTTCCCAGGGTATGTCAGGCTCCTCAGCTGTGACCCAACCAACCAACCTCTTAGAGCATCACATGTGGACAAAGTCTAACATTATGGAGGATATATAGGGAGAGATCAAAGATATGCCTATTACAAACCTATGACATTTGTAGCATGATACATTTTTCATTACCATGACTGTTCTGAAGGTGGTGGGGTCTGAAACTCATGTGTCTGTCATTACCTCTTTATTTCCATCTCCAGCTATTTGCCAGACTATATTGCCAGACTAATATAGATGTTTGTAAGAACAGAACAAACACTATGATGGCTACATATTGACATTCTGTGAAGATCTGCACAGTTGACAGGTATAGCCCACTGCAGACAGAGCCAGATGTATGTCCATAGCAGTTGTTCATCAGGACATCATTACAGCAAGTATTGATGGCACATATACATCTTTCATAATCATCTATCCCATTATTACAGACCAAGTACTACATTCAATTACATGCTTACATGTTTCACATACCTGGTGTTCTCTCTCGCTCTCTCTTTCTCTCTCTCTCTCCACTACTGGGATCAAGCTGGTTTGAATAGGTTGCAGCATGGCTTTTGTAGGTGATGCTCATGTTCAGGTAAAGGCCTCTGCAGCAATTTCCGTTCACCACTTGCTAATTGCATGCAGGCAGCTGTGTAGTTCTTCCAATACCCAATGTCATAGCAACGCACTACTATAAATAACTGCATCATGTGGGTGTTGCCCCTTTACCTTGCCTGTATGGAAGACATCCTTCATGTCTGGGGGAAGCAGTGCTACAGACAGCAGGCAGGAATACCTCTTACAATAAGACTTGGGACCAGGCCAACTACATGTTTGTATAAGGTTCCAGACCTAGGAACAGTGTGTGAGCATTGCTGTTATATTCATTGAATACTGCTAGTTTTACAGGGTTTGTGTGTACAAGATAGTTTTGCATGAAATGCAGTCTGTCTGCATAGCTCTCAACTCTGGGACTATCCACTTGATGGCCAGAAGTTTGGCTGTTATGTTTTGTCTGTTCCCCACACAGGTCTTGTCCTTGACAAATCAGTGGCATTCTCTCTGTTGATTCCTATCAGTACATGGCAACATCCATTTGTGTTTCTGACTTCATATTCCTCAGTAAGGGTATGTTGCAACCAATCATGTAACACCAGCAACTTTCACAGTGTATAACAGCAATATTTCAAATATGGCCCTGTGTTTTGGCCTCTGTTCTCCACGTCGTATTTACCAGGCTTTGTCCAGATGTCATGCAGTAAGAATTTGATAGATATGGTCTATCATTATTTAGTACTGACATTCCTGCTATCATTCCAGTGATGTTGTGGACTCCCACACAAGTTGTGGGGTAGCATATATATGAGGGCTACAGATAGACAACATGTGTGACCCTGTACAGTCAAGAGGTCAGTGTATAGAGAACGCTGTTATATGCCCTTGTAAGACATATTATGGGGGAAGGGTATTAAATGTTTTTAACCTAGGCTGTTAGAACATGTGACAGATATTACTGATAAGAAACATAAAGGTATATGGCTGTACATTTTCATACATTTCACCATTGGGACAGTGGTGGGCTAGAGCTTACTGTTTTGCACACAGTTCTGTTTGTCAGTGTGATAGTACCATTTTAAGTTAAGCATTGTTATGTAATGGATACATTTACAATGTGATAATTGATACTTTCCCCCCAGGGGGTTGACTACAGAGTGTAATTGGAGGCTGTTGAACTACATCTGTAATTAAGTGTTGATTGATTCTCGTCTTCAAGGCAACTATGTATCTTACTGTTGTACTACTTGAAGGCTTTAGCCTAGACGGCAAAGTATCTTATTTTTTGCGGATTACTGTATCATATGTTTTCTTTGAAAGTTGCATTAATCAGTTATGTATTTCAAACACCTAAATGCTATGAGAAATGGCATAAAGAACTGAAATAGTCCTCAAATAAATATGTATATGTATGCAAAATGTGTGGAGTCATGTCTTTGCATTGTGTGTGGGTATGTTTTCATGCAATAATTCTCAATTGTAGGAAAGAATCAGACTCTGGTCATTTGGAAAGGTGGCAACCGTAGGAATAATGTGTGTTTGATATTCTGTGCACCCTCTATATATACTCTCTTTATATATATCTATAAGTATATATATATATATATATATATATATATATATATATATATATATATATATATATATGTGTGTGTGTGTGTGTGTGTGTGTGTGTGTGTGTGTATGTATCATTAGAATGTTTAGTGCTTCCACATTGCACATCTCCTGTGGTAGACTGATTGTTCTGCATGATATGTTAGAGAAATCATCCCAATCTCTTACAGCTCAGATGGTTTAGTGGTAATTTGCTGTGGCTATGATTTACAGGGTCCTGGATTCAGGACTTGTGAGGGCTTACTATTTTGTTGCTAGGCAGAACAGTTCAGCTGTGGAGGATGGGATAAGGCCTATAATTACAAGAGGTCCCTAGTTTAGGCCCCTTCACCCCCATTTACACAGCCTTTGCTCAGATTTGTTGCAGTAAGAGGTTCAGAGTGTGTATCCAATGTCCGAATGCACTACATACATACATTATATATATTATATATATATATATATATATATATATATATATATATATATATATACATATATATATATATATATACATATATATATATATATATATATATATATATATATATAGATATATATATATATATATATACACACACATTTTATATATATATCTATATCTATATATATCTATATCTATATATATATATATATATATATATAGATAGATAGATATATAGATATATGTGTGTGTGTGTGCATGTATGTATATCTATAGCTTTTGCACTCCGCTTCCTGTGTGCTCTCTGGCTTTAGAAGCTTTTCCCGTGGGTTAAACACTGTGGTCATCCCCTGCCCAATAAACTCACCCAGCAAAATACCTTGTGAAAGAGTAAAAATCTGCTTAAATTAGCTGCCTGAAGCAGCTCCAAAAAAAACACTAAAAAGCACAGCTTTCTAAACTCTTCTCCCAACGGGTTAAACAATCTGTGGTCATCCCCTGCCCAACAGACTCGGCCAGCAAAATACCTTGTGAAAGAGTATAAATCTGCTTAAGTTATCTGCCTGAAGCAGCTCCAAAAACAATTGTTCCTCTTTCTATTGCAATTTATCCACATTCCAAATCTGTTTTTAAAACTCTCTGCTTTAAAAAAAGTAAACTGTGCCTTATTTAAAGTGTTACTACAGGGCAGATGAGCATACACACAGCTAAGTTTTTCTGGCTGTAGTAACTAAATTTGGCCACCAGGTGGCAACACAATGACAGCAGTCTACCACATCCCTTGCTGTTTTAACTAATAGTATCAATAGCATTTAGTTTAATGTTTTAACTCTCAATAGTTCCAGTATATGTAGGTTTACTGTTGCCAGCCACACTCTAGAGTGTTGTTTAACCCATAGTAGATCTTCTGTTCCCTTTGTCTCCTGTTTTTAAACTTATATCTGTAACATTTCCATCTCTGGCTTGCTCTCATTCCCTCTTCAGCTCTGATTTTCACAATTACTTCCTTTCTAATTGTTTCATTGCTGTTTCACACTGCTGAACTGACCCTGTCAGTACTGGTTCCAACCAGCTAGTCCACTGTGATTTCCATCTCCAGTCTCTATTCCAACCCCTCCCCCAGTTTCTTTCACTTTCCTTCCTTTCCAAACCCTCCCCCAGACTCTTTAACTTTGCCTTCCTTCCTGTAGCACCACTTTTTACCTCTCTGAAACACTCTAATCCTTTCCCTATACCACTGCTAGAATATCCCTAACCCCTTGCATACTTTTGTCTGAACTTACCTTACACTCCACTGATTGTTTTTCACTTTTGACCTTGATTCCTCCTTTCATTGGCTCTGTTTTTCACTTTTGACCTTGGTTCTTCATTTCCTTGGCTCTACCTGTTCCATTCGCCCTACGGGCTCACTCCGCTCCCCTACCCTACTCCCTAATTCCACCCACCCCAATACCCTTACACTTATACTTAGCTAGCCACTCCCACCACTTCCACCATCCTCTCCAAACTATCCATCATACCCCCAAAATCTCCTCCCACAGTTCACCCATTATAGTAAGCCTACCTTTCAGAGTATACTGCCAAACACAACTTATCCTGATAAACTACTAAACAATTAACCTAAACCATAATTTCTTACTCAAACTAACTTCACAACTTAACTCACCCCCTACTTCTACTCTAATAACCAACATCATGACCCTCAAATCTCTATCGCTACTTACGCAAATAATACTTCTAATTACTTTAACTTACCTAAATTATATCACCCAACCTACTAATGCAAACCACTCCCCCCATTTCACACCACTACCCCATCCTCTACAAGGTACACATCTGCTGTTACTCATATATCTCCCAATCTCTACCCCCTCAACACTGGCATGCTCTTCCCCTATAGACTCCTACCTAACTCTAAAAACACTGTTCCCAACTACACTAGTCTAATGTTCACAAAACTCAACCTGTATACTACACCCCAAACAAACCAAATACTTTGTCCATCATCCTACCTTTATCCTTCTCTCCAGGGACATCCACCCAAACCCAGACCTCTCTACCACACTGCATCCAACCCCCCCCCCCAAGCAACAGGCAGAACCCTCCACTTCTCAGCTCGAAATACTCAGAGCCTATGTAACAAAATTCCAAACCTTCATGCCTGGCTTCTACATAACCAGCCCAATATACTCTCCATCTCAGAAACCTGGCTTAAGCCCCACATACAAGATTCTGAAATAACTCGTCTCAACAACTGCATGTTAAGGACTGACAGAACACAAAAACAGGGAGGTGATGTAGCACTCCTTTACTCGTAATCATTCTTAGTCACCCCTATACCAATCCCTTTCCCAAATTTGGCAAGGCAGAAATAATACCAACCCTACTCCACCCAAACAAGCATAAACTCATATTTGTTCTCTCCCTTTATATTCCCCCTAGTGACAATATCTCATCCCTTGAAGATATTCTCTCCTGGGTCTCTACCAACATTACTCATGAAACCATAATCCTGGGGCCATGAACATAAACTGGACCACAATCCAATCTCTCCCTAACTCACTCAATATTAACTTGCATAATTTTACACAAGTAATCAGTTCCACTACCAGGCCTTCCAAGAACTCCATCACTGTAACTACAATAGACGGGATTCTAGTATCCCATCCTCACTATATCTTTGATAGTGGTATCCTCCCTGACCCACTAGCTGACTATTTCCCCACTTTTGCTCACTGTGTCCCTCTTATGTACATCTAACTCACACCTATATTTTCACTCATTGCCTAAAGAACTTCAATGCTGAAACCTTTTTAAATGCACTAAAAAGCATAAACTGGAACCCATTAAAATCTCTTTCCTTAGAAAATGCTCTATCCTACTTTAACTCTAATTTCACAAACCTGCTCAACTCCGTTGCCCCTCTAAAAACACAATGTATAAAAAGTAACCCTTTACCCTGGTTAACCAAAAATACCGTACCTACTATGCAACTCCATGACAAAGCCTGGACACGTTACCATAAAAATAAAACCACTACTGCCCTAAGCGAATATAAAACACTATGAAATAAAGTCAAAAAATGTATTACCTTAGACCGAAAAGCCTATTTCTCCACTCTCCAAACCAACCACACCAGAGCTGTTGGACATGCTCCACTTAAAGAAATCCCAATCCGTCCAAGCTACACACTCTAGGGACCTAAACCTTGTCACCACAATAAACAGAATATGCCAGAGGGATAGATTTCTGTCCCGTAGACTTCCCATACTCTGGAATAAATCTATATCAAACGAAGCTCCTCATTAGCACTCTTCAAAAAAAATCTTGATGATTGGATGGGAAATTGGAAATTCACCCCAGGGATCACCTCTGTGGCTCTGCTTGACAGTGGCACAGGAAAATAATTTTCTTGGGTGGCAAAAGCCAGGGTACCTTTTTGGCTGGGCTTGTATAGGGCCCAGGGCTGATAGCCTAGTACCTACCTATGAACCACCAATCACAAATTATTTTGGAAAGGAATCTCATCTCTCCTCAACCCAGGAAAAAAAGAAAACCCTTGCCCCAACCCAGATGCTTCTGACCCGGACTTGACCACCCAATTTAACTCCTTCTTCATAGAGTCCATAATCAAGCTAACATCATCCTTCATCAACACCTGTACACCCTTTTCTCTTTCAATCCCATCTCTATATCTACTATAAAAAAATCTTCTCCTAAAATTAAAACCTGGTTCCAATGCCGCTGATGAAATTCCCTCTTACTTCCTAAAAGTAGCCGCAGATGTCCCTGCTCTCCTTATCAGCACACTAATTAATTGGTCTATCGCAGAAAGCCAGGTCTCCCAGCTCTGGAGGAAGGCCTTTATTATTCCTCTCCATAAAGGTGGCAATATTAATGACATCCCAAACTTTCGCCCTATCACCATCCTATCCCTATTTCTAAGCTACTTGAAAAGTGTGTACACCAACAGCTCTTATCCTACCTCATCAATAATCAGCTTCTTACCCCCACAAAACATGGCTTTAGATCAGGTCATAGTACCTCCACTGCCCTCCTCTCCTTCCTAGAAACAATCAACAAAGCCCGTGACTCTGGCCACTTTTATCCACTCTTTTCCTCGACCTCTCTAAGGCATTTGACACTATTTCCCACAACCTCCTTCTTACCCAAACTCTCTAAATATAATCTATCCCGTTCCTTTACCCAGTGGTTCTCAAGCTATCTCACAAACAGGCAACAAGCAGTTAAATGGAAAAAAGCTACCTCACCCTTCCTTCATACATCCACAGGTGTCCCCCAGGGTTCCATTCTTGGCCCCTACTATTCAACATATTCATAAATGATTTCTTCCAAGCCATTCCTAACTCCAGTCTCATCCAATATGCCGATGGTTCTACTATCTGTTCCTCCCCTTCCATCACAACTCTTAATAATCTAACACAAGTTGCCTTCTCTTCCACTGAACAGTGGATGCTTGATAACAATTTAGCCCTTAATGCAACAAAAACAAAACTTATGTTATTCAATGCATCCAAAACCTCTTCCCTAGACAAACAATCCTTCAAAATTACCAGCAATACTAATATCCCCCTAGAACTAGTCTTTGACACAAAATTACTAGGAATTATCATTGACAATCAGCAAAAATTTGATAAGCATCTACAAGCAAATATAAAAAAAAACATAAAAAATCGGTATGCTTTCCTGCCACAGTCACTTTCTCTCTCCCACCACCAGGATTACATTAACTAATACATACCTCATCCCATCCCTTTTATATGGTGCATCTATCCTAACCAGCCTACAATCTTCCCTCAGAACAAAACTCTCATCTTGTTATAACAAAATATCCAAATTTGTGGCAGGTCATAGAGTCTCTTCTCACCACTGTAATTCCATTCACCAACTAAGTTGGCTAGAATTACCAAACTTTCTCACATATACCCAGCTCATCCAAGCACATAAAGTCATTCATAACCTGTCTCTTTGACCCTCCCTAGCAAATACCTTTGAAATGCATAAACCAGATACACTCCTAAGATCCAAGTCCCAAAACCTAATTAAATTGCATAAACCAACACATCCTGGTGGGAATCAATTGATGTCCTCTCTTGCACACCTCTGGAACTCTCCCTTCCCCCATCCACACCACCAGCAGTCTCTCCTTGTTTAAAACCTCACTGCACTTGCACCTTATTTCACAATGGAAATGCTGTTGCTCTCATCCAACCTAATTCTACCACACTTAAATCCTAACTTTCCAAACTTTGTTGCCTGTCACTACCTCCTAAAGTTTTACATCCCTTGGGACATATTCGACCAATGCCTAAAAAATTACCTCATTGTAATTCCCTAAAAAAATGCTACTTACTGAATTAACCTGATCTAATTTTCCTAATGAAAATATTTTTTTATTTCTGTATTATGTAACATCTATTTGAATTGTGCAATTTGGGTTTGCACTATACAAAATATGTATTTAACATTTAATTGAAATGTATATTATGGATTTGTGCTCTTTCTGTACTATGTATTTTTATTTTTCTGTAACTTTTCTCCCCAGGACTCCATTGAAAATTACCTCTTTGTACCCCAGTGGACTATCCTGGTAAACAATCTGCAAATAAATAAATAAATTATATATATATATATTTATACATACACACGCACACACACACACACACACACACACACACACACACACACACACACACACACACACACAAATATATATATATATATATATAAATACATTTTCCCTACTGTTGAATGACTGTGCTGCATGATATGCTTGAGAAAACATCAAACATGTTTACAGCTCGGATGGCTTAATGGTAAATTTTATTGGTTATGGTATGCAGGGTACTGGGTTTGAAACTTACAAGGGCTGATTTTTTTTTTTTTGGTGGGCAGAACAAGGGCTGTTGGATACAGAGTGATTAAGGCAATTTTAAGCAGGTGTAAGCGGGTTTTCATGGGTTTGTGCAGCGGTAAGCAATGTTAACTTTCGGTTATATATGTTTACAGACAGTTAGCCTGACAGTGCTTAATATGTGTAGGCATTGCTTAGCACCGTGCAAACAGGCTTAAACCCAATTACTACTGCTTAAAAGAACTTAGTCCTGCTTACTGCCATGCTAATTTCTTTAAAAGAAAAGAAAAAAGAAAAGAAAAAAGGGGTGATAGGAAAGTGGTGATAAAGGGGGCACACAGAGGGAAAGACAATAGGGAAAGTAGGTAGGTATGTGCAGGACTGGTGTAGGGAAGGTCCATAGAAGTCCATTACTTCTACAGCAACAGCTGTGCATATATATTGAAGATAGAGGCATATTTGGGCACTCAAACCCCTGAGAAAAGGGTGAACACAACAGCAAGGTGTTGTGAAGCCAGTTAGTCCAGATTACATATGTCCAGTGGACATGTGTGCAAAATGGACAGCTATATGGGGCAAATTTTTTTTTGAGAACAGATTGCTCTTTTTTTTTAAGGTGTGAGTGTGATGTTGGGGAAGGATAGTAGGTATATTTGGGGAGGTAGGTTAGGTTGGAAGACAGACAAGACAGACAAGACAGCATACAGGGAAGGTATATGACACATATGGGGGGTAAAACACCTTGGATGGGGAGGGGAGTTTGGAAACTGGAAGCCCATAAGCCCCAAAATGGAAACAGTGGGACTGAGGTCCCCACCCATGGGCAGTCACCACTGTGCCTTCATGGTCCTGAAGGTTGCTGTGCTGGGGGCTGAGCAGGAGGGACAGGCTGACCCTCCAATTGGACCACATGGCCCTCAAGCTGACGTAGCAGATCTCCAAACTCCTTTTGGAGCTCACTATGCACCAATCCCTGGACCTGTCTTCAGGTGACAGTATCCTGTCCGCGCCCACTCCCGTGGGGGGGACAAACCCCATCCCTTGAGGCGGTTCCACCTGAAGTGGTGCAGGAACAGCAGATGAGGAGGTCCTGGGGTGGGTCACAGATGTACTGGGGCCCAGTGCCATGGCGAGATGAGGTGGGAAAATTGGGTCTGCTGGGACCAGCCTTCCCAAACGTGCTATGGTGTTGCACTTTTAGAACATGTGTGGGTTAGTAATAGTCAACACAAACCATGATTAGTTACAACAGCATGCATAGATATTCCCATTAACCCAAACCAACAGATTTGGAGCAGTTGCATAGCAAATAGACCATATGCATATATGGAACCACAGTTGCCATTACAACGACATGCAGGTTACATTGATAGCAACAGGCCACCAATGATAGTATTTCAACATGAAACATTAATAGAAACACATTTCAGTATTTGTTGGACAATAGGATATATGTCCCAACAGTAAGTTTGGTGTAAAACATACCCATTGATTTGTATGTTTAGATTATCGTTGCAGATATAGTGGGGGGGGAGATGTCAGTTAACAACCTGTATATCCTTGCAGTACTCACAACTTTAATGATCATTGCTCTAATCATTACTCTACACGTATTATTACAATACCTGGTGTGTTTGTACAAAGTGTATGATTCAACCATCTCAAAGCTACTTTCTACTGCTCTTAGCTGGAAGACCTGTGGGGGTAATGTTTGTTAACACTACCTGACTGTTTCTACACATATTCCAATAATCCTAGTTAAAATTATGCATACGGCTTACTACCACTCTTGGGATTCAAACTGTGGCTGTGTCTGATAATGATACACCAATTTGTATTTTATCAGTGAGCTATTTAGAAACTGCTGTTTTTTTCCTTCAGAATTTTCTGTCTAAATTTCTATTGGTTGTACAATCTGACCTTGTGATTGCAACATTCTTATACAGACATTCCTAGACATATTTTTTATGTAGCATACTGTGAGAAACAGTGGATAACACGACAATCCTATTTGGATATCAGATCTTGGTGAATGCAGCATGTCAGGCCATACAATACCAGAGTAAACATAATCAGTCCAGGATTTAGAACTTTATTGCCAGGCAGTTACACTTTTATTTAAATATGACCTATATGGGACTATTACTGTCATATTGTCTGGTTTATTCAGTACACATCGTACACATTTTTTATACTGCCAGGTGACATTTTACTCCTTTTTATTTATTTGATATGACTACTTCAAGCAGGATTGTTACTCACCAGGTTCGTGATGCAGCCTTTGCAACCTGCTGGCTTGGTCTTCCTGGTTCATAGCCTGCTCAGTTGCAGCTGTAATGAAAATAGAGAAACATTTATGCATACCTATCCATCACATACACAGGCTGGACTTTGGTAAGCAGTTATTGCTATGAATACTTACACACTGCTTGGACATCTCCCCTCTGTCTTGCTTCTTGGACCCACTGTTCCAAGAGCTACCTCTTCCTCTGTTTCAAGTTGGTATAGTGGTGCCAGACCTGCTCACAAGTCTGAGGGATACTAGTGGCACTGATGAGATTATGGGCGAGACTTTCTCAGGCTTCCGCTTTATATTGGGAGCCCTGGTACTGGTCCTGCCGCAGTCACACATATTGTTTTTTTATTATGAGTCCTACCATGACCTTGGACTCTTGTATACCCCAGCACTGCTCCCAAAAGCGCATGCCCTCTCCAACACCTGCCATACTGCCTACAGTAGGGAGCTGCAACCAGGTATGAGCTGTATTCCCACCAGCGGGGTTTAAATACAGCAGATTTCCTGCCCTTTGCTGTGATTGCATGGTTTTGAATATGCTGAGCTAAGCTAAGCTACAGGTAAACCTGTTTAGCTAAGGTTGGCAGTATTTAAAGGGACAGGTGCTGAGCACAGCGTACTGGTGGAGTACATCTACTTAGCTACAGTACTTCCTGCTTAGCATTTACTTTTCAGCAAGGCTTACAGTGCCTCAGCTTAGCTGAGCATAATGTTCCATTATTTACCTTTCATTTTTTGGACTATCATGATGGTGGGTTTCAGTCATCATTTAGCATAGCTTATGATATGTATGTTGACCTTCCATAACTTCCCCTTATGTGCTTTTCTGACATATTACATTTTGTGTGACTACATGTATGGGACACTTGTGTTTATGTGGGGGTTTCACAACTTCAGTACACTGATATCTCACATCTGGCCCTAATGCACTGCTCTGGTAGGGAAATATAAGTTACTTACTACATAAATATACTAAGATATTACATTTGTGGTGATTTCACATTCAAAACATAATTGGCTGGAGGGAGGGCTAGAACCCTGCTTGTCTACATGCAAAGTGCTTGTTCTAGCCACTATGCTATTGCACTACTGTTTATAGTGAATGTCTATTGCTATTTCACTAGTTGGGCCATTTAAGCCGGGCCAAGCATAGCTAAGCAACAGGCACACCCATGCATCTATGCTTAAACTTTCCTGCTGATGTGAAAAAAAAAAGAAGCATTAGTGACACTTTTTAAATATTGCTCTTACAACCTGACATAGTTGTTAGAGTAACAGGTTTTGCATTCACATGCATTTTCTGAGGGGCATGCCATGTAAAACTCAAATGTCTGTCATTATTTTCTAACTTCATTCTTTCATACTTTGCCATTACTTTGACAGTATCTGTGTTTTATTGCCAGATCATGCACTAATAGCAAGAACTGGACATTCTGTGCACATCTGTGCTTTTGTCCATTGTGGAATGTAAAAACAGCAATCTCACTCTTTTTATATTGCCGTACGGCAATTCTGGTGTGAAGGGGGCATGTATCTTGTGAGACCACTGCTCTCAGACATGCCTCTGCACTTGTTCACATTTCTGTGTACATATTGCAGCATGGCAGTGTGCCTTCATGCATATGCATGGCGCTCTGCCGTTTTGCTCCCATATAGTCCCTTACGTGCAGGAATAGCTATTCCTGCACAGAAGTTTGTTGAATCCTGGGGAATATCTTAGATTTGGTTTCAGAAGTAAAATAATAACAATGACCTAATGTAATATGATTCCAAAATTTAATATTTAAATTTATTTTATATTTTATTAAAATTGTATAATGTTTTGAAATTAAATTATCAGTTTTAGATTTGTTGTATATAATTTCACAGAAAACACGTATTTATTTAGGAATTTCTTTAAACTGTGAGTGAGAAAGGGATAAACACAATTCATGGGTCTGTGTTTTCACATTTTGTATCAATAGCCAATCTTCGGGATCTAACTTAAATTCAATAATAACTTGTCTGAAATCTTTGACTTTCAAATCTTTATAACATTGTTTACATTAAACAAGTTTTTAGACTCCTGATTAATAAAAACATGAACTTGGAATTTATTATTAAAGTTTCTAGAGCTGTGAAATGGAAGTATAGTTTCAAACCAAGTCTTTATGTGTATATTAGAATGAATTATATTTTAAAAGTCTTTAAAATAATACCTACATAATTAGAATTTGTGGGGAGAGAAATGTTAAAATTTATATAATTATAAAGATAATTCCAAAAGAAGTTATTCTGCTTAGATGAGAAATTAACTAATATCATGTTGTTGTTTCTTAAAAAGAGATGTAAAGTATTCCAGCTAGATTTATAATTCGGATTAACCCAATTTAATATAATTTTAAAGACAGGTGCTTTGATGTAAGCATTGATATCAGGAAAGTTAATTCCTTCAAGATCCCATTTTTCTAATGTGATGAAGATAGGGTATTCTTTTATTTTTTTATTTTTTTTTTTAGGTAGGCAAATGAATTTTAATAATTGTTTGTTTATTTCACTAATATGTTGTTTGTTAGGTAGAAGAGACAGAAGTTGTATTATATATAATATTTTTAGTAAAATAATCATCTTTATCAATTGAAGTCTATCTTCAAAGAAAACAATAAAGACTATTCCATTTAAAATAAGATTCTTTATTATATTTATAACGTTATCATAAATAACACTCATTATTTATTCTAAAGATGTCAGAAGCATGATACCAAATATTCCAGAGAGGAGGTTTGATTAACGATAATATGATTTTTATGTATTTATTTTTTTCTTTCTATTTAGTACTAAAAATTTAGATTTGGAACTATTAAAATAAAAACCAGAAATGACTGAAATAAATTAATTGTAGATTTTAGTTCAACAAGCATTGGCCTTGAATTATGAATATTTAGTAAAACTTTGTCTACAAATATCATAATTTTGGAGAAGATTTGTTTAAAAATATTATACCAGAAGTATTTGAATTTATTCTAATTAAAATACTTAAAACGTTAATGTCTAAATCAAATAGAATTGGGAAAAGTAGACAACCTTGTTTAGCACCTTTAATTAGAGGAATACATTCTGAAGTAAAGTGATCAATTTTAACATAAGCAAAATTATTATTATAAAAGTGAAATAAAACTTCCAGGAAAGTCAAAATTTCAAATAGGTAATTCCCATTCAAGGAATCAAATGATTTTGCAATGTCTAAGCTAATTAGTAAAGCTTTTTAATTTATTTTGTTCAAAAAATCTATAATAGTTAATATACATTTAATATTATCATGTTTTTTTTTTTATATATAAAACCTATTTGATCAAAAGTAATAACTTGGGCTATAGGTTCTATTATTCTATCAGTAATAATAGACATAAAAATGATATAATCATTATTTAAAAGTGAGATAAGTATATAAGAGGAACATTGTTGAGGGGTTTTGTTTTCTTTCAGTAGAGAGGCAATTAGCGAATATTTCCAAGAAGGTGGAATCTCTTTTAAAGGTTCACTGTTAATGGCTCTATTATTAGAGCCATGTTCAGCTTCCTGTCATGTTGTCTGATGTGAGGGGTGGGACCACACCAAGTTCACTATTAACATCTATTTTATGCATCATTAGATCCACTTTACAGCTTTCTTTCATTCTATCTGATGTGAGTGGAGGGACCTGACTAAGTTCACTATCATTTGAGTCTTTACCAGCTTCCTGTCATGTTGTCTGATGTAAGGGGCGGGACCTGATTAAATTCACAATGAATTGCTATCTGTTGCATCATTAGAGCTTGTACAGCTTCCTGCCATTTTGTCTGTTTTGATGGGTAGGTCCTGGATAAGTTCTTAATTAATGGCTATGTAATGTATGATTAGATTAGAGCCCTTGTACACCTTCCTCTCATGTAGCCTGATGGGACGGCCAGGACCTGACTAAGTTCAGTATTAATGGCTAGGTGATATATCATGAGCCCTGTACAGCTTCCTGTCATGCCTGATGTGAGGGGAAGGAACACACTAATATCACTCTTAATTTCTATTTGACATATCAGTAGAGCCCTGCACAGTTTCCAGTCATGTTGTCTGATGTGAGTGGTGGGACCTGATTAAGTTCGTTATTAATTGCTTTGTGATGCATCATTAGAGCCCTTATACAGCTCCCTGTAACACTGTCTGATGTGAGGGGTAGGACCTGACTAAGTACACTATTAATGGCTAGGTGATATATCATTAGAGCCTTGTACAGCTTCCTGTCATGTCTGATATGAGGGGAAGGAACACACTAATATCACTCTTAATTGCTATTTGATGTATCATTAGATCCCTGTAAAGCTTCCTGTCATGTTGTCTGACATGAGGGGTAAGACCTCACTAAGTTTACTATTAATGGCTGTGTGATGTATTATTAGATTGCTGAACAGCTTCCTGTCATGTGGTTGGATGTGAGTTGTGGAACCTGTGTAAGTTCACTATTAATTGCTTTGTGATCCATCACTAGAGCACTTGTACAGTTCCCTATAGTACTGTCTGATGTAAAAGGTGGGGCCTAAGTTCACTGTTAATGCCATTGTGATGTATAATTACACCCATGTTGTCTGATTTGAGATGTGGACCTGAATAAGTTCACTATGTATAATTACAGCCTTATACAGCTTCCTCTCATGTTGTTAGATGTGAGGTGCAGGGTGTGACTAAGTTCCTATTAATTCCTATTTAATGTATTACTAGGGGCCTATATGGCTCCCTGTCACATTGTCTGTTGTGAGGTGGGTACCTGAGTGAGTTCACTCTTAATGACTATGTGATGTATCATTAGAGCCTTGAACAACTTCACATCATTTTCTCTGAGAAGGGTGGGACCTTAACATACAAGGTCATGCTTAACATACAAGGCCATGTCAAACCCTGAGCTGTTGGACATGCTACACTTAAAGAAATCCCAATCCTTCAGAGCCACATGCTCCAGGGATCTTAACCTTGTCATCACAATGAACAAAACATGCTGGAGGGATAGGTTCCTGACCCAGAGACTCCCCAGACTCTGGAATAGACTCCCCATACATGTCAAGTAGAGCACCTTCTTGACCCTCTTCAAAAAGAACCTTGATGATTGGATGGGAGATAGGAAATTCACCCCGGGGATCATGTCAGTCGCCCTGCTGGACAGGGGTCCAGGGAAGTAAATATTGTGGGAAAAATATCCAGGGAATTGTTGTAGCTAGGCTTGTATCGGCCCAACCTATGAACCTATAATAAGCACATAATTCATGGGTGTGTGGTGTATCATTAGAAACCTGTGCAGCTTCCTTTCACATTGTTTGCTATGAGGTGGGGTACGTGAGTGAGTCCACTATTAATGGCTATGTGATGTAACTTTACAGCCTTGAACAACTTCACATCATTTTCACTGAGAAGGGTGGGACCTTAATAAGCTCACCATTCATGGCTGGGCGGTGTATCATTAGAGACCTGTGCAGCTTTCTGTCATGTTTTCTGCTGTGAGGTGGGTACCTGAGTAAGTTCACTATTAATGGCTATGTGATATATCATTAGAGCCTTGAACAACTTCACATCATTTTCCCTGATGTGTATGGTGTGACCTTAATAAGTTCATGGTTAATGGCTGTGCGGTGTATCATTAGAGACCTGTGCCGCTTCCTGATATGTTCTCTGCTGTAAGGTGGGGTACCTGAGTGAGTTCACTATTAATGGTTATGTGATGTATCACTAGAGCCTTAAACAACTTCACATCATTTTCCCTGATGTGTAGGGTGGAACCTTAATGCGTTCATGGTTAATGGCTGTGTGGTGTATCATTAGAGACCTGTGCCGCTTCCTGTCATGTTGTATAATGTGAAGGTTGGGACCTAAGGTTGCCCTAAATGCTATGTGATGTATAATTAGAACCTTGTACAGCTTCCTGTCAAGTTGTCTTCTGTGAGGGGAGGGGCGTGACTGACTTCACTATTAATGACTATGTGATATAATTTTAGAATCATGTACAGCTTCCTGTCATGTTGCCTGATGTGAGGGGTGGGACCACACTAAGTTCACTATTATCAGATATGTGATGTATCCCTGGAGCCCTGAACAGCTTGCTGCCATGTTTTCTGATGTGAAGGGCAGTGCCTGACTAAGTTCATTATTAATTGCTCTATGATGTATCATTAGATCCTTTCCATCATTGGATCCTTGTACCTCTTCCTGCCATGTTATCTGATGTGAGAGGTGGGACCTCTCTCTAAGTTCACTATTAATGGCCATTTGATGTATCATTAGAGACCTGTACAGCTTCCTGTCATATTTTCTGATGTGTGGGGTAGGACTTAAGTAAGTTCACTATTAATGACTATGTGTTGTATCATTAAAGTCTTGTACAGATCCATATAATATTGTCTGATGTGAGGGGTGGGACCTGACTAGGTTCACTATTAATGGCTGTGAGATGAAACGTTAGAGCTCTTGTTCAGCTTCCTGGCATGTTGCCTGATGTGAAAGCTGGGACAAGACTAAGTTCATTACTAATGGTTATGTGGTGTGTACTTAAATAGATGTACAAGTTCCTGTCATGTTGTCTGATTTGAGGGGCGGGACATATCAATATTCACTATTAATGGTGTTATGATATATCAGTAGAGACATGTAGAGCTTCCTGTCATGTTATCTCATGAGATTGGTGGGACCTCATTAATACAAATACAAATGGTCACAGCAGCAAGAGATCCCTGAAAAATGTTTTAATGTGTGAGCACTTTCGTTCACAAACAATTAGCCATGAACTTTTTCAGACACATTTGTTAAAATCACCCCTTCCTTAAAGACATTTGAAAATCACATTCCAAAAACAATTAAAATCACTTACAATTCTTAAAGAGCACTTACCATTATAACTTTAAAAACTGCATAAATTTTCATTCTAACATTTTATACTTAATTTATACTCTATATGACTTCTGCATTAATACAACCGCACAGTTGGCATAAAACAAAAGTATTATATAATATTTCTATCATCTAGTTAAATTCTTTAATTTAAAAAGACACATAATAGAACATTGGTCATTTAACCCAGGGGGGCTATGTGCATTAAGCAACAATTGCCACCAAAGTTTTCTTCTCTCCAGTTAAAGTGAGGTGTGACTGCCCCTATGCCCTTGTAATACTTGTTCCATCACCCTAAATTAAAGTGATGGTCTGGATATTCATTTATATGTCTCACCAAAGCATTATTTTCCTTATTTTTACTTATACAATATTTATGTTCATGAATTATCTCTCTAACTCTTCGCTCGACCTTACCGACATAAAACCTCGGGCAGATTTGACACTTAGCCAGGTAGACCACACTCTCTGAATTACAGTCAAGTTTCCCTTTTGTACTAAATTGCAACCGTTGTATATTAAACTTCATACCAGCATCAATATATTTATAATAAGGACATGACCCACATGTAAACATCCCTGGATTCAGTATATTTATTATATTTTCTCTTTCTAAAATATTTTTAAGATTGGAACCCCTTTTATACACAATATGGGGTACCAATCTGTTCTTTCTTCAATTCTGGATTTTCCATCAAAATGCACCAGTTCTTATTTAAGACACTTTTAATGTTATATGCATCCATAGAGAAGGTGGTAATCAAACTCACCCCAAAATGATTTCACCTTTCATTATTCCTGACAATCACAGGAAAGTTTTTATATTCATCGCCCCCAAACATTTCAACAACAGAAATTGTTGTTCGTTCTTTCAAAATAGGTGAAAAATACCCCCCTTCCCTTTTTAGTTTCACTTCATGTGTTAATTCCAGAAGAAGATGTTCGGGGTACCCTCTTCTTAAAAACATCTGTTTTAAATTATCACATTCTAAAAGGAAGTTAGCCTCCAGAGTGGTCATTCTGACTGCCCAAACTAATTGCCCCTTAACAATAGACCTCTTTTGGTAATAGGGGTGGCAGCTGAAAAAATGTAAAAAAGACAGAGTATGTAGGTTTTCTGAAAATTTTTGCAATGTAACATGACCTATTATGATCTTTAATTATGTCCACATCCAGATATGCTATTCTTTCTTTATGGAAGTTAGCAGCCACTAAAAAGGGAAGGGTCTATATTACATCGTTGAACTCACAGGAGTTTGAACGATGTAATATCGAACCAGGAAGTTTGAAACCCAAAATGTACGAACACACAGAACAGTGATTTTTTTCCCCAGGAAAAAAGTTGCTCTTCCTGTACAAAAAAAAACACATACACTTGAAACTTAAACTAATGTGGGGGGCTTTACCCCACACACCCCCAACATGGGGGGCTGTGCCCTCCACACACCCCTGCTTAAATATAACAACTCTGAGATCACACCACAGTGGAGGAAATAACAAAGCTGTGAAAACGGCCCACCATTTTTTTCCCTGGGAAATAAATCGGTGTTCCTTGGCTTCACTATTTTCACATTTCGAACATAATTACAATGTTCAGACTCCTGTGAGTTTGATGTTGTAATATAGACCCAAAAGGGAAGGGGGTATTTTGCACCTATTTTAAAAGCAGGAACAACAATTTCTGTTGTTGAAATGTTTGGGGGCGATGAATATAAAAACTTTCCTGTGATTGTCAGGAATAATGAAAGGCGAAATAATTTTGGGGTGAGTTTGATTGCCACCTTCTCTATGGATGCATATAACATTAAAAGTATCTTAAATAAGAATTGGTGCATTTTGATGGAAAATCCAGAATTTAAGAAAGAACTTGGATTGGTACCCCATATTGTGTATAAAAGGGGTTCCAATCTTAAAAATATTTTAGAAAGAGAAAATATAATAAATATACTGAATCCAGGGATGTTTACATGTGGGTCATGTCCTTATTATAAATATATTGATGCTGGTATGAAGTTTAATATACAACGGTTGCAATTTAGTACAAAAGGGAAACTTGACTGTAATTCAGAGAGTGTGGTCTACCTGGCTAAGTGTCAAATCTGCCCGAGGTTTTATGTCGGTAAGGTCGAGCGAAGAGTTAGAGAGAGAATTTATGAACATAAATATTGTATAAGTAAAAATAAGGAAAATAATGCTCTGGTGAGACATATAAATGAACATCCAAACCATCACTTTAAATTTAGGGTGATGGAACAAGTATTACAAGGGCATAGGGGCGGTCACACTTCACTTCAACTAGAGAGAAGAAAACTTTGGTGGCAATTGTTGCTTAATTCACATAGCCCCCCTGGGTTAAATGACCAATGCTCTATTATGTGTCTTTTGAAATTAAAGAATTTAACTAGATTATAGAAATATTATATAATACTTTTGTTTTATGCCAACTGTACGGTTGTATTAATGCAGAAGTCATATAGAGTATAAATGAAGTATAAAATGTTAGAATGAAAATTTATGCAGTTTTTAAAGTTATAATCGTAAGTGCTCTTTAAGAATTGTAAGTGATTTTAATTGTTTTTGGAATTTGATTTTTTAATGTATTTAAGGGAGGGGTTGATTTTAACAAATGTGTCTGAAAAAGTTCATGGCTAATTGTTTGTGAACAAAAGCGCTCACACATTAAAAAGTTTTTCTTGGATCTCTTGCTGCTGTAATCATTTGTATTCATATTGGTGGAATTTATTTGTTCAAGTTTTTGGGACCTCATTAAGTTCACTGTTAATGGCTAAGTATTATTAAACCCTTGTACAGCTTCCTGTCATGCTTTCTGTCTTGAGGGGTGGGACCTGACACAGTTTACTATTAATGGCTGAGTGAGGTGTCATTAGAGACCTTTACACCTTCCTGCCATGTTGCCTGATGTGAAGGGCTGGATCTGAATAAGTTCCCTGTTAGTGGCAAAGTGATGTGTCATTTGATCCCTGTACAGCTTCCTGATATGTTTTTTGACGTGAGAGGTGGGACCTAAGTTCAACCTTAATGGCTTTGTGATGTAGAATTAGAACCTTGTACATCTTCCTGTCATATATGATGTATGTAGTGGGACCTGACAAAAGTCATTTTTAATGGCTATGTGATGCATCATTAGAGCCATCTACATCTTCCTGTCATGTTATATGATGTATGGGGTGGGACCTAATGAAAGTCACTTTTAATGGCTATGTGATGCATCATTAGAGCCTTCTACATCTTCCTGTCATGTTATATGATGTATGGGGTGGGACCTGACGAAAGTCCCTTTTAATGACTATGTGATGCATCATTAGAGCCTTCTACATCTTCCTGTCATGTTGCCTGAGGTGGGACATGCCTAAGTTATTAATGGCTGTGTGGTGTATCATTTGACAACTGTACAGTTTCCTGTCACATTGTCTGATGTGAAGTGTGGGACCTGAATAAGTTCATTATTAATGGCTATGTGTTGTATCATTAAAGCATTGTACAACTTTCAGTCATGTTGTCTGAAATGAGTGGTACGACTTGAGTAAGTTCACTATTAATGGCTGTGTGATTCATCATTAAAGCTTTGTACAGATCCATATAATGTTGGCTCATATGAGCGGTGAGACCTGACTAAGATCATTATGTATTAGAGCCTTGTACAGCTTTTGTCATGTTGTCTGATGTGAAGGGTGGGACCTGACTAAATTCACCATTAATGATGGCGTTGGTATGTATTGTTAAAGCCCCATACTGCTGCACATCATGTTGTCTGATGTGAGGGGCAGGACCTGCATGAGTTCATTGTTAATGGCTAGGTGATACATATAATTACAACCTTGTATAACTTCCTGTCATGTTGTCTGATGTGAAGGGTGGGACCTGACTTAATTCACCATTAATGGCCTTGTGATGTAAGTTAAAACCCCATACTGCTTCACGTCATGTTGTCTGATGTGAGGGGCAGGACCTGCATGAGTTCATTGTTAATGGCTAGGTGATATATATAATTAGAACCTTGTATAACTTCCTGTCATGTTGTCTGATGTGAGGGGCAGGACCTGCATGAGTTCATTGTTAATGGCTAGGTGATATATATAATTAGAACCTTGTATAACTTCCTGTCATGTTGTCTGATGTGAAGGGTGGGACCTGCATGAGTTCATTGTTAATGGCTAGGTGATATATATAATTAGAACCTTGTATAACTTCCTGTCATGTTGTCTGATGTGAGGGGCAGGACCTGCATGAGTTCATTGTTAATGGCTAGGTGATATATATAATTAGAACCTAGTATAACTTCCTGTCATGTTGTCGGATGTGAAGGGTGGGACCTGCATGAGTTCATTGTTAATGGCTAGGTGATATATATAATTAGAACCTTGTATAACTTCCTGTCATGTTGCCTGATGTGAGGGTCAGGACCTGCATGAGTTCATTGTTAATGGCATGGTGATACATATAATTAGAACCTTGTATAACTTCCTGTCATGTTGTCTGATGTGAGGGGCAGGACCTGCATGAGTTCATTGTTAATGGCTAGGTGATATATATAATTAGAACCTTGTATAACTTCCTGTCATGTTGTCTGATGTGATGGGTGGGACCTGACTAAATTCAGTATTAATGGCCTTATGATGTATTGTTAAAGCCCCATACTGCTTCACAGCATGTTGTCTGATGTGAGGGTCAGGACCTGCATGAGTTCATTTTTAATGGCATGGTGATACATATAATTAGAACCTTGTATAACTTCCTGTCATGTTGTCTGATGTGAGGGGCAGGACCTGCATGAGTTCATTTTTAATGGCTAGGTGATACATATAATTAGAACCTTGTATAACTTCCTGTCATGTTGTCTGATGTGATGGGTCAGGACCTGCATGAGTTCATTGTTAATGGCATGGTGATATATATAATTAGAACCTTGTATAACTTCCTGTCATGTTGTCTGATGTGAGGGTCAGGACCTGCATGAGTTCATTGTTAATGGCATGGTGATATATATAATTAGAACCTTGTATAACTTCCTGTCATGTTGTCTGATGTGAGGGTCAGGACCTGCATGAGTTCATTTTTAATGGCATGGTGATACATATAATTAGAATCTTGTATAACTTCCTGTCATGTTGTCTGATGTGAGGGTCAGGACCTGCATTAGTTCATTTTTAATGGCTAGGTGATACATATAATTAGAACCTTGTATAACTTCCTGTCATGTTGTCTGATGTGAGGGGCAGGACCTGCATGAGTTCATTGTTAATGGCTAGGTGATATATATAATTACAACCTTGTATAACTTCCTGTCATGTTGTCTGATGTGAGGGGCAGGACCTGCATGAGTTCATTGTTAATGGCATGGTGATACATATAATTAGAACCTTGTATATCTTCCTGTCATGTTGCTTGATGTGAGGGGCAGGACCTGCATGAGTTCATTGTTAATGGCTAGGTGATACATATAATTAGAACCTTGTATAACTTCCTGTCATGTTTGTCTGATGTGAGGGGCAGGACCTGCATGAGTTCATTGTTAATGGCATGGTGATATATATAATTAGAACCTTGTATAACTTCCTGTCATGTTGTCGGATGTGAAGGGTGGGACCTGCATGAGTTCATTGCTAATGGCTAGGTGATATATATAATTAGAACCTTGTATAACTTCCTGTCATATTGTCTGATGTGAGGGTCAGGACCTGCATGAGTTCATTGTTAATGGCATGGTGATACATATAATTAGAATCTTGTATAACTTCCTGTCATGTTGTCTGATGTGAAGGGTGGGACCTGCATGAGTTCATTTTTAATGGCTAGGTGATATATATAATTAGAATCTTGTATAACTTCCTGTCATGTTGTCTGATGTGAAGGGTGGGACCTGCATGAGTTCATTTTTAATGGCTAGGTGATACATATAATTAGAACCTTGTATAACTTCCTGTCATGTTGTCTGATGTGAGGGTCAGGACCTGCATGAGTTCATTGTTAATGGCTAGGTGATATATATAATTAGAACCTTGTATAACTTCCTGTCATGTTGTCTGATGTGAAGAGTGGGACCTGCATGAGTTCATTTTTAATGGCTAGGTGATATATATAATTAGAATCTTGTATAACTTCCTGTCATGTTGTCTGATGTGAAGGGTGGGACCTGCATGAGTTCATTTTTAATGGCTAGGTGATATATATAATTAGAATCTTGTATAACTTCCTGTCATGTTGTCTGATGTGAAGGGTGGGACCTGCATGAGTTCATTGTTAATGGCTAGGTGATATATATAATTAGAACCTTGTATAACTTCCTGTCATGTTGTCTGATGTGAGGGTCAGGACCTGCATGAGTTCATTGTTAATGGCTAGGTGATATATATAATTAGAACCTTGTATAACTTCCTGTCATGTTGTCTGATGTGAAGAGTGGGACCTGCATGAGTTCATTTTTAATGGCTAGGTGATATATATAATTAGAATCTTGTATAACTTCCTGTCATGTTGTCTGATGTGAAGGGTGGGACCTGCATGAGTTCATTTTTAATGGCTAGGTGATATATATAATTAGAACCTTGTATAACTTCCTGTCATGTTGTCTGATGTGAGGGGCAGGACCTGCATGAGTTCATTGTTAATGGCTAGGTGATATATATAATTAGAACCTTGTATAACTTCCTGTCATGTTGTCTGATGTGAGGGGCAGGACCTGCATGAGTTCATTGTTAATGGCTAGGTGATATATATAATTAGAACCTTGTATAACTTCCTGTCATGTTGTCTGATGTGAGGGTCAGGACCTGCATGAGTTCATTTTTAATGGCATGGTGATACATATAATTAGAATCTTGTATAACTTCCTGTCATGTTGTCGGATGTGATGGGTGGGATCTCACTAAGGTCACTATTAGTGGCTGTGTGACTTATCATTACAGCCTTGTACATCTTTCTATCCTGTCTGATGTTAGTGGCGGTACCTGATTAAGTTCACTATTAATGGCCTTGTGATGTATCTTTAGAACCCTTATAAAGCTTCCTGTGGTCCACATGGAGAGATGATAAAATCAGCAAGCAAAGAAGAGTAGTATTCCTGGAAATGAATTCATCCTCAAGTCTTGGTGAGTACCTTCATGAGGTGCACCTTGTTTATACAAAATCTCACTAAAGTGACATGGATATATAGACTGTATTTTATATAGGATATATCATGGACAGAAGAAGGTTAAAAAACTAAAAAAGACAGTTGGGTGCACATGTCCCAGGATAAAAAAAGCACCTTGGGCACAGTGGTGCCAGAACAGGAAAAAAGGACAGTGTTGAATTCTCAACACACGGAAACATTTTTACAATGGGGTTAGGCCAAGATCAGGGGAAGGATGGCCTCCCTGTTTAGAAGGAAGTAGTAGTCCACAAAAAACACAAGAACTGATATGCCAAAAAAGAGCTATAATGATGACAGACTGGAGTACTAAGCATTAGAAAGAAATGATATATTGTTACTATTATGCAAGACGCCCATGATTTCCAGATAGAAGATATACAAGGGCGGCACAGTGGTGCAGTGGTTAACATTGTCACCTCATAGCAAGAGGTTCTCCGGTTCGATTCTCGGCTGGGGTGCCTTCTGTGTGGAGTTTGCATGTTCTCCCTGTGTTCGCGTGGGTTTCCTCCGGGTACTCCGGTTTCCTCCCACATTCCAAAGACATGCATCTGGAGCATTTCTCCCCGGGCCTCCGCTGAAAACAGGCTCTGTGGAACCTAGTCGGACATTCCCGGTCAACAAATGTTAAATAAAATAAATAAAAAAAAACCAAGATTCCAGATAGAAGATATACAAAAAGATTAAGAGAGAAATTAAAGGAAAGAGAAATACTTGCAGAAGAAAAACAGTTAAAAGCTTCATATGCAAATTTGTGTTCATTTAATACAACAAATTCATGAAAAACTTTATATAGACCAAGAAACTTTGGGCCATTTGGAAAAAGAAGCATCTAAGGAAGTGATAATATATAAAGAACAAAATCTAAAGATTTTGGAATGGTATAAAAAGAAACATGTACATGGGAAAGGAGAGAGATCTGATATGGTGCAGTATTTATCCAAAGTAGAAAGCCATACTAATCCTTACAAAAATAGCATCTCCAAAGATATTTGTAGAGAAATACAGTCAAAGGCATCCAGATATGGGAAACTTTACAATACAAAACATGAGACCACAAAGGGGAATATAGGACAGAGGATCAGTAAAGCAGAAGTTAAACAAGTAGAAGCTGAAGTTATGGGATACTTGCAAAGTGAAGAATTTAATGTAGAAAGTCTAACACAGATTATGTCAGAGAATGATGGGACAATGAGTCCCCAAAGTAAGGAGAAACAGGTGGAATAACAGACATCTAAAAAAGAAATATGGACATGGGAATGAAAAGGAGTTTGTATATAGTGCAATATTTATTCAAAAGAGAAAGTAAAACTAATTAATACAAAAAAAGCAACATGAAAGATATTTGAAGAGAAATACAGGCAAAGGCATCTGATAGTGCGGTTTCTGTAAAATGGAACTGGAAAGAGTCACACGTGTCATGGCTGGGTGTGATACACTAATGGTAGAGGGCCTGTATACTCACAACGTGTGCCAAGACTGCTGCTTTGGAAATTGTGTAAACATTACAATAATGAAGTAGCTGAGAAGCATTGGAAACATGAGTCAGAAAGTATTATAGAAAAGGATGGAGTGTATATCACATGGGACAACATGACAGTTGAAAAAACTGTTTCAAGAAAACTATATATAGTAGTCCATGAAAAAGAAGACAGAAGTAGCATTGCTCATTGAAATTGCTACATCCAGTGATTACAGTGTCTTATGTACAGAGAGACTCAAAGTCACAAAATACCAGAATTTGTAGGTCGAAACTGGGGCAATGTGGAAGAAGGATAACCAGACAGTTCCAATAACAGTAGGAGCAATGGGTCTCTTGGAAAAGAATTTATAGTCATATTGAGATACGCTACTGATACATGTAATTTCATATGAATTGCAGAAGGAGTCAATTCAGGGCACATTGCAGATGCTGCAAAGAGCACTTTTGTTTAAAATCAAAGACTGAAACAATACTAATTTCATGAACTTTAATCATATTTTTGACTTAGGAATGGGGTCCATTCCAATCATGATATTAGAAACCCAAAAATTCCTGTGCTGTTGTCTGATATGGACATGAGAAGTTCATTATTAATTGGTATGTAACGTATCATTACAGCCTTGTACACATTCCTGTCACATTGAATGATGTGAGGGGTAGGACCTGAAAGTTCACTATTAAAGGCTGTTTGGTGTATCATTAGAGCCTTGTATAGCTTTCTATCATATTGTCTGATGTGAGGGGTGGGACCTGAGTAAGTTTACTATTAATGGCTACTTGATGTATCATTAGTGCCTTGTACTGCTTCCTGCCATGATGTCTGATGTGGGGGGGGGGGGGACCTGACTATCTTTGATATTAATGGCTATGTGAAATAGTCATTACAGCCCTGTACAGTTTCCATTCATGTTGCCTGATGTGAAGGTGGGACCTGAAATTTCACTATTAATTACTATGTGTTGTATGATTAGAGCCTAGTATAACTTCCTGTCATGTTGTCTGATATAAGGGGTGGGACCTGACTAAGTTTACCATTAATGACTTTGTGATGTATCATTACTGCCTTGTACAGCTTCCTATCATGTTGACTGATCTGAGGGGTGAGACCATTGTTAAGTTTGCTATTAATTTCTATGTGATGCACCATTAAAACTTTGTACAGCTTCCTGTCATGTTGTCTGATGTGGGGGTGGGACCTGACTAAGTTCACTGTTAATGGCTATGTGATGTATCATTAGAGCCTTGTATAACCTCCTGTCATGTAGCCTGATATGATGGGTGGGACGTGATTAAGCTCACTATTAACCGCTGTGTGATGTATCATTAAATGATTGTACAGCTTCCTGTCATGTTGTCTGCTGTGGGGTGTGCGACCTGACTAAGTTCACTGTTAATGACTATGTGATGTATCATTAGAGCCTTGTATAACCTCCTGTCATGTAGCCTGATATGATGGGTGGGACCTGGTTAAACTCACTATTAATGGCTGTGTGATGTATCATTAGATGCTTGTACACCTTTCTGTCATGTTGTCTGATTTGAGGGGTGGGACTTGACTAAATTCATTATTAATGATCATGTGATGTAACATTAGAACCTTGTTCACCTTCCTGTCATGTTTTCTGATGTGATAGGTGGAACCTGTCCAAGTTTACTAATAACTGGTTGTATGACATATCATTAGAGATTTGTACACCATTCCTTTCATATTTTCTGATGTGAGAGATGAGACCTGACTATTGGAGACAGTGGCATTGACAAAAAGGCAAGGGTCAGAGCTGGATGTGGCAGAGTTAAAGATGTTAAGATTTGCACTCGGTGTGACTAGGATGGATAGGATTAGGAATCAGTATATTAGAGGGTCAGCTCATGTTGGACAGTTTGGAGTCAAAGCAAGAGAGACGAGATTGTGTTGGTTTGGACATGTGCTCAGGAGGGATGATGGGTATATTGGTAAAAAATATGCTAAGGATGGAGCTGCCAGGTAAGAGGAAAAGAGGAAAGCCTAAGATAAGGCAGAGTTAAAGATGTTAAGATTTGCATTCGGTGTTACTAGGATGGATAGGATTAGGAATCAGTATATTACAGGGTCAGCTCATGTTGGACAGTTTGGAGACAAAGCAAGAGAGACAAGATTGCGTTGGTTTGGACATGTGCTGAGGAGGGATGATGGGTATATTGGGAAAAAGATGCTAAGGATGGAGCTGCCAGGTAAGAGGAAAAGAGGAAGGCCTAAGATAAGGTTTATGGACGTGGTGAGAGAGGACATGCAGGCGGTTGGTGTGACAGAGCAAGATGTAGAGGATAGGAAGAAATGGAAAGAGATGATCAGCTGTGGTGACCCATAATGGGAAAAGCCGAAAGATAATGATGGGAAATGAGACCTGACTAAGTTTGCTATTAAAGGCTGTGTGATATATCATTACAGCCCTATATGGTTTGCTGCCATATTGGCTGATGTGATGGTAAGGACTTGACTAAGTTCCCTATTAATGGTTTTGTAATGTGTCATTAGATCCCTGTACAGCTTCCTGTCATGTTGCCTGATACGAGTGGTGGGACCTAGTTATGTTCACTATTAATGGTCTTGTGATTTATCATTAGAGCCCTGTGTATCTTCTTGTCATTTTTTCTGATGTGAGGGGGTGGGACCTGACTTGTTCACTATTAATGGCCTCGTGATGTATTATTAGAGCCTTGTACAGCTTCCTGTCATGGTATCTGTTATGAGGAACAGGACCATAGTATGTTCACTATGAATGGCTATGTGATATATTATTAGAGTCCTGTGTAGTTTCCTGTCATGTTGTCTGATGTGCAGGGTGGGGCCTGTCTAACTTCCATATTAATGGCTGTGTGATACATGATTAGATACCTGTACAGCTCTTCCTGTCATATTGTCTGATGTGAGGGGTTGAATCTGATTAAGGGCACTGTTAAAGGCCTTGTGATGTGTCAGTAGAGCTCCCACACCTTCCTGTGACATTGTCTGATGCAAGGTGTAGAGACTTTACGAATATCACTATTAATGGCTGTGTGCTATATTATTAGAGCCTTCTACAACTTCCTGTCATGCTTTCTGATATGAGGTGTTGGACCTCCCTATGTTCATTAATAATTGGCCATGTGATATATCATTAGTGCCTTGTGCACCTTCCTTTCATGTTTCTGATGTAAGTGGTGGGACCTGACTATTTTCACTATTAATGGCTGTGTGATATATCAGTAGAGTGCTCTTCTGTTTCCTGTTATCCTATCAGATTTGAGGGGTGGACCCTGAATAAGTTCACTACCAATGGCACAGTGATGCATCTTTAGTGCCCTGTACAGCTTCCTTTCATGTTAGCCTCTTATTGCAGTTACATTCTGTCTGAGAGTCACTGCTACCTGCATTAATATTGAGTCACTTGTATATTTTTTTCAAACACCTTTACTGAATTATCACTTGTGACATAGGCACATTTACATTCATATAAAACTAGTCAAACTATATTAACATAAATATTATACTTCACATATATTGCTATATGTCATAAAATCTAAGTAATATTACATAAATTATTCAATTCCCGTCTTTTTTAACAAGACACATCTTTATTAAACCATCACTAACTACATTTAAATAAATGAAAACAAATCACAGTGACACAATGCTAGTTGCAAGCATTTTACATCACAAACCTTACTGTCATGCTCCCAGTTGCAAACATGATACATCACTTACAATCTACCCAATCTTTCTCACTCAAACATTACATAACCCATTTAAATCCTGATACTTTTTAGACCTAATTCTTCTTTTGTATGAATTGTCCCCTCAATTCCCCTTTTTTTCCTATGTAATTTAATCCTATCCTTTTGTAAAGATCCCAATTCCAGCTGTCACTTGCCCACTATCCACTTATATTTTCTTTGTGTTCCTATACCCTCAAAATAGTGCCAGTTTGTATTCCCCTGCAGCCCAAAAGAGAACACCAGTCTCCTAATTGTCTGAGGTTGTGCTTCCTTCTGCAAATAGTCAGACGTGCCTAAGGTGGAGATGGACTGCAACATGACATACCTTTGAGTGAAATAAATGTTGTTAACCATGGATAATTATGTTCAGTAGGTTTCAGTAGGTTTTGATAAGTTTCATAGAAGTCGTAGTTTTTATAGAGTTTGCAAGGTACAGTCAGTCCATGAGCAGTAATCCTCTTGGCTAAATCCTGCTTTTACTGGGCATGTCCTTTCTACAAGATGACAAAACAAATCAAACCCTTTATGACTTTAGACACCCCCCTAAAGAAAGTGATGGTGTTACTCTGTTATATGAAGCAGACAATTATGCCAGAGAAGAGGAAGCATTGCTTAAAAAAATTGTCACATTAGTTTACTTCTTGGAGTTTTCATTCAGTAGTTCATATGTGTGTGCAGAGCTATTTAGTTTATAGAGGTGTAGGAGTTAAAAAAAGTTAGGTCCTTAACAGCATGGAATAATAAACATAAGCAGAGTGGAGGAGGGGCGTTGACTACAACTCTGCTCTGAGATATATACGTAGCCTGTTTTTTGGGGGTTATTTATACCGATTATTATTTCTAGTAATTTATATATAGCACTTTTTATTGCCTGCTGCTGCATAGTTTTTAGTGTATTTTATTGTTATTAACTAATCTGCATGGGTAACTGATTTGTATGCAGTTAAAAGCATTCTGTAGAGTCTCTTTGCTCCTTTAACTGTTTAAAAACTTTCATTTTGTGGCTTTCTGTAGTGTTCACTGTCTAAAGAGCGTAGACTAAAAGCTTTAGTATTGTCATAGTTCAGATTTGCTGGCTCTGGGCCTGTTTGTTTCTACAGTGATTGTTCAAAACAAATGAAAAGGCCATCTTGAATTAGCAGAAGCCTTTCTTTACCTTGGCTAGATTGTGTTAATTGGCTGCTGACTAGTGGGGGCTGGTTCTTTTGTGCTTTTTTAAAAAAAAAAGTTGTCTAAGGTTGTATCTTCTGGAATTTAAGCCCTAACTTTGAGAGGATTTCTGTCTATACACACTGAGCAGAGTCGAGGAGGGGCGTTGACTACAACTCTGATCTAAGACATATAAGTATCCTGTTTTTTTTTTGATTATTTATACTTATTATCGTTTCTAGTAATTTATATATAGCACTTTTTATTGCCTGCTGCATAGTTTTTAGTGTATTTTATTGCTATTAAGTAATCTGCATGAGTAACTGATTTGTTTGCAGTTAAAAGTATTCTGTAGAGTCTCTTTGCTCCTTTATCTGTTTAAAAACTTTCATTTTGTGGCTTTCTGTAGTGTTCACTGTCTAAAGAGTGTAGGCTAACAGCTTTAGTATTGTCCTAGTTCAGATTTGCTGGCTCTGGGCACGTTTGTTTCTACAGTGATTGTTCAAAGCACATGAACAGCCTATCTTGAATTAGCAGAAGCCTTTCTTTACCTTGTCTAGATTGTGTTAATTGGCTGCTGGCTAGTGGGTAAGGTTATCACCTGTCCCACTTTGCGAGGGACAGTCCCTCTTTGGGCAGTTGTGTCCTGACCAAAAATATTAAAAATTGCAAATGTCCTGAGATTGTAGGACATAATTATGTCCCATGTTTTATGTAATAGTTGCATAAAATAGTTATTTATGTATTTAAAATACCTAAATGTTACAAGAAACAGAATAAGCAACTAAACTGCTACAAAGAATAAGCTTTTATTTAGGCAAAAAAGTAATGTTCTATCCTTTGTACTGACCATGGGTATGTGTCGGCCTGTAAAATCTGATGTGTGTCTCAAAAATGTCCCACTTAGCCATTTGAAACGGTGGCAACCTTACTAGTAGGGGCTGGTCCTTTTGTGCTTTTTTTAAAAAAAAAAGTTGTCTAAGGTTGTATCTTCTGGTATTTAAGCCCTAACATTGAGAGGATTTATGTCTATACACACTGAGCAGAGTGGAGGAGGGGCATTGACTACAACTCTGATCTGAGATATGTAGGTATCCTGTTTTTTTTGGATTATTTATACTGATTATTGTTTCTAGCAATTTATATATAGCACTTTTTATTGCCTGCTGCATAGTTTTTAGTGTATTTTATTGCTATTAACTAATCTGCATGGGTAACTGATTAGTTTGCAGTTAAAAGCATTCTGTAGAGTGTTCTTGCTCCTTTATCTGTTTAAAAACTTTCGTTATGTAGCTTTCTGTAGTGTTCACTGTCTAAAGAGTGTAGGCTAATAGCTTTATTATTGGTCCCCACTCTCCCTCCCTGTTCGTGTCTTGTTGTTATACTTGGTGGCTTTGCAGTTGCCCGCCCCTACTGTAAATCTGATCTGGGACACTCCTCCCAGTCTAGTGTCATTAGCTCATTCTACCTAATACGGAGAGAACATCTAAGAAGGCCTTCTATTTCTCCTTTTTCCCCTTTCAAAAAAAAAAAAAGGAAAAAAAATGCCTGAATCTCCTTGTATTCTGACTGTGCTTCTCAAACATTTTGGAAATACAGAGTATATTTTAGAGCATTTATTATAACTGTATTTCCCTTAATATTGCTACAACTCAAGTGCTCTAGGTTGCACTGCATCTGAATTGTTTGTGTGTTTTAGCTGCTTTTCTGTATTTATAGACTTCTCTGTATATGTAGACTAGCTACTTATAATGCTGTATTACTGCCTCTTAAATCATTTTTCAGTTGTGGACTTGCCTTGATTCATTTAAAAAGTTTTAAATTTCTAATTTTGTAGAGTTTTAATTGCATTTACTGTTTAGGACTACACACTCTAGTGTGTTAGCCTTTTCTATGTTTATTTACTGTATTATTGCATTGTTTAGCCTGTTTTAACAAAAAAAAATACTATCTTGTTTGCTCGTTTCCCACCTTTCCTAGCCAGTCTGTTTCCCAGGCTTTGCTTGTCTCAGGACTTTATTTTCTGTGTTTAGAGCTATCCAGATCTTGCTGTGGTAGAGGGAAGTCCTACTGCTTACCAGTGGGAGTGGTGAGCATTGTACTGCCTATCTAACACTAGAGGAGTGGTTTCCAGCTCTGAAATTGTAATTTTATTAGCCTTTTTGGACTGATTTCTATCCCTTTCAACTTCCGGGCTTAAAAACGTGTGTGTTTGCACATTTTTCGCATCGTGCAGCACTGCAAGGCTACAGTTAAACTATTCCAGGTACCAGAAAGTCTGCTCTTCAAATTTTCCCTTAGAACTAGCTGGTTTCTCAGTAGTGCCACTAAAATCTGAACCCCTGTGACTAGCACTTGCTCTAGAACCTACACTAAGAAGCCTGAAACTGATACAAGCACTCAACTCTCCTTGTTAATAAGGAGAAATTAATCGTAGACACTAAACAGCCTGTAATTGCAAAGTAAATTGCAAAGGTGAGGGAAAACAGCTCTTAAACTTTACAAAAAAAGCACCTAAACAGGCATGTCCAAGGGTCAGCTTTCGGTGATTTCTCCTGTCCACCTGGTGAATCTGGTCATACTGGGGCAATGCGGCAACTGCCTCATGTACAAAGACAATCCTCTCCTCCTACCACCCAACACTACAACCTGCGAGAGATGCACTTACATAGCCAAACTAGAAGCAAAGCTCTCACCGGCCAAGATTGTGCTAGACAGTCAAGAGGAGAAGGTTAACACCTGCACTACACCTCAAACAACTCATAGCCCTTCAAAACCCACACCATCAATACCCACACATAGCAACACTAAACCCACATATGCGGAGGCCCTTAACATTAACCTGCCCAAGCAACAAGGACCTCCGAAGCTGTAACGCAAACAAACACCAGTCACAACCAAAGTGAAACATAGCTCACAACACCTGTGTGCCACCCAACAATAGCCCCTAAGGCAAGACAATGTACCCAACACTTTAGTCATAGGTGACTCTATAGTTAGGCAGACTGATGTCCCACTCTCCAGGCAGAACAAGGAGAAAATTACAGTCAGCTGCCTGTCGGGTTCCAAGATCTGCCACATAATGCATGCACTCAAGTCACTCCATAACAAGTACAAATACGACTGTCATTGTCCATGCTGGAGTGAATGACTTGAGATGTACCTCCCTGGACCACATGAAAAGAGACATGGAAGAGCTCTTGGATCATGTGGCCCAGGCAGGTATGACCCTAGCCCTGAGTAGCATACTGCCTTTGCCCAGAATGATACCACAGTATAAGGACAAAATGATTGACTTCAACAATTGGCTAAGCTTCTGGTGTCATTCAAAGGGGATCCAGTATCTGTCTGCCTGGGAAGACATGATCGACAAACCACGATGCTTTGCCAGAGATGTTCGGCACCTGTATATTTCAATATCTCTACTTGTTACGAAACACAGTTCAACTAACAGCTACCAAACAGCTCCACCGATAAAACAACTCACCCATAAACATATCAAAATGTTAATAAGCTACACAAAATTCAGCATACATAAAAAAATAATAGTGGAAATTACAACTGATCAATTTAACCTGCCCACTAATAACAACAAAAAACTGAAACTAAATCCACTGAATATTCATATCAGTAACTATAGCACCAACATAAATATTCATTAGGAAACATTACAAGCAATAAAACCAACTAAAATCCAAACAAAATGTTTATGCAGGAGGCTACGACCCCTGCACCCCCCAAACTCCCTGCAAATTAAATATACCAACTCTGGGATCGCACTGTAGTAAGGAAATGGGTGGATCTCCCATTCTGCTCACCTAAGACTGTCGATATTCCAACTGTTCAGAGTTATGAATGTTGGCAATTTAAAGGTTCACTCATGTGAAACTTCAGTCTTTTGGTCTTGGTCTTTTAAATTTCGGTGATGTGGGATTTTGGTCTACTGAAGTAGACCCGGGATGCAATCATTTAAAGTTGGAGTACAAATCTCCACAACTCCATTGTATAGAATGTGTAAGAAGTTCATCACAACTATACTTGTGGAGAAATATATCAAAGGTAATACAATGCAATACACATTAAGCATTTTTTCCTAGTTCTTGGAATGTAAACCCATACAAACACACACACACACACACACACACACACACACACACACACACACACACACACACACACACACACACACACACACACACACACACACACACACACACACGTGTACACACACACACACACACACACACACACACACACACACACACACAAGCAAGCATGCACACACACACACACACACACACACACACACACACACACACACACACACCTCTAGCAAGTCTGTAAAATAATTTTTTCCTTAAGACAAAATTAATAGAATATCAGTTTTGCAAACAAAAATAAACATAGGCATTTGATTAAAGGAGGCTGCATAACAGCCCAGAAATGATGGGATGACTTAAGCAAAACAGACTATTTCGGTAGAAGCCAACTAAGTTTTACTCACAAACATGGGAGTATGTTGTACCCCTGCCCCTGCTGTGTAGCAGTAGTGCCTTCTCTGGTAAAGTCAGATCACAAAGCTGTCTTCTTCATAATAAAACTGAATTCTGTGACCCTGGCTAATGCCATAACATTTAGGAACAATTCTAAGGCAAACTGCCTACTGCTAAGTGATATCCTACTAAACTTTCAAGCCCTCCCACCCTACATCCCCAAGAACACAGCTGTCAATATAGAATTATTAATCGAAACCCTGTGCAATTATGTTGATAAATGCATGGAGACAGCTGTGGCTAACAGAAATATGTCCAGAGCTAACTCAAGAAACAAATCACCCTGGTGGAATCCAAACATAAACATGTTTTACACCAAAAGAAAATAAGTAAGAGTCATGATTAGGAAATACTATTCCCAGCATGATAAAAACACTCTCATCAATTGAAACAAACGACTAAGACATTAAGTCTATTAAAACCAAATTTGAGGCAAAGATAGACTCACAGGCAGAGAACAGCCACAAGGCTTTCTTTAACTATGCCTGAAACTTCAAAGATAATGCAAAACTAATTGTAAATGAAGCCACCTACACAGAACCTCAAGATATAGCAAATCTGCCGGTCAACCAATTCATCTCCAGATTTATTTATTTATTTTATTTATTTTACATTTGTTGACTGGGATAGTCCGACTGGATGCATGTCCATTTTCAGTGGAGGCCCGGGGAGAAAAGCTCCAAGGGTAAGCAGATACAGCATTACATAATACCAGCATTACATATTACAAACAGACTATTTACAGAGATTACATAAGTAAGCAAGTTAAACAAGTTCCACAGGTTACAGTTAATCCTGAGCACAAGTCAGGATTAAATTAAATTACACAGTAAACTGGTTAACATATTTTTACACATTCTAGAGAGAGTTAACCAGGCTTGATACATTGACATAGCCAGTTAAGTGACAAATGTTGTTTGAGTCTAGTTTTAAATTGACCTAAGGTGGAAAGTAAGGTAATATCAGCTGGAAGAGAGTTCCAGGATCTACTTACAGAGTTTGCAAAGAGAGAATCACCGGCTGTGTTATTAATTTTGCTAGTCTGAATTAGTAGTTTGTTAGAGGATTGAAGCAGTCTAGGATTGTTATAGGGGGTGATAATATTTTTAAGTGCAGTAGTATTGTCCGGATTATAGAGGATTTTATAGGCCATAATCAGTTGGTTGTACTGGATTAGGCTGGGTAGTTCAAGCCACCCAAGCTGATTTAGATTGGTGCAATGATGTGTCCTAAAAGGCAGCCCAGTGGCAAACCTGGCAATGTGGTTGTAGCAAATTGATAGTTTGTTAAGGACTGTCTTGTTTAAATTCGAGAGTAGAGGGGATGCATACAGAAGGGTTGAAAGAAGGTGAGAGCGAGCTATGGCAATTTTAGCTGGAGGGGTTAGGAAGGCTTTTATTCTGTAAAGTGACCCTAGTTTTTTATTGATGGTTTTGATAGTTTGGTTAACATGTAGGTCAAATTTGAGATTATTGTCTATGATGACACCTAATAGTTTTGTAGATGGGTCAGGGGAGATTATTGTGCCATCATTTGATTTTATGGTAAAGGTGAAAGCGGTAGACCTACATGTTGGTGAAAATAACAGCATTTTAGTTTTTTTGGGATTTAGGATCAGACAATGTTCTGGAAGCCAGTTTTCTATTGTATTAAAGGTGGTCTGGGTAGCTGACCATAACTCTACTGGAGATGTGGCTGAGCAAATCAGAGTAGAGTCATCAGCATATTGGATACAGCAGACTTTTGGGATGACAGTATAAAGGTCATTAATGAAGATGGAGAACAGCAAGGGCTCTAGTATAGAGCCTTGTGGTACTCCAAGGCTGTTAGGTAGAAGGTTAGAGAGTTTGTTCTGCCAGAGGACAGCCTGCTGTTGACCATTCAGGTAGGATTGAAACCATTGGAGGGCTCCAGTATCTAGACAGAATGTTTGCAGGGTGTGGATTAAAAGTTGGTGATCAACCATATCGAATGCCTCGGAAAGATCCAAAAAGAGGGCTGAGGATATATAATTATTGTTGCGATTATGGTTTATGGTGTTAGTAAAGGCTAGGAGGGCTGAAGTAGTGCTGTGATGAGGACGGAAGCCATGCTGACTGTCTGCCATAAGGAGATTTTGGATTAGGTGGTGCATGAGTTGTCTGTGAATACATTTTTCCATAATCTTTGCAAGTGGAGAGAGTATAGCTATTTGCCTATAATTGGAGAATTCAGTAGAGCTGCCTCCTTTGTGAAGTGGGATTACATAGGATATTTTCCAGATGGTGGGAATTTTAGCTTCTACTATGGTTCGATTGAGTAGTATTGAGACGGGGTAAGCAATAGCATCAGCTGATTTCTGTAGGTACTCAGCAGGGAGTTGATCAGCAGAACATGTAGTGGGTTTTAATTTTTTGATCAAGGTACGGATAAGTGAAGTGGCGACTGGTTGGAAGCTGAATGCAAGTAGGTTTCCAGGGGTGCTACTTTCAGGACCAGGGGAGCTAGGAGGTAGTTGGCTAGCTAGGGCTTGAATTGTCTCAGTAAAGAATTGGTTAAAACTATCAAAAACATCTTCAGGGGTTTTATCAATAGTAGTAGCAGGGATTGGGGTTGAAGTTTGTCCAGGATGTAGTAGATTATTTAAACCTGCCCAAAACTTCTGAGGGTTATTTTGATTTACTGTCTGTAAATTACAGTAGTATTGTTTTTTGTCTTGTAAAATTGATTTTTTGGTTTTGTTCCTGGATTGCCTGTATTTAATGTGATCTTGAGGGTCTTTAGAAGAATGCCATAAAGCCCATGCTTTGTTTCTAAGGGTAATTTTGAGTTTAGACTCTATAGAAAGCCATGGTGCAGTTTTTGCCTTGGTTTTCTTTGAACGAACAGGTGCATGCAAATCAAGGATCTCAAGGATTTATCACCTCTCTTCCCTGTCTTCCCTCCAAGAAATATCACGACAAATAACCTCCCCAACTATTACCATGGAGCAGGTCCTATATGTGCTCTCTAAGGCCAAAAATGGTGCATCAGTTGAACCTGATAATATCCCAGAGCACCTCTTATATAGCCTGAAACATGACTTATCAAGACCTCTGGAGTCACTGTTTAACCATAGCCTCTGGAGAGACTTTGTGCATTGCAAATGGAGAACTGCAGTGGTCATCCCTGTACACAAGGGTGGGACATCTGCAGAACATAGGAATTACAGATCCATAAGTCTAACTAGCCTCATATTCAAGACCATGGAAAGAATTACCTCCACAGTTCCATTGCACTGAATGAGTAAAAAGGGTCCTTAGATCAGCACAACTACACTCATGGAAAAAAATATCAAAAGTAATAAAATACAATATACATTAAGCATGTTTTCCTAGTTCTTGAAATGGAAACACCACCCCCCCCCACACACACACACACAACACACATAAAACACACACAAAACACACACAAAACACACAAACACAATTATCTTGGAAATGACTAATAAGGACAAAGAAAATCTTCAAACACTGGATCCAACCCAGTTTGGTTTCATCAAGGGCAGATCATACCTATTCAACCTGGTGGACTTCTTTGAGAGGGTCATCAAAGCAATGGATGAGGGCAAAATGGTGCATACTGCTACCTTGACCTGGATAAGGCATTTGATATAATACCCCATTTGGACACTGTAAACAAACCCATGGAGAAAGGCATAATTCCCTGTATTGCACATTGGATACCTGGCTGGCTCTCAGATAGGACAAAAAAAGATGGGATAGGGAATATCACCTCCAAAAAAAGGACTGTCACTAATGGAGTTCCTTATCACTCTGCACTGGGTCCACTTATTTTGATATCTACTTTTTAGAAGTCAAGGCTGATGTCAAGGACCTCTAGGCCCACCAAGAATTCAGATGATTGTAAACTAGGAGCAGTCATAGAATTCCCCAAAACATGAACATGCTATAGGAAGGACTAAAACAGACACTTAACTGATGCCAAAGCCAATGATTAAAACTCAATGCCAAAAAATGCAGAATAGTACCATTTGGGATATCAGCCATCCAAGGAAATTGCCAAATCAATAGCACACCCCTAAGAGTAGAATTAGTAGTCAAGTGTTTGGGTATATATGCAGATATTAACCTGGCAGTTGACCAACATGTATCTAAGGTAGTAAGGACATCATTATGTTATTCAAATTATAAGCAAGGGCATGGTATATAAGTCCAAAAAGTCATTGTCCTACTGTGTCCCACCCTCATCAGGCATTCACTGAGTACAGCATCCTCTTCAGTATATACCTGAGCAGGCACATGCAACAATTGTAATGTACACAGAGTTTTCTCACAAAAAGAATACAGTGTATAAACAGCATGTCTATGCAGATTGCTTAAAGCCTTATTTCTATACTCTGTTTCTTACAGATTGTCGAGAAGTGATCTATGTCTGGCATAAAAGGCAAATTTGGATCTCACTCTGATGGACCTTTTGCATATCCTCAAGATGTACTCTAGCATAGGTAGTCAACCTGAGAATTTAAACATTGCTTGCAATATAAATTGGACATTGAGGAACAGTTATGTGATTCAGAGAATTTCCAGTCTCTGGAACAGGCTTCCCATCCAGGTGAATCAGACCTCTTCCCTGCTCAAGAAAAACCTGGACCAGTAGATAGGAAATGACCTCTTTTTTCCTGGATGAGAAACCTTTTGTGATGAGGTGTGCCACATAGAAGGATTTCCTGACTACTGTAGTGATGTGATTATCAAAGGAGAGACAAATGTCCACCTGTGTCCCAAGGTCTCTTATCACACATTTGGAGTTAAGTAGACTACCACCTATGTGGTAGCTCATGGGTACAGAGTTTTTACCAAAAGGGATGACAATGCGCTTTTTGGCATTGAGCTTGAGGCCATGGCTTTGACACCAGGTATCTGTCTCAGTGAGACCCTTTTGTATGATGTCTACATCATTAGGAGTTTCAATTATAGCTCCTAGTTTGCAGTCATCTGCAAACATCATTAGCCAAATACCGTCTGTGTTAGGCTGTATTTCAGAAAAGTAGATACCAAACAGGAGGGGACCCAAGACTGAACCCTGTGGAACTCCATTTGTCACTGGTCTGAAGTCAGATTTGGAGTCTGCTACTTTCACAGTGTGGGTTCTGTCCATGAGCCATTCGGCAACCCATCTTGTGACATAGGGATTTATACCTAGTTCAGTGAGTATATCTATAATTCCAGAGTGGGGATGGTGTCAAAAGCCTTGGCGAGATCTTGATAGGCTGCGTGAACCACATTACCCTCATCTATGGCTTTGGTGACTGCTTCAAAGAAGTCAATCAAGTTTAGGAGACATAATCTGCCTTTTGCAAACCCAAACTGGGTAGGGTCCAGAGTTGGGAGATTACCTATGTCTTTGTTTATAAGTTCCATGATAATACGTTCCATGGCCTTGCAGACCAGGCTTTTTAGGCTAACGGGGTGGTAGTTCCCGGGGACCGTGATGGCTGCCTCGTTGTGGAGTGGGATAACCATTGCTGTGCACCATTCAGTGGGCACAAAGCCTGAGGTTTGGCTATGACTGAACATGGTACTTAGGTGGGGTGCCAGTTCATTCTGTAGTTCATGTAGAACGCAGCCTTGGATGTTGTCAGGTCCCATGGATGCTGTGTGTTTTTTATCTGTGCAGCCGTGATTACAGGAACTTTGCATTCTTCCAGTATAAAGATGGGCCCTTTAGGGGTGAGGGGGGTATAGTTAGCACTGAACTTATCTGCAAGGATGTTGGCAATATCAGTTGGGTCTGTATATTTTGTGCCATTGTGCTGTAACTCAGAGCAGATCTGAGTGCTGCCAGTAATATTCTTGACATAGCTATAGAATGCTTTGTGGTTGTCTTTAGAATCAGTGGCAATTTTGTTTTTATAACTAGCTTTGGAGGATTTTATGAGGGATCTCAGCTTCTTACTGAGGCTGACCATGGAGTTCTTCCAGTCATGGGATTTTACTCTTTTTTGCAACAGTTTCTTTCTTCTGTTGTAGAATTTGTTTATGGCAGTGGGTCACCAGATTGGCTTCCCTTTTTTGGAGGATAGCATCTTGGTTCTGTTAGGGATAGCATGATCCATGTACTGGTGTAAGTGCTTATAAAGTGCATTTGTGTAGGATTCAGCAGTCGTACCTCTATTGTCTGTCTGCATGAGTGTCATGAGGTTTGCCACTTCTGTCTTAAGAAGCATGAAGTTGTCTTCGGAGAAATTTTTTACAGTGGTTTCCCTTATGGGAGGTGGGGGCAGGATGTGCATGTCTAGGCAGATTAGCTTGTGGTCAGATCTGACCAATGAGAAATTGACCTCTGGTGTGGAACAATGATCGCCCATGTTGGTAATGACCAGGTCTAGGATATTGCTGCTCCTGGTGGGGTTGTGGATAACATGATCCAAGGCATTGGAATTTATGAATTCCAGAAAATGTTGAGCAAAAGAGTTGGTACATGAGTAGTTTTCCCAGTTAATGGTGGGGTAGTTGAAATCCCCCATTATAAGGGTCTTGGATTGTACCCTAATATTTTCCAGTGTATCAAGAAATGAGGAGTGGGAATCCTGGGGGCATGGTGGGGGATCTGTAGCAAGTTACAATTTAGATTGTGGTCTTGCCCAGAGTTAGTTGCACTTGGATAATCTCGGATGCATTATGCTGAGCAACTAGCCTGGAGGTGTGGATATCCTTAATGAATATGGACATGCCTCCAACTTTAGTGTTTCGGTCCAAGTTAGGTGGCTGAAAGGTGTGGTATGAATTATAGCCTGGTAATGTAGGGGTCCTCTCTGGAGCCTTGAACCAGGTCTCTGTCACTGCACAGATGTCGATGTTCTCCATTTTAAAGAGTGCCTCAAGTGAATGCATTTTGAGGTTTAGACTTCTAGCATTGAGTAGCATTACCCTCAGATTTTGTTTGCTTGTACCTGTTACGGTGGTGAAGTTGTCATTTGAACCTTGCCTAAAAAAGGCACTATAGGGGTGGCAAGAGCCTTAGCCAGTATCCAGAATCCCAAGGGTGACAGGTGCAGGCCATCTCTGGCATAGCATCGTGGTCTGTCGATCATGTCATCCCAGGCAGACAGATACTGGATCCCCTTAGAATGACACCAGAAGCTTAGCCAATTGTTGAAGTCAATCATTTTGTCCTTGTACTGTGGTATCATTCTGGGTGATGGCAGGATGGTACTCAGGGCTAGGGTCATACCTGCCTGGGCTACAAGATCAGAGAGCTCTTCCATGTATCTTTTCATGTAGTCCAGGGAGGTATGTCTCAGGTCATTCACACCAACATGGACAATGACAGAGTTATATTTGTACTTGTGGAGTGACCTGAGTGCATGTGTTATGTGGTGGATCCTGGCATCTGACAGGCAGCTGACAGTAACTTTCTCCTTGTTTAGCCTGGTGAGTGGAACATCAGTGTCTCTGACTATAGAGCCACCTATGACTAGAGTGTTGGGTACGTTGTTATGCCTTATGGGCTGTGGTTGAGTAGCACACTGAGTTTGTGGGCTATGTGTCATTTAGTTTGTGTTGGGGGTGGAGGTTGCATGCATTTCTGCTTTAGAGGTCCCTGTTGCTTGATCATATTTTTAATAAGAGCCTCTGTGAATGTAGGTGTGTGTTTTGTGTTGCTATGTGTGTGTTTTGGTGGTGTAGGTTTTGAGGGACTATGTGATCAGCGTTGTGTGGTGTAAGTGTTTACCTTCTCCTCTTGACTGTCTAGTCCAGTTTTGGGTGAAGAGAGCAATTGCTGCATTGCCCCAGGATGCCCAGATTCATCAGGTAGACAGGAGAAAACACTGGGCGCTGACCCTTAGACATGCCTGGATAGGTGTTTATTAATTAAGTACTAAAAACTGTTTTCCTCTAGACAAGTGAGGAAAGTTGAGTCCTGCAGTAATTTGTAGCTTATTTAGTGCTTACAATGTGTTCTGAACAAGTGCTGAGCTCAAAGAAATAGATTTGAGTGCTAAAACCAAACAACTAGCTAGTTCTAAGGGAAAATTTGAAGAGCAGACTTTATGGCGCCAGGAATGGTTTAACCCTAGCTAAGCGGCGATGCATAAAATGCATTATTATTTTCTTTAATATAACAGTAGAAAATTATCAAACTGATTTAAACAAATTAACCAATAAAAAGCTAAAAACTGAGCCCCGTTCCAGCAGTCTTCAATCAGACACGTTCTAACTGCACACTCCTGCCACCAGGGTGCAGGGGAACCTTCTCCAAAAAAAGATGGCCTGGATTAGTGTTCAAGTTATACAAACAAAGCTAGATTCAGCAAGTCTGAATTTAGTCTATGCTACAGCAAACAAGGTGCACCAATTTCAGAAAGAATCAGTTCAGATAAGGAGGCACAATAATCCTTTAACCAGAAATTCCCAGCTCAGAAGGGCAGAATCTAACCTCTCCTCCCACAAGAGTGCAGACCACAAACCTTCTTAATGCAAAATAACTGGTCCGAAGCCCAAGTGCTTAAACCAGAACTAATACACTTTTAGAATAACAGACACTGATCCTTCAATCAGCAATTCCCAATTTAAAAGGATGTAAACTACCTGTCCTGCCTCAACAGTGCAAACCACAAACCTTCTCAATGCAAAACAACTGGTCTGAAGCCCAAGTGCTTAAACCGAAAGGCTTAGAATAACAGTTACAATTTAATCAGGCTACTACCAAGCAGTAATAAATGCAGCAGAATAAATACAAGTGAGTACTTTTAAAAAGAGGCAAAACCAAAATAAAGTGCAATTTTTTTTTTTTTTTTTTTAGTAAAGTGCAAAGAGAGGGGAAGGATGAGCAGAAGAAAAATTCAAGGGGGGGGGGGTTGGCCTTCTCAAATGTTCTCTCTGTATTAAGTAGAGTGAACACCAGACTGGGAGGGGTGTCCCAGATCAAATTTACAGTAGGGGTGGGCAACTGCAAAGCCACCAACTATGACAACACCACAAGAATAGGCTGGGGGGGTGGATAGTGTTTCAGGACAGATGAAAAACATAAAACAATGTCAGAAAATATATAAAGTAATTCAGTCTGGCAAATAATAATTCAGTCAGGCAAAATTAAGACAATGCAGAACTCTGAAAGGTTAAATTCCCAAGAAATATACTTATCAATCAGCAATATATTTCCAGAATGAGAATCATACCAGATAGATCACCAGGGGTTTCCAACAGTGTATGCAAGAATTTACAAACAGAAACTATTTTTAAATCAGCAAGCCGTGAAGCAATCAGATAACACAAAAGCTGTTAGACCAGTTTTATAAACTGCACCTCAGAAATAGTGGAGGGAAACAGTTTCAGGACAGATGAGAAACATAAAAGAATGCCAAAAAATAAATAAAATAACTCAGTCATGCAAACAATAATTCAGTCAGGCAAAATTAAGATAATGCAGAACTCTAAAAGGTTAAAATGCCAAGAAATATACTTATCAATCAGCGATATATTTCCAGATTGTTTGAGAATCACACCAGCCAGAACACCAGGAGTTTCCAACAGTGTATGGACAGATGCAGCCTGCAAATCATGCCCTTGCTTATATGTACCCCTTAAAATAGCTGCTGATACTAAAACACTGGAAGCAGACCACCACGATTAATAGAAGAGTTTAATGAACGAGGACAAGCGCTTTCGCGTACATAAAGCACGCTTCTTCAGATCCATAGGATCTGAAAAAGCGTGCTTTATGTACGCGAAAGCGCTTGTCCTCGTTCATTAAACTCTTCTATTAATCGTGGTGGTCTGCTTCCAGTGTTTTAGCATCTCATTCTGGTCTTTGTTTTTGGAGTGGACCTTCAGGAATCAGCGTTACTGTGTTTTCATCACCCTTAAAATAGCTTCCAAAACACATAAACATGCTGGATGCATTTGGAAAGCTTGAATAAACGTACAAAAACCAGAACATACATTTGCAGGATACATGTTGGATGCTTGGCTGGGCCCCACTGATCATTAGCATAGTGTACACCTATAAACTATGAACCTATGCAACAGAATGATGTTAGTGTATACAGAAAAATCTGACCATGGATGTTGTTCAGTTACTCCTGGGTATCTGACACTAGATATGCTATCTGATGTTTAGTGTACAAATGGTAAAAATTAAGGTAGCAATATATACTTCATACACAGTGTTACACTGAACCTTTTGTACACCAGCCTTCATATGGGAATCATTTAATCAGTGCATTTATCTGAGTGTGTAGCCATAAGAGTATTCCAACAAAATAATGTTCTGACTAATTCTGTAATTCACATCTTTGGAAAGTCAAACAAGCTATTGGAACATCTTTAAAACCTATTAAACTCCAAAATAACCATACTTTGGAGAAAAGGGAATATTCCAAGAAATTACATCTTGGACTTAGTATATGTAAGTCTTATCTTTTGGACATTTAGCCTATGTATTTTAGGACTCACTGAAACTGTAGATTGCTACAATGTGAAGACAGATACACCACAGGAACTCTGCAACCTCTGTCATCCACAACTAAAAGGAAGGGCAAACTGAGGGGATCCAATACCTGTAGAGACTAAAGTGTGTTTACCACTTAGAATATTAGCTACAGAATCCTTTCAGAGGCCAACAGAATATATGCTGAGGATATCACAGCCAGGGTCGGACTTTGTCAAGTGGTTCCCTCAGACAAAAGGGCTCCACAGCACCCCCCGACACTACCTGGTGCCCCCATCCTGGTCTGCCTACACCATCCAGATTACTGGAAAAGCACCCCTGCTAGAGCAGCACCCTAGGCAGCTGCTTAGGTAGCCTATGCCTAAGGCCAGCTATGATCACAGCATCAGCATCCAGGATCCTATATGAATTCCTAAATGCTATGCTATAACATGCCACTGATTACATGCAAGTTTCCCCATACACTCACAGAAATACCTGGGTGACTACACAACTGCAAGAACAAAATTTGTGAAACCCAGCTTTTGATGTAGAAACATACAAATAGTACTTGGCTCCTCCACCCCCAAAACAACAGGAAAATGACAGTTTGTATAATCCAAGGAATAACACATAGTTTACTTGCTATAAATGCTTTCCACACAATTTTCACAAAAAGTGGACACATTTACAACACAAAAGTCAATTGCATATGATTGCTAGACATCTTTCACTGTATCTAGCACTCCCCTGGTGGCATCTATGGGCCATCATAGAAGTATAACACCCCTATGTCATTGACAATATAGTACTTTACATTCTCATGGAATAAGATAGAAAAGACTGTAAGGTAACCCATTTTAGCAATAACACTTGTAATGACAGTTATTAAGGCTGCCAATCTGTGAAAGTCTATGCATGGCAAAAATACCTATGCCAAGAGTTAAGTATAAGACATGCATGCAGGTAACAGTTTAATCTCCTAATGCATACATAGAACAGTTTTCTTTGCAACATGTGAACAAATCTAGCATGTACCTAAAAAATACAAGCATACCTTAGCAATATCAGAAGCCTGCTTTGCAGCTAAATCTAAAGGAATCTAAATCCAATGTGTTCTACAAATACACACGCCCTCTCACCCTCAAGTTCCCTAGCTACACAGTTACTTTGTTATGATGTAGACTCATGCCTTTGAGCATGGTGAAGATGCAAATGAGGTGTGAACTCATTAGAATTTCTGAATCCTGAACTTTTGGATTTGGGTATCAAATGTAAACATAGTGCAGGAACTACCTCCATGTTTGTTGCTAATGGATTGCAACTATGAATGCTTAATGGGAGGGAGAAGGAATGTGCACCAATTCAGACTCCCTACCTGCAGTGGATGTGTCAGCCAGGATACACTTACAAAGTGTAGGCGTAATTGTAGCAAGCTTTGAAATGGAAGTGAACAACACACATTTTTCATTTCAGTGCAGATAGCCAAACTCTATTTCATTAATGAAAAATGTATTTTACTGTCATGTAATAATGTCATACATTTTAAGGACAATGTTACAAAATGCCCTATAGACTGAGTGTGTGAGAGTACAGCATACATAAGAGAAGATTGAACACAATATAAAGAGAAGACAGAGTGGCACTCGTGCAAACAATACTCATAAATGGTTGTGCGATCATTCATTGCACTAAATATGTAAGCAATGCATGTACAAATAACGGAGAGTGTACAAATGTTATAGGTGTTTATAATACTGTAGTGGAAGTGGATCTTGCTTCTATGCACAATGATTTTCATTCCTGCTGCAAATCTGTTTCTGTGACAAAGAGAGATAAGATGTCTTACTGTATTTTGTATGTTTTGTAATCTGACAGTTCAAATCCAGAGTTGTGGAGAAATCTTTAATGTGTGTTATAATGTATTTTGTACTTTTTATATAATAGTAATATTTGCATGTCATGCGGCTTACCACAAACATGTTGAAATGGATAAATACATTAGAATTGACTGTTAACTTACCTGTATGATAAATACTACATAAATAACAACTGTGAATCAAGTGTGAGTATAGCACTTTTGGTAAACAGGATGAGCCACACGGTATACAGTATCTGTAGATCATGGTTGAAGTCCTATATTTATCTTTGTATGTTAAATGTTAATGCACGTGTTGCTCTGCTTGTCAAATTTGCTCATCACTTACCTTCAAACAAACAGTCTAATGGCCCACACAAGAAGCAGACAGAACAGCTGCAGAAAGGAAGCAGACTGTAGTCAATTTCAAAAATGATACATTGTTGCATTCTTTGCTTACCATCACACAAATCCACGAAGTGGGATTGTGCAATTTCACAACACCTGCAGGTCCAGAATACCTGCAGACAACAAGCAGACAGTAGACAAATGCAAAATGGACACATTGCATCCGGAATGGCTTGTCACTGCACAAACATGCTAAGAGGTGTTGCAGGGTGGTCAGCACACATTTAATAATGCATATAAGAATATACAGGTGCTCCTTAAGTGTTCCTGTGGCAGCAGGTGTAAATATAGGGTTGAAATGCACGTGAGCCTGGCTTCTAATGTAGCACACTCCCAGTTTTATTAATGCGTGTTCACTCAATTAAAAAAATTAAAAGTAATTATAAATGACAATTAGCATGTACAGCAGTGGAAGTCATATGAATTGTATGTATGACAGAGGGTATACTGAATATTATGTTTCTGCAATTATAATTTTGTTCTCTGGCCTTGGATGGCCTTCCAACCTCAATGATACTCATACACACAAGAATGTATAAACCAGGACCTTGTCAGGTCGCACACATACATGGTTAATCCCTCACTCTGTCATGTATGTTTATATATAATTAATGAGCATGTTCAGTAAGCACTTCTTCTGTGGCAAGGATGAAAAAGCACATATGTGGAAGAATATCTTTTGTTTCTAATGCATACGTTTGAATCACACATTGTACAAATTAATTTTATCAGTGTGTAAAGCCACATCAAAAATGTGTCAGGTCATATAATTGCTACCCCCAGTACATGTCTGCAATGTTAAATCAAGTAATAGGTACAGCAGCATCCAAACCAAAAATGAATGCCAATTCTCACATTACCCTTCTTCATTCACAAACTGCTTTCATTTCTGTTTGGCACTCAACGTCACGCAAACTCTGTTGGCATGTTAGTTCATGTTTGTGCACTAGTAGTAAACGTGATAACTATTGCTGTTTTGTCTTTGTAGACATGTCTGGAGGTAGAAGGAAAGGTGCCCAATTTAGGGCTCACAGGTGGGGTGGTAAGGAGTCCCAAATCTTTACTGGACTCCTTGTAAAGCAATACAATCAAAGGCTCTTGCAGGGGGACTATATTGGTTCACAGTACAAGTTTGAGGCACGGAATAGTCAGTTCAAGGCTGTTGCCAGTGCAACTGGCATTTTGCAAACTAGAGAACAGTGCAGGAACCATTTTAATGACAACAGGTGCAAGCAGGATACACTCAACTAACTATCTGAATTTAGGACTGCTGACATCCCATGGTTGTGTAAGTATACAGACAGAGAATTTAAACTAGATAGACAACTGCATACAGGCAAGATTAATATGATAACATCTTCTCTTGCCTTCTTCCTTTTATTCCACAGCTATACAGGAGATAATGACAAATAGGGAGGCCCATGCTGAGTCTTTAAAAAGACTGAGGGAAGCAAGGGGTATGCATGCAGCACAACATAACCATTATTTCATTAGAAGTATTGCTCTTCTATACAGTGGTAGCAAATTAAGCACACATATCCTAACTGTAAAATTAAGTATGCATGCTTCAGTCTGTAGCACAAGCCAACTGTAGGAGTCAATTCTAAAATTGTAGTCAAATGCTGTGGGTTCAAGTAACACACATATAGTCAAATCATTTAAAATATTACATGATAGTTTCACTAGAAGTGGCATAAATGCCCTGCTGTCAACTTAATTTCTATTATTTAACCAAGCATATGTGCAATATACACACACTGTAAGGATTATTTTGAGCAATCATCAGTCATAGTTTGTAGTTGTTAACTCATTCACTGCAATGGAGCTCATTAAATTTGCTCTGTAAATTCCAATGGGTGGATAGAGTCTAAGCCATTTGACAGAATCAAATTATGTTGTCACATTTCAAACAAATGTTCATATCTCTAAAACCATAGGGGTTATGAAAGAAATATAAATAGCAAACCCTTCAGTACAAACTATTTTTATAGTGTTCTTTAGGTTCTAGGTCTTAAATTGAATTTTATAAATCACTGTAACTATTACATTTGTAATATCTTGTAAACAATTTACAATATGTCAGCAACCACTCAAGTTACACAAATACAGCAGTATTTTGTTCATCTAAATGACAGCTTTCTTATGAGGCTAAGGGGTTCTGTCTGTGTTCCATTGTTGTTGAGATATTTAGAAAAATGTGAACATTCTATCTATATAAATTAGTATCATAAAAACATCAGTTAATATCTTTTTACCTGCACTAGACAGAGGTCAAATATTAATGCAGTTGTTTGCCATTGTCTAAGCTTTACGATTAAATCTTTTAAAACCTTGTACATATCATGGTTTTGGAATTATTGATGCAAATATGAACAAGCAATATTTGATGTCTAGAGGCATCAGTAGGAGTTAACTGCAGATACACCTGGAGGTGTCACTCAGATGTAATGAGTTAAGAATACTTAAATGTAAGAGTAGAAATATATTGTTCATATTACAATATTTGATTATATATCACATATGACGGTACTAATTATCTTTTTTGTCTTACCCCAATGCTTATTTCTCAAAATTTTCATGTCAACCATTTCTGACAACTCACAAAATGCTATACAGCACAGGGGGGTAGGTCAACCACTGTGGCTCTGCCTGTGCCCCTCTACCAGCTCCTGCACTGACCCCCAGCACATCTTTAACCCAACGTGGCAGTACTGCCTCTACTGCCCCTGCAGTACCTCAGCTCTCCACATCAGGTAGCATTATCCCGGCAGCTGGTGCTGTTGTACCCTCTGAAAGTACTGACAGAGATGGTGATTTTGTCAACTGCTAGGAGTTGCCAGGCTTAGTGCATTGGTTCATGCACAGCACCATTAGTGCATGCCTATGCTGGATGTAGAGGATGCTCTCTGTTATGGTCTGTAGAAAAGGATGTCAAGCACTCCAATAGCCAGTGGAGTAAAGGGGCAGTGATGACAACTCTGCAGTTGAGGACTAGATTCTCTCTGTCCCTATATTTGATGGACATGGGCATACAATGTCCCCTCCCTATACCCAATCATGGTGTCCCCCAATCAATTGTGTCCCTCACTGTCCTTGTGTCTTGTCTTGTTTGTCCTGTTTGTCTGCATCCACTTCCTCACCAGTCCTACTTACCTGACCCAGAAATGCCTACATCCCTTACCCAAAATTCCTGTCTTACTGGGGTAAAAGATAAAAATTGTGCACCTGTCCCACAACAAAAATATTGTGACATACATAGCCCTCCACTTCACAAACATGTCGTCTAGACACACTTGATGTGGTCCAATTGACTATACAACCTAATTGCCTTGTTGTCACCATTCTTTGGTGAGATGACTGTCCAATTTCAGATAATATTCTGTACATATTTTCATTTTACACTATCGAAGTGGATAGCTATAGTTCTTTCCTACTTCCCTCCAGCACATTCCTCTATAGTTTTCCTTTTGTTCTTCTTCTTGCTTGTCCCCCATTTCACCACTTTCCTATCTACCCCATTTTAACATCTTACATTTGGTCAAAAATATAATCACACACCACACACATAAGTGAAAACAGCCCAATGACGCCCTTCACTTTTTGTCCTCTGTGTTTGTGCAGAGTTTGGTGTGATGCTGCACCAATACCAAGTTATGGAAAACAACTCTTCAATGGTGTAGTTACCTCTGCACAATGCTGTCTATACACACTGTGCCAAGGTAAACCACAGTGAAAGCAGAATAAAGAATAATTTAATTGCATTCTGAATACATATTTAAAAGTATTAGAAACATCTGGTATCATCTGGGCTTAAAGAAGTATCTTAATGCACTTACATCTGCTGCCACAGTCAGCTAAGCAGTAGGTGTGTTTTTTACAGTTAGTACTATCTACAGTGCTGACTGCTCCACCTCTTTCCTTAACATGTTTGCATGGAGGGTAAGCACAGCAATACAACTCTCATAATTTTATCAATGAAGCAAAGGCTCACTTTTGCTTGCTGCTTAACTACATGCAAATAGGGAAGGCAGTATAAATGTGTATCTTGCATGAGCAAACACTTTGCCATGGATATCACAAACCAGATGATTGGCAGTTCACTATGGAAATTATAGCTTATGTTTACTGCATACTGAAATCTTCATCCCATTAAAATCCTTGTAAAAACACAATCAAAGTGATGGCACTGTTTAATGACTGCACACATATTTACACTGTAGTCATGTGTTACCTGTACCCATGCACTTGAAACTTGGTCTCGCAGTACTCGTTCTCAAATATATCAACTACACTAAAAAAAAAAAAAATGCTCTGTTACATACCATGTACATTCTTATACTGACAATACACATTCAGATAGCCTAATACTTGTAGAAATGTGGACAGTTGTTTTCGTATAGTTTGTAAAGCTGTCTCTTAAAGTATACTTGCACACTGGAAACACAACAGCAAATACTACACTTTGCACACTCATAAAGCTGGTAACATGCATAACTCTAATATCGTGACAATTGTACATTGCTACCCATCCATTTCATACAGGACTGTCAACATCTTTTCTCAAACATGCAATGGTGATGTCATCCACTATAAATTATCCTGCAGTATTACAAAAGTCAGACTTGTGCCATGGTGCTTGCATCAAATACTGATTTCTCTACTTGGTGTACTTGGAGATGATTCTAATCTCATTGTTGTTTACCAATGTGTGTGTCTGTTCAGTTGCTTGACATTCAGAAGCCATTTTATACCAGCATGTAGGACACTGCTATTAGCATCCTCTTCTTACCAGACACTGCTGATGTCATCACTTATAAAATGTTGCCCGACACTCTCCAAGTCAGACTTGTGCTGTGGTGCTTACGATAAATATTAACTTCTCTAGTTGGTGTATTTACTTAAGGGTTCTGCTCTCATTGCAGTCAACTGGTGATTGTGTGTCTTTTCAGTTGGTTGACCTTCAAGATATCATTTTACACCTGCATGTAGGACATTGCTATTACCATCTTTATCTCACCAGACACTGCTGAAGTCATCACTTATAAAGTGTTGTTCACCACTATAAAAGACATTTTGTGCTGTGAAACTTGGTTAAGTACAGTAAATACTTTGGTAGGTGTTCTATTCTCACTGCAGTCAACTGTGTGTGCAGTCAACAATCACTATGGTGACAATTTTAGAATGATATATGAGTCCACAGCTATGTGAAACCCTACACTGAACATCTCATTGTTGCATACAACAATGATGTCATATTGTGCAACATGCTGTCTGACAGCATTCATGATAATCCTGTGCTGTGACAGTAACATTAACTACTGTGTTTGCAAGCTACTTTACCTACACATATAGGGTTCTAATCTGACAGCAGGCAACTTGCATGCCTATACATAAACCTATCACTTTTTAAACAATTTCACAGATGGATATGACTCCACATCCATGTCATACACTCCTCCCAATATGCTCCCCTCAGCATACCATGATGCTATCATACTCCATAAAGTGCAACATGACAATGTTAAACTCAGACATATGTGGTGTTGCTACTGTGACATGGCATTCATCTTCTATACATACACAGGTGTAAGGCTCAAATCAGGCCCAGCCTACTGCTGTGTGTGTGTGTTTGGTGGTACATTATGGCATTGTATGATCTTGAGAATTGCTTTTCATTTCACTACCTCTTGGTCCACCTTTCACATAACACCATGCATCCCTCATTCTCATTTTTAATCTGGCCACATGGAATCCTTCTTGTAGAGGAGTGGAAGATGTCTTCATGTCAAATATACATACACATATCATGAACCAGAGTCCTTCCATGAGCCTCTGCAAGCCATCTCTAGACCACTGCATGTATGATTGCTAATTCTGTCTTGGTGTGGCACACATGTCTGAAATGCACAGTGGCAGGATGTAATACATTCCAACAAATAAAGGCATACACACAATAGCCCTACTATCTTTCATCATATAGATAAAGGGACCATGATTACCGGAATTTGGTAATCTTTTGATATTGAGATGGGCCCTTTAGGGGGTGAAAGGGGAGTGAAGTTGGCACTAAATCGATCTCCCAGGATATTGGCAATATCCTTGTGATCAGTATATTTAATGCCATTCTGTTGTAGCTCAGAGTAGATCTGAGCATTGCCATTTAGATTCTTGACATAACTATAGAATGCCTTGTGGATGTCTTTGGAATCTTTGGCAATTTTATTTTCGTAACTAGCTTTGGAGGATTTTATGAAGGATCTCAGCTTCTTACTGAGGCTGGTAAGGGAGTTTTTTCATCCTGGGATTTTCCTCTTTTCTGCAACAGTTTCTTCCTTCTGTTGTATAGTTTGTTTATGGCAGAGGACCACCAGATTGGCTTCCTTTTTTTGGAGGAGAGCGTCTTGGTTCTATTTGAGATGGCACAATTCATGCACGAGTGAATGTGCTCATACAGTGCCTTAGTGTAGGATTCAGCAGTTTAACTTTCAGATCCGGTCTGCATGGGTGTCATGAAGTTTGTCTCTTCTGACTTGAGTAGCATGAAGTTGGCTTTGGAGAAGTTTTTTATGGAGGTTTCCTTAGTGGGGGTGGGGGTGGGATGTGGATGTCAAGGGTGATTTGCTTATGGTCAGACCTGACCAATAAGGGGGTAACCACTGGTGTGGAGTATCTATCTTCCATGTTGGCAATGACCAGGTCTAGGATATTGGAGCCCCTGGTGTGTGTATGTGACATTGGTACAGTTGTATGACTGCATGCATAGCAACAGTGTGTGGAATGTGATTGATGACCAAGGTTATATTTGGATGTCTTTTCACAAAGCATTTATTCCAATACATATGAAATGTTAAGTGGAATACATAACTAAGCACAGATCTGAGTGTGGATGCCACCAGACATATCCAACTGGAGGTAATAGAAATCTGCTAAATGACAGTTTGTCTCACATATTGCTCCCGTCACCACTGGCCATCAGCTAAAGTATACGTGCAAACATTACTCAGTTTTTGTTCTCAGGAGGGCAGCTCATCTGTGCCTGTCTACAGGTAACAACATAGAATCGATGGGCCCTAAGAACATCACAAGTTGCCTGTAGCATGACTTAAAAACTGACCTACAAAACACAGTTTGATGCATACTTCAACACAACCTCTAGACAGACTATGTTCCCCTAGAAGGGTGTACAGCAGCATGTATCCATCCGACAGAGGGGGCTTCATTTGATGCATGGATTTAGAGACTCATTCTGCCTCTCCTCATCTATGAGGCCAAGGAGTCATCATGGACCTTCTCTAAGAGGACACAGGTAATATCCCAACTGTGTACCAAACCCACGTTTGAATTCTTAAGGCTACGTCATGTCTGTTACATCTATTCGTCATCTTCAAGAATGTTACCAAGAGCACGCATAATGACAACACTATCACCCTGTGTAACTTGACCTGGCCACGGCATTTGATGCAAATCCACAGTCAGGTATTACAGAGAAACTGTCTAACGTAGCCATAAACACCTACATCACCAAGTGGATAGACAAATGCATCACATATGAGACAGATAAATATGTTTCAGTGTGTGAAGTCAGCTCTATCTAGAGTCCATTGACCAGGTCCATACTTCAGTGCTCTGTGCTAGCTCCTTTACTCTCGATTATTTAAGTCTCAGACATCAAAACTGACTTACGCATCATTCTCCAACCAGCTTTGTAGAGGACTGCAAATTGTGGACTCATTGAATCCAAGTGTGGTATTGGTATAATGCATACATATCAACATGCATAGAGGATTGTGTCCACAGCCATGGGGACATGGTAGATGAAGAAAAATCATGGGGAGATCATTCCATTATGAAAGCACATACAAAACTTAATTACAATATAGACAGCACACTGCTTTGAGCAGACCAAATGGTATGTGACCTGTGTACTCCAGTCCTTGTTGTTAGGTGGTATGCAGAATGTCCACCACATTGTGCCCACAGTGGTGACCACTCCCTTGTATGTAGCACAACTCCTGAGTAGGTACAGGACATTCACATCAAAGGGCATTACAGTTCCATTGTTCTCAGCTCTCATCACACCAATTAGTGCGTACAATGCACCCTTCTGCATATACCTCCCAACACATTTTCCAGGGCTGAGTTACCGAAGTGTACCACTTTTGCCACAGTGAGCTCCCACACATTGTATCGACCATACCTAAGTATTCTTTTCTGTGCATAGATGTTAGCATACGATGGTGCGCAAACCCCTCCAAGGTGTTATACAAGATGCATGTGAGATAAGTGTACCTGTGATGTACACAGTAAATACATAGCTGATAGAAAACATTGATGGCATGGGTTGCATTCATGAAATTGTCAATTGAGGAATATATATGGAATTGATACCTTTCAACTAGACAGGATTCTGGTAATTTCAAATACAGATGTAACAGTGTCCCTGCTAAAACTTCCAGCAGATGTTAAATTTGGAGGAAGGTATGCTTAATTTTTATCAGAGATTGCTAACAAATCATAATAGATGTACAAGTGTGTTCTTGAGGAACCATCTATGATCACTGACAATCACATATATGTTATGTCAAAGACATGAGATTACTGGTGGTATTATTCTGATATTGTCCATGGTTGTGCGTACTTCTGTCTACTTTGTCCATGAGCTTGTTACTATGTGTCCTGCTTAGTTGAGACCTATGCAGACATTACATTCATATTTAGGCAACTCATTTTGCACAGCTTCACTATATGCTCCTAACCCCTATTGTATATACCATCCCTGATATATGTCCTGCCCATTGTTCATGTCAGAATGCTTATATCACAAAGAATCTTCTCCACTGATATGTCACCTTGTGTGACAGTCACATAATATATGTGCAGTCCATACTATATCATGTCAATATGTGATTAGTGTTCATGTTACAGCAGTCTTCATTGACATGCCCTCATCTGCTATACAATTTCATGTTTCACCTGTCCTCTTCCCCTGTGTTCATTCCTGGAATTCATATGTGTGTCCCTTTTTATAATGCAATCTATGTACCCTTACTGATCATTTACACACACCTTTTATTCAGTATGCCTAAAACAGGTTTCCACAATATTCTGCAACGTATACCCTTTCAAGTCATGTGTTGAACCATAAATATTGCTGTATTATTAAACGTGGTAGTCATTGTGGCTTTCTGTGCAATCTTGCAGACCAAGTTTGCCCATAGGTACACAAGTGGACATATGTAGGTGTTCATGTCGCTTTATGTGGTTTCCTGACTGGCAACACTGTTGCTGGCCATGAAACCATGCTTGTTTATGTCTAAACGGGGTGCTCAGCATGCATATATAATTAGCTCTGATGCTTATCATGCAAACACATAAAATACATGTAGGCTTAGCATGAAGCCTGCACAGAGTTTATTGAATGCCCAGAAATGTGAACCAAACTCAGCTTAACAGAATGTTGCATATCCTAGACATACCCAGATGCCACTTTAAATCATAACAGTTGCCATTTACTACTGTTTAAAATATGAGGCTAGATGGCACAGCAGATGTACAGTTTACATTGAATGAGATGTTTCTCATTTTTAGTGAGGAGTAACAGCTTTTCTAACTGGATGCCAGACCAAAAACACCATTGTAGCTTTGCTCCCTCATGAAAGCCATGTTATTATGATGAGTACTTGTCTGTCATCATCGTACACAAATAACCAGGAACTAAAAATGATGAGGTTATCCCACCGGGGTACAACATACTTAGATTAGACTGAAACACCAGGGAAGGTGGAGGAGTAGCAGTTCTGTTTAAAAACATAATTGAGGTCACCCTAACCCAACAGCATAATAATGCAGAAGCCCTAGTTAGTAAACTACAGCTTAACAAAAGTAAATCTATATTCATTGCCTGCATTTATATCCCCCCAGGCAACAATGCAAATAACCTAGAAGACTTCCTCCAATGACTTTCCAACACATATCCCCATGAAACTGTAGTGTTAGGAGACGTTAATATTGACTGGAACAATTGTTTCTCTGAATCTCTCACCACCCATATAAAACTTCACGGCTATAACCAACTTGTATCCTCACCCACTAGAATAAATAAGTCTAACTACAAAAGCAGTATCCTGGACTGGGTTCTTATCAACAATTACGCAGACCTGTATAACACAGGCACCCTCCCAGATGATATAAGTGACCACCTACTCACTTACATCATTAAGCATAAAGTAGATAACCACCACCAAGTTCTTTATAAATCTATCAGAAACAACAAGAACTTTAACTCCACTGACTTTCAGAATGAACTCAGAGCATGCAATTGGGCCATACTTAAAGAACTTCCACCAGATAATGCTGTAGACTATTTTAATTCTAAATTCCTCTCCATTCTAGATTCCCACACTCCTAACCACACCCTTAGAGCCAAAACTAAGACAGCCCCCTGGCTCTCTAAAGTAACCAAAACCAAAATCATAGCACGAAATAAAGCCTGGGACAACTGGCGAACCTCCAAAGACCCACTTGACCATATTAAATTCCAACAACTAAGGAATGATATCAAGAAAGCCACATGGTTAGACAAAAAAAACTTCTATAAACACCTTTAGCAAACACACCAGAACAAACCTCAAAAATTTTGGGCAGGCATAAACACCCTGGCCAAGCCTCCACCCCCACCCCCTCAACTTGTGATCTTAAAACTCCAGAGGAAACTGCTAACATCATTAATAACTTTTTTCCAAAACCATCCGATCACTAGCTAGCCAACTTCCCTCCACCAGTTCCTTTCAAAACTCCTCCACAACCACTACCCCACTGCCTTTCGCCTTCCAACCTGTATCTACATCGATCATCCAATCACTAATTAAGAAAGTAAAGCCCACTACCCTGGCAGCTGATCTCCTCCCTCCAGAATATTTACAAAAAGGGGCAGATGCCATTGCATAACCTGTCTTGATCATAATAAACCGCACCTTGACTGAAGCCACTATCCCCTCTCTCTGGAAGGTTTCCCATGTCATTCCCCTTCATAAAGGAGGGAATTCTTTAGACTTCTCAAACTTCTGACCAATAGCCATGCTATCACCACTGGCCAAAATTATGAAAAAGTGCATCCACAACCAATTAATGCACTATCTCACCCAAAATAAACTACTGGCCAACTCTCAGCATGGTTTTAGGCCACACCACAGCACCACATCAGCCCTCCTATCCTTCTCTAACTCTATCAACACCAATCGAAATGATAACAAACTTACCTCAGCTCTCTTCCTAGATCTCTCTAAGGCCTTTGATATGGTCAATCACCAACTGCTTCTCCGCACCCTGAAGGAACTGTCACTGAATAGTAGCTCTATTAAATGGTTCCAATCTTACCTGTCTGGTAGACAACAAGCAGTTTTATGGCAGAATACCCTATCCACATGTCTGCCCATTACTCTAGGAGTCCCCCAAGGCTCCATACTAGGACCACTACTCTTCTCAGTCTTTATCAATGACCTACCACCATCACTCACAAGGTCACCTGCATCCAATACGCGGAAGACTCTACTTTAATATGTACCGCCTCCTCCTCAACTAAGCTTATGACTCTAATCCAGAATACTTTCAATTATGTAGAAAAATGTTTTGCAAACTGTCAGTTTCTATTAAACCCCAACAAAACTAAACTGCTCACATCCCCTCCCTGCAAATCCTCCTCACCATTCTTTACTGTAAGTTCCAACAATGGCACAATCATATCCCCAGATATTCACACAAAACTCCTGGGTGTCACAGTCGATAATGCCCTAAAATATGATATCCATGTCAATCAAGCCATCAAATCTGTCAACAAAAAAACTGTGCTCCCTATACAGGATTAAACCCTTCCTCACTCCTTTTGCAAGAACCATGATAGCTCGGTCCCACCTACTATCTACCCTCTTCTATGCCTCCCCCTCTTCACTAATCTGAACCAAGCCACCCTTACCAAACTTGCTAGTTGTTACAACCATATTGTTAGATTTACTACAGGTGTTACCTCTAGAACCCACCATTGTATCAACCTAACTCAACTTGGATGGCTAGAGTGGCCCAGTCTTCTCCTATTCAACCAACTTATAACCACCCACAAAATACTATATCAACCCTAAAAAACACCAGCACTAAATAAGATCATTGAATCATACAGCAACCTGAGGACACTATGCTCTGCTGACAAACTTCTGATACAAACAACTAAGAGCATAAATGTGGCTGGGGACTCACTATTCGCCAATTCATTAGGCAAAACATGGAATATGCTACCTGCCGAACTTACTCACCAGTCCTCCTTAACCCAATTCAAAAAAAGGCTCAAACTACACTTCCAACAGCATTGGCAGTGTCCCTGCTTAAACCCCGACTAATCATCACCCGCTATTCCTGCAAACTCTCCCTAAGCATTTCAATCTTATACTCTAATAAGTGTATGCATTCTTGAAGGGACTTAGCCCATAACTCTGTGTATTATTGTCTGAAATTGAAGCTGCATGATTTTGATGTTGTCTACTATGTTTTATCCATGTTTGTAACCCTACTAAAAACTGCATATTATACTTATCTCTAAATGTTTCTATCGTTCCTAATGTATTTATACTCTGCTTCCTGGAGCTTTTCTCCTTGGGTCTCTGCTGAAAATGGACATATATCCAGTCCAACTTTCCCAGTAAACAAATGTAAAATAAATAAAATAATAAAATAAAATACTGATTTATAGGTTCATAGGTTGGTACTAGGCTATTGACCCTAGCACCTATATAAGCCAAGCCATAACAATTATCTGGCTATTTCTTCCCAGAATATTTACTTCCCTGGCCCCTGTCTAGCAGGGTGACTGACGTGATCTCCAGGGTGAATTTCCCATCTCCCGTCCAGTCGTCAAGGTTCCTTTTGAAGAGGGCCAAAGAGGTGCTCAGCTTGACATGTTTGGCAGTCTATTCCAGAGTATGGGGAGTCTCTAGGTCAGGAACCTATCCCTCCAGCATGTTTTGTTCATCGTGATAAGGTTAAGATCCCTGGAGCATGTGGCTCTGAGGGATTGGGATTTCTTTAAGTGTAGCATGTCCAACAGCACTGGGTTTGACATGGCCTTGTATGTTAAGCAGAGATTGCCTCTGAGTAGGCGATATGCGACAGAGTATAGCTGGAGTTTTTTTAGATGGTCAGCATAGTGCATCTGCTTTAGGCCTGTGATTCTTTTAGTGAGGTGTTTCTGTGGCCTTTCCAGTTGTTGCAGATGTTTTGTGAGATACATACCAAACATAGCATTGTACTCTATAATGGGTCTAATGAGGGATGAGTACAGTGGGACAATGACCTCCTTTTTTCTGGAAGAAAAGCCCTTAGTGATGAGGTGTGCCACACAGAAGAATTTCCTGACTGTTGTGGCAATGTGGTTATCGAAGGTGAGATCACTGTCCACCTATGTCCCTAAGTCCCTTATCATACTTTTGGTGTTTAGTGTACTGCCACATATGTGGTAATTCATGAGTACATGGTTTTTCCCAAAGGGGATAACTATACATTTCTTGGCATTGAGCTTGAGCCCATGGCTCTGGCACCAAGCATCTGTTTATGTAAGGCCCTTTTGTAGACTATCCACATCATTTGGGTATTCAATAATGGCTCCCAGTTTGCAGTCATCTGCGAACTTTGTTAGCCAGAGTCCCTTAGTGTTACCCTGCACTTCAGAGAAGTAGATGCCAAACAAGAGCAGTCCTAGGACTGATCCCTGAGGTATTCTGCTTATCACTTGTCTGGAGCTGGATTTGGAGTCGGCTACTTTTACAGTGTGGGTTCTGTCAGTAAGCCAGTTGGCAACCCATCGAGTGATGTAGGGATTAATGTCCAGCTTAGTTTATCAATGATTCCAGAGTGGGGGATGTGTCGAAGGCTTTGGCGAGGCCCAGATAGGCAGTGTGGACCACCTTACCCTCGTCAACAGCTCTGGAGACTGATTTGAAGAAGTCAATCAGGTTGAGGAGACAATATCAGCCCTTTACAAAACCAAACTGGATGGGGTCCAGTGTTTGAAAGATGCCAATGTCTTTGTTTATAAGTTCCGTGATAATGCGTTCCCTGGCTTTGTAGATCAGGCTTGTCAAACTGATGGGACGATAGTTCCCGGGATCCAAGGTGGATCCCCCCTTGTGGAGTGGGATAACTGCAGCGGTGCGCCATTCATTGTGCATGAAGCCTGAGGTGAGGCTATGATTAAACATGACACTTAGGAGATGTGCCAGTTCATGTAGTACACAGCCCAGGATGTCATCTGGTCCTTGGATGCTGTATTCTTAGCTTTGGAGAGTGCGTAAATACACATGCCTGACAAGCCTTAAACCCAGGACTCTGTGCACTCCATTCACAGCAACTACCACTACTGGACATGAGCTTATTATATTTTATTTATTTATTCATTCATTTATTTATTTTTTAATTTAAATATGAATCAAGAGGAACACAACCATGACAGCAAAAATCTCCAGTATCAATCTTTACTTAGTGCACAAAGAAACACAAGCGCTTTCATGATAGCTTCATCAGGTATGATAAAAAAGCACTACCTAAACACACCTTACATACAAAAGTAATATAGTCACGTGACAAAAGGAATTACAGATTAATAGGACAACAACTATATGCATATATAGGACAGTTTTAAAACATAGATATATATTTTATATAAAAAAAACAACTTAAAATATCATATGTAAAACATTTTTAAAAACACACATATACACTTTATATCATAACACAACTTAAAATAATGCATATGCTTGCTAAATAAATACTATCTCCTTAGGGGTCTTGATTTCAACCTCGGTCTAAGTGGTACACTTTCATTTAGCCCACTGCCTAAGTTTGACCTCATCCTAACAATCCAAGTGGACTCGAGCTCCTCTGTTTTATGCCTCACATTTCCTATTCTAATACTATCAAAAATTCTCCCAATAACTATAAACTTAAAACTGTGTGTAGAGTCTCTATCATGACTATGTTTAGCCAGATCATTTACACAATTGGACTTACTTATGTGATAAATATGCTCTCTTATTCTATCTCTGAAAGGCCAATCAGTATATAAAATTTACTGCATTTTTGACAATATGCAAGATATACCACATGTTCTGTTGTACAAGTGGCAAAAACAGCAAACTTATACAGCTTCCTCTGATCTGGATGGTAAAAGCTACCCCCTATGTCCAAAAACTGACAATAGTTGCATTTACCACACGGTGTAGTCCCTATAAATTCCCTGTGACATACACTCATCCTAGGATAACACAATCTCATTCTCAAAGATTTACTATTCCTAAACATGAATCTTGGTTCAAAGTCCACATATCTGGCAACTTCCTCATCTGTAGTAAGGATATTCCAATGCTTCCTTATTATTCCCATATATATAGCTACATTGGATGTAAAACATAAGGGGACCTTCAACCTAGCTCCATGTATGTGTCTGTTCCTTCTTACAGTCCCTGTACTAGATGGACTAACATTCCTATCAGAGAAATATGCTTGAGCTCTTGTACACCTCTCTTTGATTACTGCTACTACATTGAGTACAATTATATGCTCTTCATAACCCCTATCATGAAGATGGTCAACCGCTGTATTGACATGCTGTTCAAAGTCAGTTTCCCTTACGTTCAGCCTAGAAGCTCTATAAATCTGATTTCGTACAACATTCCTAAAAATGTAGGGAGGATGTGAACTCTCCCTATGCAGCAGACGATTCACATAACATCTTTCTCTATATAATTTTGTTATAATTTCACCTGTATGTTCCCTAATAACCTTAACATCTAAAAACTCAATATTAGACACAGAATGGTTACAAGTAAAGTGTAGATAGCGTGTAGTGTTATTAAGATATATAAAAAATTCTTGAAACTGCTCATATGTACCTCCCCATAAAATAAAGAGGTCGACAAACCTTCTGTAAAACAACACAAACTCTTTGTAAGGACCCTGGAGTACATAGCTGAGTTCCCATGCTACCATAACTGCACTGGCGTAGCTATTGGCACAGGTCGTACCCATAGCTATGCCATTGCATTGCCTGTAGTATTGTTGGTCAAAAATGAAAACATATTCTAACACTATTTCTAATAGCCTAACAAGCAAATCTATTTTCTGTTGACTATAATCAGAATAATTCCTCAAAAAATTTTTTACACTCAAAAGTCCTTCATAGTTGGGGATCACCGTAAATAAGGAGACAACATCTAAGGTTATAAATGTACTATTCAAATTGTTTTTAGATGTATAACAATATAAATCTCCTAAAATGTTCTTTGTCCATGAGAATGTGTTGTAAATTATCCAATACAGGTCTTAAATGCTTTTCAAGAAAAATGGAAACTGTCTCGGTGCTCCAATTCCAAACTGAAACTATTGGCCTTAGAGCTGGATCTAACCTATTCTTATGAAGTTTATGTAGGCCCTGTATTAAAGGTACAGTAGGTTTAGCAACTAGAAAATAAGAAAGTAAATCATCATCAATAAGTGCCATTTCATGCAAACATTTCAAATAAATTTGTATGTCATACATGATTGTAGTCAGTTGTACAAGTGTAATTTTCATATAAAAAGAAGCATCTCATAACATTTCATTCATTTTTGTGACATACTTGTCCCTGTCTAGGGCCACAATGGATCCACCTTTATCAGCTGGTCTGATGATAATATTGGTATTCATCTCCAGACCTCTCAATGCTGACCTTTCATCTCTATTTAAATTCGCCATTTTAAAATTATCATGCTTCACATTACCCTTGAAATTAAGGTCATACACATCCTGCACACACAGTTTTTCAAAAGCAGTTATTAAAGAGTTCATTCTAGGTACAAACATACTTGGTTTCTTAAACACCAACCATCTGGATGTCTGGGAATCAACATCAGTGTCACTATGATCTTTATACATCATTTTCAACATCAAGTTTCTGGTGAACTTCTTAATGTCAAAAATCACTTCAGTATAGTCTGAGACAACAGAGGTTATAAAAGATAATCCTTTACTTAGGACTCTTAACTCTGTCTCCATTAATACAATATTCGAAAGATTGCAAACTAAGCTTTTTTCACATTCATAAAGGCTTTCTTTATGGTATTCTGTTGATTCACAGTTCCTTCCCATTTGCGTTTCACGTTGTTCCTGCTCCGACTGTGCCCACGCTCCTTCTGGTTCCAAACGTTCTGTTCTTTCAAAGGTAATGGAAAGTTCAGTTGATATTCCCCCAAAGGGACATCCATATTGTTGATATGCTCTGTCACGTTCTGCCTCACATTCTTCAAATCCGAATGTACCAATGCAGTCGTGACAACAACCTTATGTCGTGCACCTAGTTCTTTACTCACAGAGTTGGAATTTTGCGTAGTGACATCATTGGGTGCTGATAAAACAAAGTGTCCATTTACATTGTCTGTACAACTCATATTACTAGTTGTTGGCTGTGTTGCCGCAGTAATGCTTGCTTCAGCCTGTGTAAAAGACGCTCTGGTATAATTGACAGCCGACAAATCATCAGTTCCCGGCCAAGTAAAAATATTACCCAGCTGAAAGTCTTTACAATCTCTGCAGATCTTAGAGATCTTACCTTTTAACAATTTATTCTCATACACTTGCAGGGAATTGATTAAATCTGACAGATAAGGTTCAGGTACCGTATCAGGGTAGCTCTTAAGTACCGCTTCATACTTGGTATTAACAGCATGTATCAAATTGTCAGTCTCCCTTTGTGCAGCAGCTATCAATATTCTAAGATAGCTAAAACTAGTCTGCAGATTAAGCTTCTGCCATTCCATCAACAGTATATCATCACCACTGGTGTAAGAGGGCATTTTTAAGAACACGTAAGCCCCTAGGTATTATCTTCTTTGCCAAGCAAACATCTAAAGGAAAACATTGATACTGACTGCGTTTCATCTTGTATAAATCTTTCTCAAGGACAAACAACTGCGTTTTTAAAGTTATCATGTTCACAGTCTCTTCAGACCCATTTGCTTCCAGCATAGAGCAGTTAAACAAAGGACTGGCTTTATGCTTAAAGTCATGTATAAAGTTATTAAGCTTATTACCCAGTGATACCAGGATTATCAACACAGCTGTCCATTTCCACTATTGCATCCATATCTTCAACATTAGCCGTCATTGTGAGTAAGGTGGTATAGAATGCAAGGCAAAATAGAAGTACTGAAAATAATACCGCCAATAACTCACAAGTTGTGTCTGTAGAAACAAGAGTAATAAAAATATGAACCAAGAAGAACACAACAACCATGACAGCAAAAATCTCCAGTATTAATCTTTACTTAGTGCACAAAGAAACACAAGCACCAGGGGTGGCTCGTGCTATCGGACTGCCAGACTGCAGCCCTCCCACCTTGAAAAAACAAAAGAAAAAAATCTGTGAAACAAAAAATCATGAGTCCCAACTCCTTTGCGCATGCACGGACACATTGGCGAACTCAGACTGCCTTTATCAGCAGTCCTGATGCCGACAAAGAGGTACCCAGCAATCTGTGCTGTGAGATACCCAGGAATCTGTGCAGTGACAACCGCACAGAACGGAGGAGCTTCGGACTGCTTCCCCTGCAGGCAGGGCCAATGAGAGGTGAGCTGAGAGCTCTCGCGGGGATTTCGCTGCATGGGCTTCATGAGTGGAGTATACTGCTGGAGCAATGGTTGCTGGCTGGATGGGCTTCATACACATGGATCCGTGAAACGAGTAGGTGAAGGCTTGTCACTGGCTGGATGGGCTTCGTGAAATGGGTAGGCGAAGGCTTTGAACAAAGAGGTGTGTGTGTGTGTGTGTGTGTGTGTGTGTGTGTGTGTGTGTGTGTGTGGGCAGTAATATCACTCATCTGAGACAGGCACAGTAAATATACACACAGCTCGGGGCGCACACTTTCACACAGTAACAAGACATATAAACAATGGCACTACCAACATATACTTCCAGAAACTACTGAATGCTTCCAAATTTTCAAAGTTTTTCTTAAAGTCTCGTACAGCATCTGCTTTGAAAAAGCAACACTTCTATGTGTATTTGTTAGCAGTCTGCTGTCAATTTTTCTTTTATTACTACTTTTTTACGATTATTTAACAAGCCATCAGATGTGCTCTTTTATAAGCAGCATCAGACTTTGATCTCTGTGTGTCTTTGTATGTACTGCTAAAAATATAATTACACTCTAGCAGTGGCAATGAAACTTTGCAGCCCATTTGGGAGCCTGCCAGCATAACAATTATCTGTCTATTCTTGCTGAAAGAAAAAGTATCATCAGTGTTTTTGTGTAGGCATTTGTTCTAAGAACTGCAGGCAGTGGAACACAGTTCAAGTTAGGCATCCAATTACCGAATCTACTATGAAAAAGAAAGACTAGTAGTTATTATGTAGCAGGTGTTTGTTTCTGCTATGCTGTATATCTATGTGGCTTACTTGCTACAGTGTATTTGCAATTTACATGTATCTCACTTTAACTATATTAACCAAGTGCCTTGATGGACATGATTTAACTGCTTATATAAAATCTGAATGCAAACAGTTCTGTTTCATTTTTATTTTTTCTGTTGTGCACTGATCCAGATAATGCAGCTGTTCAGATAAAGCATTGTATCTGTGTGGCATTTATTTGTTTAACTTGGACGGTTTTCTGCAAACCCAATTAGTCAATCCTGATTCAGTGAACATACTGGAAAATAAAGTATTTATAAATGATCCTACATCTGTACAACTTTGGAAATTACTTTATTATTTAACACATTTTATTTATTTATTTATTTAAATACATTATATATATAATACATTTAAATAAATACAATAAATCTGTACAACGTTGGAGATTACTTTTTATTACTTAGATGACTTTTACTTCTTCAGAGATTGTGCATATTTACTGACACTGGTGGACTGTAGAAGTTTGAGTAGGCTTTTATGATGGAAATGTTCTGAATTGGGCAGTTTTGTCAATATTGGTGCATGCATTTTGTTTCATTGTTTACTGGAAAAATGTTCAAAACAATAAATTTAAAACACCCTCTAACAACTGTATTGTATTATACAAGGAATATTATTTAATACAATCAGGAAGGTGTATCAAAGAACAAATGTATGTTTCATGTGCAAGGGGCCTATGATTTGAAAACAGTCCAAAGTTAATCTTTATCTGCCACTGGCAAAATGTATTTTCTTTGAATATGAGTTTCAATGCTGTTTCAATGAATGTGAGTTTCAAGGGCAGAGAAGTTTTAATGCTAAGTCTATTTTCATTGTGAAACTGCATTGCTTTGTTTAGCAGGTCTTTTAATGCTTGTGCTGTAAATTGCAAAATAAAACTTTCAAATTAAATTCAAATCATCACAGAAGTAAAGCAGTATGCACATTACAGTGTTTATGGTAAATGGGGTGAAATAGCCAAGTAATGGGACATTGGAATGGGCCGGGCTGCAGGGGGAGGCTCCATTCAACCATGATTTTGTGAGGGGGGAAGGGCGGCAAACTCAAAGACAGCCCCGGCTGAACTATACCTCTCAACTGTCCAGATTTTTTGCAGAATGAATAGATTTTTGCTTTTTATTTTTGGTTTGTTCGTCATAAAATGTGTGGTTTTATGGCAAATCATTAGGAATGAAGTCACTAAATAATGACAGACCTTGAGTTTCAGACTTCATAACCTTCAGAAAAATGCATGCTAAAGCAAGACCTGTTATTCTATCAACTAAGCTTATACAAGAGAATTTTTTTGTACTGTTTGTATGTTCCCCCAATATATTTGGCCTTGTCCAGATTTCCTGCATTAAGAGGTTGAGAGGTACATGCAAATAAATTGCTTTATAGAATTAGGAATATCCAAACCTCACAACTGTCCCCGATTTTGGCTCATAATGTTACTCTCCCCCTAATAATCCCTCCGCAAAATAGCAATTTTGGAAGAAAACGTGGGGGGTTTACAATTATAAATAACTGTAGTGATCAGAGTTATAGATTACTTTTATTTCAGAAATGCATGTAGATTCTCTTATTTTGCCAGCTGTTCAAGTTAACAGTACTAATATTAAAAGGTGTCCCTTTGACAGGTTCCCAGCTGTATTGTGTGGCAATTTTATATTTTTGCATCACATTTTTGGTCCGTTTTTCATACAATTGTGGTTTTCTGGCAAATCATTAAAGATTGAAGTTAGAAAATAATAACAGACATTTGCGTTTCAGATTTCATACCCTTTAGAAAATTCATACTAATGCAAGACCTACTGCTATTCTATTATCTTTCTAAGATTATAAGAGCAATATTTAAAAAATGTCCTTATTTTTGGACCTTTGTCCCACTTCTATGTATGGGTTTGTCCAGATTTCTTGTTCTGAGGTTGAGAGGTATGGCAAATGTGTCAGAGCCATCACCATCAGCCAGAGACATTTCAAATTGTGACATACTTGTTGCACCCCACTCCCCCCATGTAGTGACTCTGGATGTGTATAAGCAAGGCAAGGAGCAGTTTTGCAGCAGTTATGCATTGTAAGTATGCAAAGTATTCCTCATCCAAGGTAGACACAAGTACGAGAGTGGCTTTTCATCTGTCCTTGATTTTGCAGAATGTTCTGGTTTTCTGTCATATTTTTATACTGTTGATTTATGCTTCTTATTATTCAGAAAATGCATGATGTTGCAGTGCCCTGTTGCTCTGTGTTTAAGTAGCAATGCTTTAATGACCATCAGGTAAGCTTGTCTGAGATTGTAAGATGCAAGTAAGCTTTAATAAGCATACTGTTAAAGAATTACTAACATTGAAAGCCTTTTTGTTGTTGCCATGCAGAGAATATTTCCATAACTAGATAACATATAAACCTTAGGTATTGAAATGCATATGACAGTATTTGTAATAAAGGACAGGATTACAGTATTTTCAGAAGCTCATTACATTTGTTGGCGACTTGCAATAATTTTTGTAGGCTTTACCCGTAAACTAAACAGAATGCCAATCTATCATGTGTGGTCCATAACCTGTGCAGTAATCCTTTAAGCAATTTATCTTAAGCGTGTTTCTTGTTTGCTGTTCATTTTTTACTTTGATCATGTTTTCCCCATGAAACAAGTAGATAGTTGTCAGGCAGCAGGTCTTTTTTGGATAAGAAACATTTTTACAAGTGGGGGTATCACAGAGATTGCTACTTTTATCATGTTACTTGGCATTTTTATAAAGCTGAATATAAATTATAATTAGAATTAGAACTACACTGCAAGGAGAAGTGGTTTGAGTTGAGTGCTGCTTGTTTGATTTTGTTTTTTTATACTTGATTTTGACTGGCATTCCAGTAATGTATGTAAGTAATTTATTTTTTCATGCCTCACAATCTTTTTGTTTCCATCTAGATATTACGTAAGCTGTCATGTAGCCAATGCATTGAAATATTTTTTCTGCTACACTTCATTTTGTCTTGATTGGACTCTCGTAATGACAGTTTGGCACCCAGGATAGCATATTTACTTAAAGTTCCAGTTGTTGTGGTTTGGGGCATAGGAACGCCCCTTTCTAGTTGACCACACCCCTTCTCATTGACCCCCACCCATTCAGCTGTCTCATGCAGCCCCCCTTTGATATGAAGTCACCAGCTGCCACTGACAAGCGCTTTTACGATAACTTCATCAGGTGTGATAAAAAAGCACTACCTAAACACACCTTATATAAAAAAATAATATAGTAACATGACAAAAGCAATTAGAGATTAAAAGGACAACAACTATATGCATATATAGGACAGTTTTAAAACATACATATACATTTTATCAAAAAACAACTTAGAATAGCACATGTAAAACATTTTTAAAAATACACATATACACTTTATATCATAAAACAACGTAAAATAATGCATAAGCTTGCTAAATAAATACCATCTCCTTAGTGGTCTTGATTTCAACTTCGGTCTAAGTGGTACACTTTCATTTAGCCCACTGCCTAAGTCTGCCCTCATCCTGACAATCCAAGTGGACTAGAGCTCCTCTGTTTAATGCCTCATATCTCCTATTCTAATACTATAAAAAATTCTCCCAATAACTATAAACTTAAAACTGTGTGTAGAGTCTGTAACATGAATATGTTTAGCCAGAGCTAAAGGGGTGGCTTTTACCATCCAGATCAGAAGAAGCCATTTAAGTTTACTGTTTTTGCCATTAGTATAACAGAACATGTGGAATATCTTGCAAATTGTCAAAAATGCAGTACATTTTATATAGGTAAGACTGATAAGCCATTCAGAGATAGAATAAGGGAGCATATTTATCACATAAGCAAGTCTAATTGTGTAAATGCTCTGGCTAAACATATTCATGATACAGACTCTACACACAGTTTTAAATTTATAGTTTTTTGTATGTAAGCTGCACATTACAATTAGGGGAAGAGTTATGGTTTGGCTCAACATGCATTATTAAGGTGGGCAGGGGGCTTTGTATAACACCTGAGTCACAAAAATCAGCAAAAAGTAATGCAATTGTATTGACACTATGACCGATAATGACTGTACAAGGATGTAAAGCATTTCTATGTACACTGATAGTTCTTAATCCAATAGTTCAGAATTTAAGTTCTTATTTGAAGGTTGGGCATCAGGCTGGCAACTCAGCACTGTAAAAATCCACTGCCGATCATTAGTGGACTGGAGTTCCGCTGTGGTGACCCCTATCTGGGAAAAGCCGAAAGACACAACATAGTTGGGATTTTTTAGACAAGATATATATGTATCAGGTAATTGGAACATAGCTGATCTTTACTGTTGGTATTTACTCTTTTACCCCAATACCACAAGAGAATAGTATAAAATATGTAAGAACATTTTAAACAAATTTACACATATGGCAAAATTAAACATTAATACTTTGTGTGTACAAACTGAAAATGTATTATTATTTTTATTTCAAAATATTAGAGATAAATAGGGCATAGCCAATGGGGCTACAGTACTTCCTAATTTTGTTAATATTGTTTTAGCCTGGCCTGAATTACTTATTTTAATATCTTTAATGTCTTTTAAAATTATTTATTAGGAAAAACTCAGCATAGTTTCATAGATTCATAGGTTTGTACTAGGGTATTGACCACCAGGGTCTTTATAAGCCTAGCCTTGCAACCCAACCCAGTTTTGCCGTTGAGTTCATTGGACTCCTATCTGGTGAGTGTATGTTCATTTGGGTTAGTTAACGTATTGTCAGCCTCTGTCCATCAGAGACAAGGGGGTCAGACCAGGAGAGAATTTAACAGTTCCCATCCAATGATCAATCACTTGAAAAGGGTCAGGAATGAACTCCACTTCACATGGTAGGGAGCCTGCTCCATAGTTTGAGGATTATTTGAGACAAATATCGGTCTCTCCAGCATGTTTGATTTATGTCGCAGGCAAAGTTCAGGTCCTTGGATCTAGTGTTCCTGGTGCTATTTTTGCTTTTTTGCAGCTGTGCAAGAGGTCCATCAAAGCTGAGTCTGAGGATGCCTTCTATGCCAGGTAAAGATCACCACTCAGTAACCTGTAGGGGACTGAACAAAGAGTTGGAGCCTTCAGCTGATCTGTGTAGGACAGGGTATTCATTGGAGAAGGTCAGATGGTAGTGGATTTTGCGAAAAGGATGGACATGGCTGTGGTGAATACATATTTTAACAAGAGGGAGGAGCATAGGGTGACATACAAGAGTGGAGGAAATTGCACAGAGGTAGATTATACCTTATGTAGGAGGGCCAGTTTGAAGGAGATTGGAGACTGTAAAGTGGTGACCGGAGAGTGTAGTTAGGCAGCATAGGATGGTGGTTTGTAGGATGACGTTGGTGATCAAGAAGAGGAGGAGGCATGTGAGGGCAGTACCAAGGATCAAATGGTGGAAATTGAAAAAGGGTAATTGTGAGGTGGAGTTCATGGAAGAGTTAAGACAGGCACTGGGTGGCAGTGAAGAGTTACCAAATAGCTGGGTTACTACAGCAGAGCTACAAAGGGAGATGGCTAGAAAGGTTCTTGGTGTGACATCTGGACAGAGGAAGGATGACAAGGAGACATGGTGGTGGAATGAGGAAGTACAGGAGAGTATACAGACAAAGAGGTTGGCAAAGACGAAGTGGGATTGTCAGAGAGCTGAAGAAAGTAGACAGGAGTATAAGGAGATGAGGTGCATGACAAAGAGATAGGTGGCAAAAGCTAAGGATACAGCATATGAAGAGTTGTATGAAAGGTTGGACACTAAGGAAGGAGAAAAGGACCTGCACCGATTGGCTAGACAGAGGGACCGAGCTAGTAAAGATGTGCAGCAGGTAAGGGTAATAAAGGATAGTGAGGAAAACATACTCACAAGCAAGGAGAGTGTGTTGAGGAGATGGAAAGAGTACTTTGAGGGGTTGAGGAATGAAGAGAATGAGAGGGAGAGAAGGTTGGATGATGTGGGGATAGTGAATCATGAAGTGCAATAGATTAGCAAGGAGGAAGTAAGGATAGCTATGAAGAGGATAAAGAACGGAAAGGCTGTTGGTCCAGATGACATACCTGTGGAAGCATGGAGGTGTTTAGGTGAAATGGCAGTGTAGTTTTTAACCAGATTGTTTAATGAAATCTTAGAAAGTGAGAGGATGCCTGAGGAATGGAGGAAAAGTGTTTTGGTACCGATTTTTAAGAATAAGGGTGATGTGCAGAGCTGTAGTAACTACAGAGGGATTAAATTTACTATTTACTAACACCATTGGAAACTCTTGGAACAAGCTTCCTAATAATCTAACATCCCTGACATCCACTCCACTTTTCAAAAAGCAACTAAAAACCTTCCTTAATTCACAATGGCTATGCCTATGTACTAATCCTGACTGAAACACTTTTGACATGACCAACCTTTTCTAGTTTATAAGTTTCTTTTTTTAACTTCTGTGTTCTAACTGCTCTAATTTTGTTTTGTATCAGTCCTTGTTTATATTAAGCTATACGTTCTTGCTTAGTTGTGTCATTTTTTTGTCATGTTTGATAAGCCTAACTAAAAGGGTTTTTTTTATGTTTAATCAATTTTTTGGAAATGATCCCCTTATGTCTTTTCTTACTCATGTATATCAATTTGTATAACAGTATTGTGGAGCTTTTCTCCCCGGGCCTCTACTGAAAATGGACAAATATCCAGTTAGACTAGCTCGGTCAACAAATGTAAAATAAAATAAAATAAATTGATTAGTCACAGCATGAAGTTATGGGAAAGAGTAGTGGAAGCTAGGTTAAGAAGGGACGTGATGATTAGTGATCAGCAGTATGGTTTCATGCCGGGAAAGAGCACTACAGATGTGATGTTTGCTCTGAGAGTGTTGATGGAGAAGTACAGAGAATGTCAGAAGGAGTTGCATTGTGTTTTTGTAGACTTAGAGAAAACATATGACAGGGTGCCTAGAGAGGAGTTGTGGTATTGTATGAGGAAGTCAGGAGTGTCAGAGAAATATGTAAGAGTGGTACAGGATATGTATGAGGGTAGTGTGACAATGGTGAGGTCTGCAATGGGGGTGATGGATGCGTTTAAGGTGGAGGTGGGATTACATCAAGGATCAGCTCTGAGCCCTTTCTTATTTGCAATGGTGATGGACAGGTTGACAGATGAGATCAGACAGGAGTCCCCGTGGACTATGATGTTTGCAGATGACATTGTGATCTGTAGTGAGAGTAGGGAACAGGTGGAGGAGACCCTGGAGAGATGGAGATATGCTCTAGAGAGAAGAGGAATGAAGGTCAGCAGGACTAAGACAGAATATATGTGTGTGAATGAGAGGGAGGATAGAGGAATGGTGAGGATGCAAGGAGTAGAGGTGACGAAGGTGGATGAGTTTAAATACTTGGGACAATAGTTCAGAATAATGGCGAGTGTGGAAGAGAGGTGAAGAAGAGAGTACAGGCAGGATGGAGTGGGTGGAGAAGAGTGTCAGGAGTGATTTGTGACAGACAAGTACCAGTAAGAGTGAAAGGGAAGGTCTACAAGAGGGTAGTGAGACCAGCTATGTTATATGGGATGGAGACAGTGGCATTGACAAAAAGTCAGTAGTTTGAGCTGGATGTGGCAGAGTTAAAGATGTTAAGATTTGCACTGGGTGTGATGAGGGTGGACAGGATTAGGAATAAGTATATTAGAGGGTCAGCCCAGGTTGGAAGGTTTGGAGACAAAGCCAGAGAGGTAAGATTACATTGGTCTGGACATGTGCTGAGGAGGGATGCTGAGTATATTGGGAAAAAGATGCTAAGGATGAAGCTACCAGGTAACGGGGAAAAGAAGAAGGCCTAAGATAAGGTTTATAGATGAGGTGAGAGAGGACATGCAGGTGGTTAGTGTGACAGAGCAAGATGCAGAGGACAGGAAGAAATGGAAACAGGTGATCCGCTGTGGCGACCCCTAACGGGAACAGCTGAAAGAAGATGATGATCATGAGATTTGTCATGTGATTACAGGGTGTGATTTAAGGTATTGTGTTTAACATTTGCAATGTTCTGAAGAAGAATATGTGTGTTGTATAGGCAAACATGCTAAGCTTTTTATTAAAGTAATCTGCTCTTCCAGTTTGTTTGTGTGTTGTACTTTAGTATAACAGCTAACTATGAATCCCTTATATATTGCTGACACAGTACAGCAGTGTTCCCACAACTGTGACTTATTCAGAAAGAATGCATCATTAAAATGCCTCAATTCTTTACCCTCTTGCTTGTGTTTTCAGTATTTCTAATTCTGAAATTCTTTACCCTCTTGCTCATGTTTTCAATATTTCTAATTCTGAAATTCTTCCCCCTAGCTACAATATCCTCAGGCATGACAGACTTTCAAAAAGAGGATGGGGAGTCGCAATCATGTATTCTAACCACCTGTCTGTCTCCCCTATCTCTTTTCCCATATCTGACTCTCTCCCAGCTGAGAAAATGCTATCTGATTTTAAACTTAGCCACCATGATAAACTTGCCATTGCATCAATTTATATACCTCCTGGAAATAATGTCCCCATTTTAGAACACTTTCCGTCCTGGATATCTAAAACTGTCCCCGATGAAGCCATCATAATAGGAGATGTCAATACTGACTGGCTGCAGATCAATAAAGAATCACCTTCTACCTCTTTCAACCTGTATGGATTCACACAGCTCATCTCTTCCCCTACCCACCTTCATAAAATTTCCTGTACTGGTTCACTTATTGACTGGATATTAGTATCTCACTCCCAACATTACCATAATCCAACCACTCTACCAGCCACATTAGGTGAACACCTACATTTACTAGTTCACAGAAACTCTGAACACCTGCATAAAGCTCAACAATATAAGATGACTCGATCTATCTAGCTATTCTCCTGACTCACTAAATCACCTCCTCTCTGCTATAAACTGGTCCTGTCTCTCTAATCTCACTCTCGATTAAGCAGTCCTATGCTTCAACACCTTTCTATCCATCCTCAGCTCCCTTGCCCCCACTAAGAAAACTCGCATCAAATTCAGATATGCCCCATGGCTAACTAAAACTACCCTTACACTCATGAAGACCAGAGATAAAGCTTGGAAAACTTGGAAAGGCAATAATACCTCTTCCAGCCTTATCTCTTACAGGGAACTTAGAAACAAAGCTAAGAAACAAATCAATCTTGATGAAAAGAACTATTACCAATCCTCACTTAACAATCCCAACTGTAATCCTAAAAAATTCTGGAACTCTATCAATAAACTTTTCTCACCTGGTACTCCTACCCCACCCACACCTTAGTCTGACAAGACTACTCTGGAAATAGCAACCCTCCTTAAAAAAAGTTCTTCATTGAAACCATTGAAAATTTAACTATAACTAACTTCTCCACCCGCATCTCTTTCAATCCATCTACATCTTCATCCACCCCTGATTCACCTCTCACACCCTCAATCTCATTCTCACTATCACCTGTTCCCACCTCTTATATCAAGTTGCTCTTAATTAAACTAAAACCTGGCTCACCCTCAGCTGATAACCTTCCTCCATTATTCCTTAAACATGCAGCTACATCTCTAGCTTACCCCATATCGATCCTGATTAATAGATCCATAAAAGAAGGCAAAGTCCCTGAAATTTGGAAGACAATTTTTGTAGTACCTCTTCATAAATTAGGAAACTCCACTGAGCCAACCAATTTCAGACCAATTGCCATACTGCCTCCTCTCTCCAAACTACTGGAAAAGTGTATCCATAAGCAAGTACTTAATCATCTGCTACAGGAAAACCTACTCACACCAACTCAACATGGCTTCTGCCATACACATAGCACAGCTACCACTCTTGTATCCTTTACTAATAACATTGCTCAAGTCAGGAATAATAGCAAAATAGCATCAGCCCTCTTTCTGGACCTGTCGAAAGCATTCAACACCGTATCTCATACCATACTTCACCATAAGCTCTCCAACCTAGGCTTCTCAAACTCCATCACCTCCTGGTTCTGTGATTACCTCACTAATAGACACCAGGCTGTTAGATGGAACTCTTCCTACTCCCCCTTTCTAGCAGTTAGGACAGGGGTCTCACAAGGATCAATATTGGGCCCTCTCCTCTTCAATGTATTTACCAATGACCTTTACTCGTCCTGCCCCCAATCCAGTCTTATTTGGTATGTTGATGACTCAACCATCATCAACTCTGCTGACAACATAGAAAACCTTCAATCCCTTACACGAAACTCACTCCACTCATTTGAAAAATGGCTACAATCCAACCAACTCCTGCTAAATGCGAGCAAAACTAAGCTACTATTTTTCCTATCTAAAAATTTGGAGCATGCAAACCAGAACTTTTCCGTAACATCCCTTAATGGAACTAAAATTTCTGTTGACACCCAAACAAAACTCCTCAGAGCAATAATTGATGATGAACTTAAATTCAGCCATCACATTCATAGCTCAATAAAAAAAAAACACCAAAAACTAGGTCTGCTTTACCATCACAAAAACTTTCTTCCCTGTGCATCCAGGCCATCCCTTGCCCAATCCCTGCTTCTACCATCCCTACAATATGCTTCACCTATTCTTACCCATCTACAGAGTAACCTAATATCCAAACTAGAAACCACATATAACAAAGTAGCCAGATTTGCTGCAAATAATCCTTAAAAATCCCATCATTGCTTCTCATTAAAGGCTTTACACTGGCCTGAATTTTCCAACTTTCTGCCTCAATCCCAACTCCTTATAGCCCACAATATACTAAACAATTCTAAATCCTGCCGATCCCTTGCAAATTCTCTGACACTTTATACTCCGCAACGCCCACTAAGAAGTATTAATCAATACTTTCTTGAAGTCCATAAACCAAACAAAACCTTTGGGAAAATACTCTATTGTCACTCAGTTGCAAAAAATTAGAACACACTCCCTTTAGCCCTTAGAATACTTAAAGACAAAAATGCCTTCAAGAAACAGCTTAAATATTTTTTCCTATCAAAAATGGATATGTTCATGCTCTAAACTAATACCCAAGAAACATTCAAGGATAATCTAACTTAACTGTATCACTTCTAGCTCTGTTACTACTACCTACACATTTATTTCCATCATATTCCATACTAGTTAGCTCATGTTACACTCAATTCCCATAATCCCTTATTGCTGTTCTTTAAGTTATTTATTAACTTCCAAAGTTCACACAACTTTGTCTGTATATTTACTTACTTCATGCCAAGTACCTTGGTTCAGCAATATATTGGCATTAGTCTTACCATATTTCTGCTTAGTTTCTTACCATACTACGTGAAAATTTCCATATATGTATTGTATTGTATTTCTATCCATTCTATATATTCCTTTATTGCATGTTATGTAATTACTTCAGAAGTATGTATACTTAAAATGTGATCTTTGTTTTTTATCTTCATTCTCACTATTTGTTTACTTAATCTTTTTTTGGGGGGAGCTTTTCTCCTTGGGTCTCTGCTGAAAAAGGGCTTCTAAGAACCCAGACAGACCATCCCAGTTAACAAATATAAAAATAAAATAAATAAATAAAATAATCATCATGTCTGACAATGACAGCTGTATTAAGACTTTGCTTTGCACTGCTGATTTCATGTTGTGGAGTTTGTGATATTCATTGAAATAAATACAAAATTACCTGGAATTGAGTTTTGCTCCTTCTAAGAAGCTTGATAGCAGATTCTTAAAATTATGTGAAAGTAAAAACAAGTGTTCAAAACTCAAAGAGACTGAAGAAGGTTTTTTTCAACACATGGCATCAAATATCATTATGATTACATCCTTCATTCCATTGATATGTTTAAGTATCCTGGAATCTTAATACTTCAAACTCTGTTAGTTAAGCCCCTGCACATTTCTCAAGTATTAAAATAAACAAATGGCTGTATGCTTAAAATTTTCTATGAGCAGGATTCAAAAAGCATGTCTGCTAGCGTGTAGGATTGGTTTCAGTAAAACATGTGTATCGTACACAGTATGGAATTCATAGATATTCCCAAGCACCCTAGAGTATCCACATGCATTACTGCATAGTACAAGTAAACAGATGAGGTGATTAATCTGTATTTCACAAATGCATAAACTGGGAAGTACATTATGCATTTCAAGAACTACCATTATGCATGTCATTTAGAACATTATGGCAGTCAAACTGCAGACTTCAAGCATCAAAGTAATATAGTACATCACTGATTTACCCCAGAAACAGATGTGCTCAGTAGAACAGTGCCGAATGACACCACCAGATGCTATTTAAGACAAATGTATTTAAATAATATATGTAAACCAGCAAATCACTGCACATTGCAGACAATGCAATAAACCACCCTGCATAATATGACTGTCATAAAACCACACCCACTTCCTCTTACATCAGTGAGATTGCAAGCCTCCCACCAGAGGGAAGGGAAGTACCAGCAGTTTGGAATAACTCATTATCACCTATGTGGTGTGGCATGTCCCACCAGTGGCAGCCTACACACATCTTGCATTCCAGAGCATTTTCTGAAAAATAAACTTAAAAAGCATGAGATACACTTTGTGAAGAATAAAATATATTATAACCTTCTCGGGTGGTGAAAGCCAGGGAATCTTGTTGGCTAGGCTTACACAGGCCCTTGGGCCGATAGCCTAGTACCTACCTATGAACCTATAAATGTACATGTAGCAATGTTATCAGTAAGAAGTGTTCTTTACACTGATAATAGAAGGTGCAGTCAGTCTTTCAATAAATACTTATAGTATATTATAATCACACTAATAGAAAACTATATTTTTTGCCAAACTTTTTTGAACACATTATCATATCTTGTAAACTGTACAACCTAAGGGTATATTGTTAAAAAATTTTTGTTAACCAGACAAACTTTCACATGGCAACAAGAAATTCCTCTAGGAGTGCATGCTTAATGAAATATTTGCACAAATAAAACATACGCTTAATTGTATAAATACAAATATAAATAACATTGAATTTCTCTCAAGATGTGCAACTTACAGTGCAAATATCAAAGAGATTTTTCATCAGCATCATCAAATGTTTCACCTGATGTCATGCAACAGTTTGTAATCACTTTTTGAAGTATTAAGTATGAAATTTACTAATAAACAACTAGAAATATGCAAGTATAATGCTATATAAATGGACTACTGACAAAGAATTTTCCTGTGTCCCACCATAGTATGTCATATCACACTCCTCAATACGATATAGGGCTCTCACTTATGAAAATATTAACATAAATATGAAAATATGAATAATAAGTGACAGACTGATTAATTTCTCTACTGCAGGGCATCCTAGATTAACAATCTTAGTGTGATTTTGCTAATAACTCCTTTTACTTTCTAATACTGCCTATTATTAGATGGTAAGTCACTTAGGTAAACAAACTAAATCCAAAAAAGGTCTGGATGCCATAAGGAGCTACAGGTGTGAACTAGAACTACAAAAAAGTGTTATAGGCTTGAATGAGATAAACAATGTTCCAGAGAAATAGCAAAATATGTCTCCCTGACTATGTCTGCAAAGTATCAGCACATGGGACAAATGTACTGCTTTCCAGACTGTATCTAGAGCTGTGTGTGTGTCTTGGGCTGTGTGTCTGTGTGCAGTGTATGTATTTTTATGTATATAGGTTCATAGGTTCATAGGTAGGTACTAGGCTATCAGCCCTGGGGCCTATACAAGCCCAGCCAAAAAGGTACCCTGGCTTTTGCCACCCAAGAAAATTATTTTCCTATGCCACTGTCGAGCAGAGCCACAGAGGTGATCCCCGGGGTGAATTTCCTATTTCTCATCCAATCATCAAGATTTTTCTTGAAGAGTGCTAATGAGGAGCTTTGTTTGATATAGATAGGTAGTTTATTCCAAAGTATGGGAAGTCTCTGGGAAAAGAATCTATCCCTCCGGCATCTTCTGTTTATTGTGGTGACAAGGTTTAAGTCCCTAGAGCATATAGCTTGGAGAGATTGGGATTTCTTTAAGTGGAGCATGTCCAACAGCTCTGGGTTTGACATAGCTTTGTATGTCAGGAAGAGATCACCTCTGAGTAGGCGATATGTGACGGAGTAAATCTGGAGTTTTTTGAGATGGTCTGCTTAGGGCATCTGTTTGATGCCAGTAATCCTCTTTGTGAGGTGTTTCTGCGGCCTTTACAGTTGTTGTAGATGTCTTGTGAGGTACATACCAAAAAGGGCGTTGTACTCTATAATGGATCTAATGAGTGATGAGTAGAGGGGAACAATGACCACTTTTTTTCTGCATGAGAAACCTTTTGTGATGAGGTGTGCCATGTAGAAGGATTTCCTGACTACTGTGGCAATGTGATTATCAAAGGAGAGACTACTGTCCACCTGTGTCCCAAGGTCTCTTATCACACTTTCGGTGTTAAGTACACTACCGCCTATGTTGTAGTTCATGGGTACAGTGTTTTTACCAAAGGAGATGACTATACACTTTTTGGCATTGAGCTTGAGGCCATGGCTTTGACACCAGGCATCTGTCTCAGTGAGGCCCTTTTGTAGGATGTCCACATCATTAGGAGTTTCGATTATGGCTTCTAGTTTGCAGTCATCTGCGAACTTCGTTAGCCAAAGACTTTCTGTGTTAGCCTGTATTCAGAGAAGTAGATACCAAACAGGAGAGGACCCAGGACTGAACCCTGTGGTACTCCATTTGTCACTGGTCTGAAGTCGGATTTGGAGTCTGCTACTTTCACAGTGTGGGTTCACAAAATAACAGAGAAGTTTTATTAATATTATTATTGTTTTTTTTTCATTAAGATGAAGTCGATACTTATCCAGTGGCCTCACATGCAAATGTGCCTTTACTAAGAGGCAGGCTCTTTTTCATAGATTCGTGGAGTTTACAAGGTAGACTGAGGCCAGCTGCCTTAATAATCTTGGTGATCCTCTGTCTCAGAGGGTATCTACTGATTCCAGGATGGTAAAACAAGTCAAACCCAGGGTGAATTTATGGGTTTCCAGTGAATCATGAAAGTTTACCTTTAAGAAAAAAGAACAAGGGAATTGCCCTGTTTTACATGAAATGGAAAATTATTCCAAAGCTAGGGAAGCACTGTGTAATACATCTGCCCCCCCCCCCCGGCAAGTTTGAGTGCTTGTGAAATCATTTGTTATATGGAAGTTGAAGGTCAAGGGCAAGGAGGTTTGGGTCCTTGACTAAATGGAATGCCAGATATAAGTCCCCAAACAGGAGTGTATACAATACAGAATATAAGGACAGAGCTTCAAGTCTTTCTTGGTAGCTAAGTGTCTTTAGTCCAGTGATCTTTTCAGTTAGGAACCTCTTGGATAACTATTGCTGTCTGATGGGTCTGGATAAAGACATACTAAAAGAAGAATTTCAGAAAACATCAGTATGTTCATGGCAAAGTATAGAGGAATGATAATTTCCATCATCTGGATGAAATACCTTTAGGAGTTCATGACTATTGTTGTTATTTGGCAGTCAAGGGATAGGGAATTGTCTACAATGGTGCCGAGATCTCTTTGATGATAAAAGTCTGTAGAGAAGGTACAGTATATAATGTAGGCTGCTGTCAACATTGGAATACCAGTGGGGACTCACTTCTTTGCATTTAATGTATGCTCTTTGTAATACCCCATGGTTCAGCCGTTGCTGTAGTAACACAGTGTGGGATGCATCATTAACAAAAACATCCAACCTGCAATCTACACTTAAAAGTCAAAAGTTAAACTTTTCTAGTCTCCTCTCTTCTCATCTTATCTGTTTTTCCCTATCCTTTTTTTACTTGCTCTAGCAAACGGTATTCATACTGTATTCAGTGTAATAGTCTCTAAACCTTTTAATTGTTATTTGGCCTATGCTATATACAGTTCTCAAATTTTGGAAATTGTACTTGTCAACTGTTATTTTACCAATGCATTGTACTACTGTGCACAAATTTTTGACTTGTACTATATTTCTCTGACCCTACTTTAATATTTTGTAAATATCATAATTACTTGTATTATTTCTGGAGCTTTTCTCCTTGGGTCTCCACTGAAAATGGGCCCCTGCCTCAGTTGGAGAGCAAGCCAGATGCTCAGAATGCTAGCAATCTCTTACTTTCATACTTTTACTACAAATGTCTCCCAAATTAACAAAACTCTTTTGACACAGAACATTAACAGATTAGCAGTAAATGCACTTTAAATGCATACAGGTAATACTGTATTAAATAAAAGTCATTATTCTGATATCTTTGGGTCTGGTAGACAGGACACATCTGGTTATAACAGGTCAATTTAGTAACAGGGTTTAGCAGGAAAATGTCACGGAAAGCAGTCCAACCAAAGAGAGCAGCTGATCCTTCTATGCAGCACAATATAAGAGCCACTCTTAAATGTCGCAGCCAACCAGAAATCTACTTTAAACTAAGGCTGGAGTAAAGTAAGCATCTAAAACACCAGTACGTTTCCTCTTCTTGCTAGAAAAAAGTCAACATGTATCCCTTTCAAAAAAGGACAAAAAAAGCCCTAACACAATATTTTCTAAGTCATTACAATGTTTTATAACAATTCAAATTCTGCCTTTCAAACTGTTTCATCTCCATTTATTCACTAGAGATATTCTAATATAATGTTCATTTATTTATTTTGTATTGTTTACCCTTTGTTTTCCAGGTTAGCCCCACTAGTTCAGTGGCCTTCTTTCAGTTTAGACTTACATGGTATTTATACTACTTTTCCAAATAATTTCAGTTGCTTACATTTTTCTTTTGATTTATAAACGAAATTAGACAGAATAATCATTCTCATATGCCTTCTTAGTTGGATCCAGCAAGTCAGAAAATATTTTGCTTCAATGTTAACTGTTCAGCATTCTTCTTATGCAGAATTAAACTAAATATAGGAGGAGTTAATGATATTTGCCATTCCTAAATAATAATTCCCATTTCCATACAGAATAATTTAGTTTAATTTAATTTATATTAACCAGATAAGTGAAGTTCTCCTTCTGGGACCCTGTTGAGTAGTGACCCATTTCACAAGGGTAATCATACCTCTCAGCTGTCCAACTTTTCATAGAATGTCCATTTTCTGTTTCATAATTTTAGTCTGTTTTTTATTAAGTTTGTAGTTTTCTGATAAATCACTGGGGATTGAAGTCATTAAATAAAAACATACATTTGAGTTTCAGATTTTATATACTTAAAAAAATGCATGCTAGCACAAATCATATTATTTTAGCACCTTTCAAAGTTTATAAGAGCAATGTTTAAAATCTATCCCTACTTTCTGGTCTTTGTGCCCCATTGTTTAATGCTTTGTCCAGATTTCTTGCTCTAACAGGTTGAGAGATATGAGGATATGTCTAAGTGCAATAAATATATATTATATATACATATATATATATATATATATATATATAGAGAGAGAGAGAGAGAGGGGGGAAAGATAGACAGACAGACAGACACGCAGACAGGCAGACAGATAGATAGATAGATAGATAGATAGATAGATAGATAGATAGATATGGGCAATTTAACGTAGCAGCGTGTTTTTGTGAGTTGGAAGCAAATTAACCTACATGCAGAAAAGATGCACACAGGCAGAAGAAAAACCTGGAGTCTCTTTGCAGAGTCAGGACTAGTGCCAATAACTTTTCTGTATTTATTGTGACAGGAGCATAAGAATGTACAATCTAATATCAGAGTGAACTAATCAAATCAAAAGTAGGTTGTTTTTTTGTTTTTTTCCAAAATTTAAAAGTGTGAATTTTTTATTACGACTGAGGAAGTGGATGTCTTTGCCTAATCATGTTTGTTGAAATGTCTTAGTAGCTTTGAGAGTAAACTAAAGTATAATCTCTGGGTGATATTCATAACCCTTGCATGGCATTGTGTAGAACTAGAGCACCAAATCTCCCACATGATTCATAAAATAATACTAAACAATGGGTTCTTACTCCATTTTGTAGCCTTACTATTCTGCATGGAGCCTGTGTAGAATTATATACTAGACACATGCAGTACATCAGTGGAGTATGGGTTGTCCCAGCTGCATACATTATGGTACAAGAACTGTGAAATACCACTGGAGTAAAACTTTTTACCGCAAACACCTGTTTCCCCTGTGATACAGGTATTGTGCTCAGTATACAGAGCTAAGCAGCATATCACTACCAACTAGAAAAAGAGAAAAAAATCTCTGTTGCATGGTAAGAAAAGCCCTACCAACAACAGAAAAATGTGTGGTGCTCATTAATATCAAAAGGCAGACAGATCTTAATCTTATTTGGCAAAGATTAACTGTGTTAAGTTGATCTTTCTCCCTAAATTTCTCTGTCGTTATAGATCTACCTCACTTATACAAGAAGTCATTCCTGCCCAAGATTCATAAAAAAATAAAAAAATTATAACATTATATACAGAAGTCAGAAACCTACAATTGTGAGAAAGAAGTAAATTGTTTTAGTGAGGGCAGGAGTATTAACATTACTTAACTTTTGCAGCTATTTGCTGTCACAGCTCACAGTGTACCAAACTGACTGGTCTAGGTGCATCCCTCAATGCATCTGGCTCCAGCCTGACTTTCCTATCACCCTTTCGAAAAAGAATAAGACTGGCCTTGAAAATAGGAACCATCTTAAAAACTACAGGGGGCTTCAGATATAATTGTGGAAAGATTTAGATTTACTGCATCTGTAACTCTCAAAATTTGGCAAATGATCTGGAAATCAGATAGATGCATGACTGAGTCCTACTCCAAATACTTGCAGCACTAGACTTTTCTGGACATGGTTTAATGTCAGGATGTACTGTCTCTCTGTGTTGAAGATGTCACCACCCTGAAAGATGTAATCATCAGAGCCATCCAAAAACCCTGGCTCACCAGTGAGGTATACAAATTACTGAGAGTGCATAATTATGCCTTTAAGGGTGGAGACAGAGATGCTTTGAAAAAGGCCAGGGCCAATTTGAACAATGGTGTAAGAGTAGCAAAATGGGCCTACAGTCTGAAAATACAGACACCTCACTGACCAGAAAGATCCCAGGCAGCTGTGGAGAGGGATCCAAAACATCACAGACTATAAGTCACCATCCACACATTGTGATGATAACTCAGACTTTTTAAACAAGCTAAATATCTACTTCAGTAAATTTGAGGAATGATATAGAGCCTTATGAAAGAGACTACCCACCAGTGCAGATGTCACATCACTATGCATCAACTTGGAAGAGGTACGCAGGAACTTACGTAGGGTTCACCCAGGCAAAGCAGCTGGTCTGGATATGATCCCAGGGAGGCTACTTAATAACTGTGCTGATCAGCTGGCACCAGTCTTCACAGACATTTTCAGTATATCTCTTAGCCAGAAAAAAGTGCCCAAATGCTTCATTTCCACTGACATCATCCGTCTGCTCATGAAACCATTTCCAGCATCATTAAATGATTACCGGCCAATTGCACTTACCTCAGTAGTGATGAAGCGTTCCTAAAAAATGGTCAAGGATCATAAAACATACTGCCTACCTGCTACATTTGATCCTTTACAATTCGCATACAAGCCAATTCGTTCTACTGCAGATGCCATAGCCTTAACACTTCATCACATCTTGGACCACCTGGAAAATAAGGGCTGTTACGTACTCATGCTGTTCATAGACTTCAGCTCTGCCTTCACTACGGTAATTCTACAGTAACTGCTGTCTAAAGTGAGTCATCTAGTCATAGGAAAGAAAATATGCAACTGAATCCTTGACTTCCTTACTGAATGGTTACAAATAGTTTGAGCTGGAAGATATCGATCAAAGTGCATCATACTAAACACCGGGGTCCCACAAGGTTGCATACTCAGTCCACTTGTTCTAACACATGAGTGCACAGCTACACATCAGTCAAACAGAATCATCAAATTTGCAGATGACACTACTGTTATCGGCCTTATCAAGAAGGAAGATGAGGGGGCCTACAGGGAGGAGGTGAACCAACTCATCCATCAGTGCATTAACAACAACTTGGCACTAAATGTTGGGAATACCAAGGAAATCATCATTGATTTTAAGAAGGAAAATAAGCCACACACCCCTATCATCATCAATGGTGATGATGCAGTGGAGAGAGTAAATAGCACCAAATTCCTAGGGGTACATATCTCTCAAGACCTAAGTCAGGCCACGAACACTTTCTACCTTATAAAGAGAGCAACAACATCTCCACTTCCTTAGGAGACTTTGTAGAGCTAACCTCCCCCCACAGGTCCTACTTACCTTCTACAGAGCCACGACTGAGAGCGTACTGAGAAACAACATCGTCTGGTGTGGAAATTGCTCTCAAGCCGATCGGAAGAAACTGGATAAGATCGTTAAAAGAGCCACAAAACTTATTGGCTCCAACCTTTAATCCCTATAGGACATATATTCAAACAGATGTTATGGTAGAGTACGAAAAATATTGAGGAATATACACCATCCGGCTTATGGACTGTTTAAACTCCTGCCAACAAGGAAGCACTACAGAAGCATTAGATGCAGGACATCCAGATTCTATAACAGCTTCTTCCCAGACTATCAGACTGCTGAACAACAAACCCATAGCCTAAACCACTAAATGAAAAAAACATTATTCATGTGCAATATGCCATTGTTATTTACATATCTCAACATAGCTCACTTTACACATCTCTATCTGCACAATGAAAACTGTAAATTGTAAGTTTATGGCATATATTGTTAGTGGGTAAGTTTTTTTACATGTGTGCCTCTTTACTTATTTATAGTACTGTTTGTTATGGTTTACCATTATATTGCCGACAGTCACATCTACAAAACAGCTTCTGCGAACTGCAATGTGCGACTTTTCAAAACCGCGAATGCCACTGTTGCGAATAACAAAATCTCCCCACCTTTTGACCCATGGTAGCACTTGTTTCAGCTGTGGAGCAGTCAGAAGTATTGACATTCAATGTTTCTTCGAAGTTTAGAGAATTTGGCAGGATGAAATTTGCGTAAATGGTTCTTGTATGTGCATGTTTGTCGGATGTGCTTTCAGCAATATTAAGGTAAACCATTTGTTATATATCCTTATATTTCTACCAAGTCTGTCCCTGTTGTTGTATTTGTTTTTGTTTCTGCTGTAAAAAGCTTTCAATTTTTATTTACTGCATTTATTTTTAGCATCTTATTTTGATTTCTTTGTTTAGTATTTTTAAATTATTACTAATTTAATCTATCTTCCTTCTGTAAACTATAATTCTTATGGTATGAGTCTGAGTAACGAAATGTCATGCAGTCACACACCTTTTCCTCCGTGTTGATCTGTATGACAATAAAGTTTACTTGGACTCTCTGCCAATTTAGAAATTCCCTATTTAACATGATTGCGTCGTAGATTAGTACTAAGCTAACTGCCCTTGTGAGCCATTTTAAGCCTAGCCAATTATCCCTTGTGAGATTCAAACCCTGGACCTTCTGTTTATAAGGCAAACACATTAACCATTATGCTACCCCCCCCCCCCCCAACTACAGGCATTAGAAATGCCTTAAAGTTCATGCTTCCATTTTATCAGTACTTACTATAAGATTTACCTCTCACAAAGTCTAACAAACATATTAGCAAGATTCATGCTTGATAAAGTTTCTGTATTGATGGACTTTGTTAATAAATGGTCTCTTCTGCTTTTCTTATACTGTGCAGATACCTACTCATCAGGTTTCAGGACAGTTATGAAAAATAAAGGGAAACACTGACCACAATTTGCCGAGGAGTATTATAGAATTTAATGAGACAGTGCCTCTGGCGCATGGTGTCAATGCATGTATGCTCACTCATTAACCTTTTCCCAGTTTAAAAATATGCATATATGACAATGTTTTCCATTCAAACTGAGGAGTGTCAGTGAGAAAGATTAAACTGTTCTTGGAAATGCTTACTAATGAATGCAGACTATATGCCTGATTAGAAGTTGTCCTTCAGTAAGATGCATTTCAGAAAGATTAATTGATTTGGCTTTATGGGCATTGAGAGTTAGCATTTTATTATAAGCTAACTTGGTATTCTGGTTACTTTACAGCAGAAATGAGGCCTGGGCTTCACCATCAGAAGGAAAGGAGCAGTTAAAACCTTTAATCTGTACAGTAGTGATGATTGCTTTTAGATTTTGGAAGGCTGGACCTGAAGACAATTTCTGGTCAATGATTTCATGTTTAGTTTATAGATGGCTAGAATATCTTAATTTACTTCATGGAGTACTCTGAATTTTTATTACACTATTTTTACTTTTCTGTTAGCCTTGCATATTATTATGTAATTTATAATTTTATTTTACTCTGTTAGATATATTTGTTTTTTTACGTTAGACTTTATAGTACCACAAAATTCAAAAATACAGGGATAAAGGAAATCTTACCACTAAACCTATCACCTAAGCAGTTTAATAAGTAATAGGAACACAAAATTAATATAAAAAAGTAAGCAATTTTGTCTTATTCGATGTTATTAAAGTAAGCAATGCTGTCTTATTCAATGTTATTAAAGTATGTTATTTTGTGTCTGTATGTTTTGTAGTGTAACATTTTGTGATTTAAAATATCTGTACATGATTTTTGAAAGACTGTGATTCTGAAGCTTTTCTCCCCAGGCCTCAGCTGAAAATGGACATTTTCTGGCCCAGTTGGACTTTTCTGGTAAACAAATGTCAAATAAAGAAATTAACAAAATAAAATGAATGAAAGAGATATTTATCTGGTGGGATTTCCTTTGTCCCTGTGTTTGCAAATTCTGTGGATTTTATTTTTATTGAAATTTGAAGAAGTCCGGATAACATTTCTTCAGTTCTTCAGTATTATATGCATGGTGTCTATGTGCTTAGTGGTTACTCATTGACATGTCAGAATTTGCTTATGAATTTTATGTGCAAACTTTTTCCAGTTTGACAGAGAAAGAGGAACAAATAAGTAAACACATTCTTAACTCATGGTCAAGGACCGACAATTGTTAAATATAGTAAATGTTAACTGCTTATTTTATCAATTAGTTTACAATTTCTGATAGTTATTATTTTTCTTTCTTTTTCATTTATCATTGAAATAAAAATGTATCTTAAGTATATATATAGGGTCTATGTTGTAAGCGCGAACACTTAGGTTGTCGAATACAGCATGATAGACACCTATTAAGCGAACCACAAGTATGCCGAACACCCAAAACCGCGAAATTCGAAATCCCAGCTTGGTATAGTTGGCCCTTCTGCGGTATAGCTCTATAAGGTAAGTGTGCGACAGTTATGGACCTTAGGGTTAGGGTGCGGGTTAAGGTAAGTGCATAGATAATAATGCATGTAATGATTAGAAGTAGGGTTTTGTTAAGTGTGTGTGTGTGGATTATTTATTTTGTTTGGATATAGCTTATTAAGGTAAGTGTGCGATAGTTATGGAACTTAGGGTTAGGGTGCGGGTTAAGGTAAGTGCATAGATAGTAATGTATGCAATGGTTAGAAGTAGGGTTTGTTAAGTGTGCGCGCGTGTGTGTGTGTGTGTGTGTGTGTGTGTGTGTGTGTGTGTGTGTGTGTGTGTGTGTGTGTGTGTGTGGATTATTTATTTTGTTTGGGTATAGCTTATTAAGGTTAGTGTGTGATAGTTATGGACCTTAGGGTTAGGGTGTGGGTTAAGGTAAGTGCATAAATAGTAATGTATGTGAGGCTTAGTGTAGGGCTAGAAGTAGGGTTTTGGTTAGTGTATGTATGTGGTTTATTTATTTTGTTTGGGTGGGTAGTATGTAGTGAGTGGTGTAGTGGGAAGTATGTTTATTGTTGTCACTGGGTGGAATGGTGTTAGCAAAGAAAACAATTCGGTCATCTGTATTTCCATGTTTTGAGGTTTCAGTGAATTGGGCGTTCGCTTAATAGGTGTCGATCATCCCTTATTCGACAACCTAAGCATTTGGGCTTACAATATAGACCCATACATATATATATATATATATATATACATACATACACACACACACACACACACACACACATATATATTTATATATATATATATATATATATATATGTGTGTGTGTGTGTGTGTGTGTGTGTGTGTGTGTGTGTGTGTGTAAATATATCTATCTATATATATATATATATATATATATATATATATATATATATATATATGTATAAATATTGTGATAGCAGGATTAGTAATGTGTTTGTCCAGAAAGTAGTCTGTTTCCAGAAACAGACATTAGTTTGCTTATTCAAACTTTACATGGAATGCGTTTTTTTAATATGCATAACACAATACTTATTCACAGAATCTTACATATAGTACAGACAAATGACAGAACAGAACCAATATATAGATTTATAGTTTCATAGGTTTTTACTAGGCAAGTGATTTAGCATGTCATATGTAACTTCACCACCGCAATATCCACCTCCTGCAACTCCTTTTTCAAGGGACTGATAGAAGAAGGCATGGGGCATATCTATAGTTATATATCCATTCATTCAGTCTGCTCTTGAAAAGAGTGAGGAGGCTGTTTTCCTTAACATGTAAGAGAAGTCTATTCCATAGCGCTGGAATTATTTGAGTGAAGTATGTATTTTACTGGCAACTACTGCTTATTTTACAGGGAAGGTTGAGGTCTTGGGTGTGGTTATCTTTGAAATTATGAAGGCAGTCCTATAGGGCAAGATCATTAGAAGCCTTATTTGTAGAACAAGATCCTCCCTAAGGAGAATCTATGAGCAGAGAAAAGATATAAAGTTTTAAGGTGTCTTGCATAGGAAATTTTTAGATTGAAAACATTGAAGTCTTTCGAGATGGCGCAATTGTCATCACTGAAGTCTTTCGAGATAGATCTCCTGTTTAGAGAAGTACATACTAAAGGGAACACTGCATTTAATAATGGGCCTAGTAAGGGATGATTAGAATAGTATGATCGCATCCTTGGACTTAGAAGCTATACCCTTAGTAATAAATTGAGCTAGAAGGATTTTCTAACAAACATGGATACATTGTGATCAAAGGCAGCTTCTTGTCTGCAAATGTGTCCAGTTCTCTGATAACGTTATTGCTCCTGAGGCAGATATCCTTAAATGTTGTCAACAGGACAATCCTGCTGACTAGGGAGTCCTTGGAGGAATTTATGATAGTAACAAGTTTGCAATTATCAGCAAACTTGGTTAGCAAAAGCCCTTTGACATCAGGTTTCTTGTCAGAAAAATATATACTAACTAAGAGCAGTCCAAATACCAGGTCCTTGGGGACACCACTTATAATGAGCCTTTTAGCTGGCAGCATGTCCCATCATAACTTACTGAGTTCTGTCTGTGAACATTTGTTTTCCCATGATTAAGAGAAGAAGTTACATTTAGTTTGAGTTACTTATCTGTAATGCCTGAGTGTCAATGGTGTCTAAGGGCTTGGCTAGGTAAAGATATGCTGTGTCCACGGATTTGCCTTCATCCAAGGCATCATTGTTTTTTTCTAAGAAGTCAGCTGTGTTAAATGGGTTGGATCTAATCTAATTTGGGTCAGTGGTCTATTGGCACTTAGTTTCTTAATTTATGAGGTCAAAAATAATGTATTCCTTTGTTTTACTGGTAAGACCTGTGAGGGTTGTGGGCCTATAGCTGTTAAGATCTATGCTAGGACCTAGCTTGTTAAGGGGGAAGAACACAGCTGCTGTCCATTCCATCGACACAAAGCCACATGAGAGGGTGAGTGTAAACAGATTGCGGAGTGTGTCACTTTGAGACTGCTTCATATTAGCAAAGAAACACCCCACAAACTAGTAGTCACCATGGAACTAGTGTTTACCTCAAAATGGGGCTTGAACACTTGCTCAAGGGAGGCATTTCAAAGGGTGGGGGTGCTGACTGTGTGTGTGTGTGTGTGTGTGTGTGTGTGTGTGTGTGTGTGTGTGTGTGTGTGTGTGTGTGTGTGTGTGTGTGTGTGTGTGTGTGTGTGTTGGGTGAGACAAGTTAGAGAAATGGAGAAACTTTTGAACTAAATTTGTCCACTTATATGTTGGCTATGCTCTAAGGGGCTGGTAGTTAATGTCTTTATGTACCATCTCTGCACAGTGCTATATGTTGGTGATGTCCTCAGGGGCTGGGTAGATAATGTCTTTATGCACCTTCTCTGCACAGTGCTATATGTTGGCGATGTCCTCAGGGGCCTGGTAGATAATATCTTTATGTGCCATCTCTGCACAGTGCTATAAGTTGGCTATGTCCTAAGGGGCTGGGTAGGTAAAGTCTTTATGTACCATCTCTGCACAGTACTATGTGTTGGTGATGTCCTAAGGGGGCACTGTAGAGAATGTCTTTATGTACTTCACAATCAGGCTAAACACCTTGTCACCAAAAATAAAAAAGAATACTTTCAGGCTATCCAAAACCAACATAGACTAGACCCCAAGAATGTCTGGGGAGCAATCAACTTCCTTTTCCACCCTGGAACTAACAACAACCCTTGTCCTAACCCAGAAATACACCTTCTGAGATAGCCTCCCTATTTAACTCATACTTCATTGACTTCTTCTTCTTCTTCTACTTACGGCTTTTCCTGGTTAGGGGTCACCACAGCGGATCATCTGTCTGCTCATGATTGGCAGTGGAGTTTTACGATGTCGACTTGCCAGCCCAGTGCCCAGCCTTCCGCAGAAGGCACACACATGCACACACTCACACCTGGGGTCAATTTAGAGTGTCCAATCTACCTACTTCATGTCTTTGGGATGTGGGAGGAAACCGGAGCATATGAAGAAAACCCACGCGACCACAGGGAGGACATGCAGACTCCGCAGAGAAGGCACCTCAGCCGGGAATCGAACCAGAGAACCTCTTGTTGTGAGGTGGCAACACTAACCGCTGCACCAGTGTGGCCACCCTCAACTCATACTTTATTGACACCATCAAAAACTTACTACCACCTTCCCACCCGTTTTAACTGACCCTCCAGGAACCCTACCTGTATATTCCCCCTCAAATTCTTTACCTTCTTTTACACTAACTCCTATACTCATCTCCACCATCAAAAAACATCTTCACAAACTCATACTCTGTACCAATGCCCCAGACAACTTACCTGCAGAATACCTACAACTCTCAGCCTCCTCCATTGCATATCCCATCAGCATCCTCCTTAATAGGTCCATTCATGAATCCCATACACCCAATATCTGGAAAAAAGCATTTATCCTTCCACTTCATAAAGGCAGCAATAACTCTGATATCTCAAATTTTCATCCTATTGCTATTCTCTCCCCAATCTCCAAAATACTTGAAAAATGTATTCACACTCAGCTCCTCAGTCATCTGTTACAACACCAAATCCTCTCCCCACCCAACATGGCTTTAGGCCTGGATGTAGTACCAACACTGCTCCCATTTCCTTCCTGGACACAATAAATAGAGCTCAAGATGCAGGCTGCTTAGTCTCAGCACTCTTCCTAGATTTATCAAAGGCATTTGACACTATTTCTCACTCCCTTCTGCTTACTAAACTCTCAAACCTTGGCCAGTGCTTACTTGGGCTAAAGGGAAGTCTCTGTCTTCACCAGTGGCAGTAGTTAACACTGAACAGCCTGCATGTCCCTGTAGGAGTGGTTACTGCCTAGAAGCTGTAGTTTTATTGGCTATTTTGGGTCAATTCTAAACTCCTTGATCACTCTCTCTCTTAAAACCCTACAACTCTCTTTTTGCACGATTTGCGTACTGAGCAGCATCGGGCAGCGCCGCCTAAACAGGTTTAAACTATTCCAGGCTCCACAAAGTCTGCTCTCCATTTTTTCACTTAGAACTGTTCAAACTCTCAAAGTAAGCACTCTGTTCTCTTTCTAAAGCCCTGCACTTGCTCAGTTCTTATAAGGAAACACTAACTAACTAAAGCACTACACCCTCCTAGACTTCTCATAAGTACTAGGCTCCCAATTGGTCCTTCCTGATCAAGTGAAAAATCAGTTCCCTTTACTAATCTGATCAGTGAAAAACCAGTTCCCTATACTAATCTGGTATGTCTAAGGGTCAGTTTCAGGGTTACTCTCCAGTCCAGCTGGTGAATCTGGGAATTTTGAGGCAATGTTACAATTGCCTTATGTACACAGACACCCATCTCCTCCTTCCAACAAACTCCAATACATGTGAGAGATGCAGTTACATAGCCAAACTGGAGGCAGAGCTCTCTCAACCCAAGACTGGCACAGTTAGTCAGGAGGAAAAGGTAATCATCCGCACCACAAATCCAGTCTCACATAGACCTATTGCATCTGCATATCCAACACATAAACACACAAAAACATACTCGGAGGCTCTAAATAAAAATCTGCCTAAGTAGCAAAGATCTCCAAAGGAGATATCCAAGCAATAGCCACCCCTCAACAATACCCATGAATCACATATCTCACAAAGTCAGTGTGCCTCACAGTCACAGCTCTTAAGGCTAAACAACACACCAAATACACTTGTTATAGGGGACTCTATTGTCCGGCACACTGACATCCCGCTCACCAGACTGAACAAGGAGAAGGTCACTGTAAGCTGCCTGTTGGGTGCCAGGATCTGCCACATAATGCAAGCACTCAAGTTACTCCAAAGCAAGTAGAAATATGACTCCATCATTGTCCATGCTGGCGTGAATGACCTGAGACGTACCTCCCTGGACTACATGAAAAGAGACATAGAGGAGCTCTCTGATCATGTAGCCCAGGCTGGTATGACCCTGACCATGCCCTCATCAAGAATGATGCCACAGTATAAAGACAAAATGATCAGTTTCAACAATTGGCTAAAGTATTGGTGTCATTCAAAGGGGATCCAGTGTCTGTCAGCCTGTGATGACATGCTCGACAAGCCAAGTTGCTTCGCTAGGGACGGCTTGCACCTGTCACCCTTAGGATTTCGTATACGGGCCAAGGCTCTTGCCACCCCCACGGTGCCTTTTTTAGGCAAGACTCAAAGGACAAACCCACCTCCATAGACAACCCAAGGATAAAAAAACTAAAGGTAATGCTACTCAATGCCAGAAGTCTAAACCTCAAGATGCACGCACTCGAGGCTCTCCTCAGTATGGAGAAAATCGTTGTCTGTGCAGTAACAGAAACCTGGTTCAAGGCACCTGAGAGCACCCTAGCACTACCAGGTTATAACTCATACCATGCTTTTCGGCCCCAAAACTCGGACTGAAGCACAAAAGGAGGGGGAGTATCTATATTCATCAAAGATACCTACACCTCCAGGTTAGTGGCACTGCACGAAGCATCGGAAACCATCCATGTGCAACTAACAATGGGCAAAACTGCCTTTCAGTTTGTAGCCTGCTGCAGATCACCCTCCCTTTCACAGGAACCCCACTTGGCATTCCTGAGAACACTGGAGAATATGAAGGTCTCTTCAAACACTATGTTATTGGGTGACTTCAACTACCCAAACATTGACTGGGAAAACTACTCAAGCCCAAACACCCTCACCCAACGGTTCCTTGAATTTATAAACTCTAACGCGATGGAACAACTGGTGACCACTCCCACAAAAGGGAACAACATATTGGACCTGGTCATCACCAACATGGGGACTCTATGTTCCACACCGGAGGTAAACCCCTCATTGGTAAGATCAGACCATAAACTAATTTCCCTGGACATCCATATCCCGTCCCCACCCCCAGCCAGGGAAATCACTGTAAAGAATTTCTCAAAAGCTAACTTCACACTTCTCAAGACTGAGGTGGAATCCTTCAAAGCCCCTGGGCCAGAGGATAATACAGCCCAATCCACAGAATCCTTTACAATTGCATTCTATGAGCACCTGCAGGAATGCATAGCTCGTGCTATCCCAAATAAAACCAAGACTCACTCCTCCAAAAACAGGAGACCTGTCTGGTGGACCCCGGCCATAAATAAGCTATACAACAGAAAGAGGAAGCTACCACATGACAGAGCAAAATCCCAAAAAGGGAAGGCATCTCTGATCAGTATTAGCAAGAAACTACGATTCTCTCATAAAATCATCAAAGGCCAGTTTCGAAAGAAAAATTGCCCTAGACACTAAAGATAATCACAAGGCCTTCTTTAGTTATGTCAGGAATATGGGTGGAAACTCCCAGATATGCTCTGAATTGTTGCATAACAGTACAAAATATACAGAACCTACAGACATAGCCAACATCCTGGCAGACAGATTCAGTGCTAACTTCTCCCCCCTTCCCCATCAAAGGAGCAAATGCCTATCCCAACTGAATGTAACCTCCCTGACATCACAGATGCACAGGTGAAAGCTGCCCTCAGCAAAGCTAAAAACACAGCATCTATGGGACCGGACAGTGTCCCAGGCTGTGTCTTACACGAGCTCCAAGAAGAACTGAACCCTCACATTAAGTCACTGTTCAAACTTAGCCTTACTACAGGATATGTACCCAAAGAATGGCGTACAGCTACAGTGGTACCACTCCACAAAGGTGGCACCACAATGGACCCCGGGAACTATTGCCCCTTAAGCCTGACTAGTCTGGTCTGTAAAGCTATGGAGCGTATTATCATGGAACTCATAGACAAAGACATTGGGAGCCTCCAGACACTGGACCCTACCCAATTCGGCTTTGTTAAGGGCAGATCTTGCCTCTTAAACCTAGTTGATTTCTTTGAAACAGTTACCAAAGCCATAGATGAGGGCAAGGTAGTCCACACAGCCTACCTGGATCTCGCAAAAGCCTTCGACTCAATACCCCACTCAGGCATCATAAATAAGCTTACCAGCTTAAATATCAACCCCTATATCACAAGATGGGTTGCAAACTGGCTCAGGGATAGAACCCACATGGTCAGAATTGCAGGTGCCACGTCTGAATCCAAACCAGTTACAAGTGGTGTCCCACAAGGCTCAGTTCTGGGACCTCTCTTATTCGGTACATACTTCTCTGAGGTTCAGGCTAACACGGGGGGACTATGGCTGACAAAGTTCGCAGATGACTGCAAACTGGGAGCCATAATCGACTCTCCAGCTGACACAAGCATCCTCCAAAAGGGTCTCACGGAGATGAATGCTTGGTGCCAGAACCACGGCCTCAAGCTAAATGCTAAAAAGTGCATAGTCATCCCCTTTGGGAAAAACAAAGTGCCCACAAATTACCACATAGGTGGTAATCCATTAAGTACGGAAGAAGTAATTAGAGATTCGGGGACCAACGTAGATAGTAATCTCTCCTTTGATAATCACGTTGCCAAAGTGGTTAGAAAGACCTACTATATAGCCACCTTATCACGAAAGGGTTCACATCTAGAGCAAAAGAGGTCATTGTGCCCCTCTACTTGTCACTCATCAGGCCCATAATTGAATACAATGCCCCTTTTGGGATGTACCTTACCCGACACCTGCAGCAACTGGAGAGACCTCAAAAGTACCTCACCAAGAGGATCATGGGCTACAAACAGATGTCCTATGCAGCTCGACTAAAGAAACTCCAGCTCTATTCAGTTGCTTACCACCTACTCAGAGGCGATCTATGCCTGATGTACAAAGCCATGTCTAACCCAGAATTAATGGACATGCTCCACCTCAAAAAATCCAAATCCCTTAGAGCTACACGCTCCAGGGACTTAAACCTCAGCACAAAAATAAATAGGACATGCTGGAGGGACAGATTAATTTCCCAGAGGCTCCCCTCACTCTGGAATAGAATACCAGTTCATGTTAGACATAGCCCCTCGCTGACCCTCTTCAAACGAAATCTGGATGCGTGGATGGGAAACCGCAAATTCACCCCTGGGATCTCTTCTGTGTCCCTGCTTGACAGAGGCACAGTAAACTAATCTTAAAGGGCTACCTTCTGTGACCTACTATACAGAGGCACATTAGGCTAATCTAATAGGGAGGTGAAAGCCAAATACACTTGGGCTAGGCTTATAAATGCCCTAGGGCAGATAGCCTAGTATCTACCTATGAATCTATGAACCTATGTACCATCCTAACCGACAACGTAGGTCCGAAACAAAATGTTACTGTCCGTAGAGAAACCTAAACTCACAGTCAGTCAAATGTTGTACTCCTATACTTTCTCTAAAGCATGGAATAATCTCCCCCATCACTCAGAACTACCAGCAATCCTGGCTCCTTTAAAAAAATCCCTCAAACTACATCTATCCTCGCATTGGTTTTGCTCCTGTTCCCCAACTCACAATCCCAACTCCTGACCTCTCTCCCCAGTGCTTCAACTCTACTATTATTATCACCTCTTTCCCTTCACTCTATCTATGTACTGCCTTCTCTGCCACACTAGAATGCCTTTTCCATCCTTAGCCTTTCTAACTCCTCCTATTCTTATAGTGTACTTAACATCCCCACCACATTGAACCTAGCAGATATATTACATTCATGTGTAATTTGAATATATGCCTTTCATTATTTCTATTTTTCCATGATTGTAATTATTTCTCCACGACTGTTTTTACTTTTTTTGTCTTTCATTGTAATAATACTGCTGATAATTCTATATTATGTATATAAATATTGTCTGTGTATGTAATTATTGTGGAGCTTTTCTTTCCAGGCCCCGTGGACTTTCCCGGTTAAAAAATGCAATAAATAAATAATAAATAAATGTACCATCTCTGCACAGTGCAATATGTAGGCAATGTCCTAAGGGGCTGGGTAGATAATGTCTTTATGTACCATCTCTGCACAGTGCTCGGTATTACTTCTACATTTCCTGGATTAGTTGGAGATGGACTTGTGGTTGTCACTAACATTGGTGGTTTTCTAAGTTTCATGATATTGTTGAAGAAGGGCTTGTGGTATGTAATTAACAGATGTGGTGATTTTCTAAGTTCTTGTGGTATGTAATGAACAGATGAGCTGATTTGCTAAGTTCTTGTAATGTGTAATTAACAGATGTGGTGAGTTTCTAAGTTCTTGTGGTATGTAATGAACAGATGAGCTGATTTGCTAAGTTCTTGTGATGTGTAATTAACAGATGTGGTGAGTTTCTAAGTTCTTGTGGTATGTAATGAACAGATGAGCTGATTTGCTAAGTTCTTGTAATGTGTAATTAACAGATGTGATGATTTCTCTAAGTTCTTCTGGTATGTAATTAACAGATGGGATTTTTTAAGTTCTTGTGGTATGTAATGAATAGATGAGGTGATTTTTTAAGTTTTCTGATGTAGGTGAAAAAGGAGAATATTTTTTTCCTTTTGTTATACAGTTTATGATGGGATTCCAATGAAGACATTTATTGGCTCTCTACAGAAATGTCAGCACTCAACATGCTGTGCCAAGAGGCAGAGAAAAAAGACTGAAAACACAGGAAAAGAGTACATTTTGAAAATTGCTCTTCTCCTTTCAACTTCTTTTGGGGGGCAAGCCCTCACACCCCCTGCATTTATATATGCTAACTCTGAGATTGTCTTACCTTGCAGAAAAAGGAATAGTCTGAGAAATGGTATCTTGGACTTAATATATGTGAATCCAATCTTTTGGCCATTCTGTCTCCATACTTCAGGACTCGCTTTAGCAGGTTCTGACATTTCATATGGTTACTGGCTTATTTCTAAATGCAGTGCTGTATTTGTTTTAGACTAGGACTGAGGTCTAAGGTAAGAAAGAATAGAAGCTCTCAACAAATGCTGCAGTGTTTGTTACTGGGTCTACAAGGAAAGGAAGTCTCCTAAATTTCCTCAGGACATCATTCAGTTGGAGTAAATTTGCGACTAAGAAATCTCTAAAGACAGTAAAGTTTATGAGTATTTTAATCTGTGATCTAAAAATAAAAAAAAAAGTCACAGATTTAACCAGGGAAGTTATAATTGTAAGGGAAAATGCTAATTATACCAGGCCTAATATGCTGGAATCTCTCATAGGAGAAAACACAATCTAGTCTAATGAGTTAGCACTGATAACATCTAGGAATCATTGATCATAGTTTTTGTAGTAAGTTAAGTACTCTGGATTATAGATGGCATAGTTTGTTGTAGTAAATTAAGTACTCTGGATTATAGATGGATAATTGAAATCACCAAAAATGGTGTTTGTTTTACTTTTGTGGAATACAAGCTTGTTTAGATATGCTTATTTATGGCTGTTATGAAGGGCATGCTGTAGTTAGCTAGGATATGGTAGGAGGTTTGTTTAAAATTACTAGGATGTGAAGGAGTTCAAGATTGTTGTCTGATCATATGTGTTAAAATGGTTAAGAATCAAAAAAACTGGATAGACCACCACCACCAGTTGCAGAGACACCCTCATGTAATATATTGGTTAAATAGTACAAACAATTCCAACCCACTTTTTAAATATAAATGCAAAAAAAAAAAAAATTGCTTGTATGGCAAATTTGCCTTCAGTTCTGGGAGTTCTGGGCTAAGAAGTTTTTGCAGTGATAGTTTACTTTTAGGTCAGTTTTATAAATAACAGAAATGAAACAAATGTGTTATTCTATAAAATCTGAACAGCCTAACTATCCTTTATATTAGTGAGTAACACTTTGCATATTGTTTAATTAATATATTGCTTATGTTGTAGGGCCAACCAATACAGGACAAGACGACTCTGGTATCACCTATGCTTCAGTCGCTTTCCTTACTAGGACAGACTAATAACAATAACGCACAGTCTGACCAGCCTGTGATATATTCTGCAGTTGCTAACTGATGTCCATGTTGAAGACTGATTTTATAATGTTCTGACAAAGCAGGTATCTTTTTACAATCCAGTATAAGTTTGAAACTTGCAACTAAAGTTCTGAACTCTCATCAGTGTTGTACTGATATAGGAGCTCAGTAATAAAAATTGTATTTGTACTTCATATATTAAGACAATGAAGAGTATTATATTTAGGCACACATTTATACAGATTATGTTCCTTTATACTGAGTGCTGTAAGAAGATGTGCCTTATTCCAGTCATGCAAATGATATTGTCAGAAAAGAAAACACAGAGGCATGTTCAGTCACGAGAAGCAGCATGCGGCATATGGCAAGCTGTAAGATGTGTGTGCATCACTTCAGATTTACATAAACTGCAGTTCCTAATGCCAGGTATTCACCATCAGACTTTGAATGAGGTATTTAAAGAAATGCCTGTCTTTTCTTGGAAATGCTATAAGGAGATAGAGCAAAGTAAGATAAGCTTGGAACTTACTGTCTGCTGCTATGAGTGGAGATCTATTTGCATGTTTTGGATTATGCTGGTTTAGACAGCAGCACTGAGAAGGTGTGTACCAAAATATAAAGTATCAAGCTAACTGTCATATTATACAACAACCCCCATTAATATTCCAAAACGTGCACGCTGATTGCTCAGCATGCATGTTGTAAATCAGAGTTATAGTAATGGAAAAAGGTCCAGTCGCCCGGACTTTTTCCATTAGTATAACTCTTTTTTTACAGCAATGGAGAACGCAAGATCTCTGTTGCTTTTTACACACTGTCTCGTTATGTTAAATGATATTAACATAGTGAGACAGCTTTAAAAAAGTATTGGAGATCTTCCTATATCCGTTGCTTTTTTTAAAGGTGTCTCGCTATGTTAAATGGGTCTAACATGGCGAGACAGCTTTAGAAAAAGCAACGGAGATTCTCCGTTGCTTTTTTTAAAGCTGTCTCACTATGTTAAACTCCTTTAACATAGCGAGACACTTTGTAAAAAGCAACGGAGATCTTGCTTTCTCCATTGCTTTTTTCAAACTGTCTCACTATGTTAAATGGGTTTAACATAGTGAGACAGTTTGTAAAAAGCAACTGAGATCTTGCTTTCTCCATTGCTTCCACCCACAGCTCTGATGTGCTGCGTAAGCATACGCATGTGCAGTACATCAGAACTGCCACAGAATACGAGACAGCTGCAGAAGGGATGCAGGGAGGCATTATACAATTCCATTATTTAAGAAAAGTAATTATTTTTCTGCTTAACTAATGTCATTGTATAATAGCAATAACCCACTTCTGGGTGTGGGTAATGCTGGACTTATCCATGGTTGTCTTTGTTTGGCCACTTGGGCTTCACCCTCATGACCAAACCACACCAACCGTGGGTAAATCCAGCATTACCCACACCCAGGCGTGGGTTATTGCTATATTATCAAACAAAGATTGTCACTGTCATATTATTCTGTCAGCTGTTAGGTTTCTTGGAGCATATTTGGTAAAAAGCTAACACAGGAAACAGCTACTGTTCTGTTGGGATCTCTCAGGATCATTCAAACAGGAAACAATGACTTGGCTAATAACTGTATAACTAAAAGAATTTTTTTCTACTTGGAGTATGCTGTGCATCTCTGTCTGGATTGGTTCCATCTTGAACTACCTGTTTGTCACTCTTTTCCAAACATCTCCTGTATTGACATGCACAGAATTTGGAAAAAAGGCAAAATCAATAGAAAGGAACTGCCTTAAAATGTGCTGTCTGGTACCTCACCTAAACTTAATGTTTGTTACAGTTCAGTCAGCAACACAAGATATCTAACGTACTTGAATAAATTAGGAGGAAAAGAAAACAAAAGCAACATTGCCAGAATAATGGATCATACTAGTTTTTATAATAACTGTTTTACCAGCAGTATTGTTTAAAGGGCCAGGAATAATTTTAAGAAAAAGCATTATGCTGAAATAAGGACTAGAAGAAAGGACTGAGAAGGTACAAAGCTTGAGTCATTGTGCAGCCATCTAAACGTTTACATTTTTTGCTTCTTTTGAAATAACATAGTAAAGTTTACAATGATTCATGTTTAGAATGTGCATTTAATGGGGATGTTACTACTTTCATAAATGCTTGAAAAACCTACCTGGATTTTTCTTTCTAGTTTGTCAGGTTACCTTATATATGTGCAGAAAATGCATTTAGAATTTAGTGCTTAATTTGAACATCTATATATCAATATAATTTTTGTAAAACATAATTTTCTCTAACTTTTTTCATATTCTTTTTTTCATTAGCTTTTTATCTCTTAAAGTATGAATGTTATTTGCACAGAATTTGTACTACATAATAAAATTGATTTTATTTACTGTTGCATATTACTTTCTTTTAAATGTTTGATTTAATTACCAAATTAGTGTTTTTAATTACTATTAACCAATTGCTGTGATATTTTATGCACTGACTTTTTCGGATTTTATACTGTATTTTGTTTATTGGATTTTTTTTTTTTTTTGCATTCACTATATGCTATTTCAGTTTTCTTTCCAGTCCCCTCTGAAAATGGGCTATGCTCTACATAACTAACCTAGTTAACAAAATGTAAATACGTGGATACAGAGATAGAGGCATAGACAGAGAGACAGACAGACAAATGTGTAGACTTCTGTTTCAGAACAAGGACAGAGATAAAAAAAAGAAAAATTAAAGAAGGCATAAAGTCGGTTTATACAAGTAGAAAATGTATTCCATAAAGAACAACAGGCATATTCATTGGTTTATATGTTTATATTATACTAATAACCTCACAGGCCCTTATAAACCTAGCTATAAAACCCAAATGTGACCCACAAATTTGGTTCATATAGGGAGTGACTTACTGTCTGCCTCTGTCCATCAGAGACATAGGATACAAACCAGTCATCCATAATATCAGATAGGATAATTTCTTACATACGTAATTACATGGATACTTACTCAGTTGCCGGGCCTCCTGGATCCAATGGTTCAGTTGGTCCTGCTTTCGTCTCTTCAGGTCTGCATGGTGGTGATGGACTTGTTCACCAGTCCTTGGTATGCCTGTGGCACTGGTGAGATCATGTGCCAACCAGTTCCACACCTCTGCCTTGTACGCTCCCCACAGAACCTGGCCCTGCATGAGTTGAGCCTCATGATCGTGGACTAGGAGCCAAACCATATATTTGGACTCCTCAACACCCCACCTCTGTGCTCGGAAGTGACTGCCCTCTCCTACACCTGCCATCCTGACTGCAAATAGGTTCCACAATCAGTTATGCTGTGTATTCCCGCCTATGGGGCTTATATATGCTGTTTTTCCCACACTTATCTGTGATTGGCCATTTTGGAATTGTATTAGCTTAAAAAAACCTGTTTTGTCATGCTTCTATTTCCATTCATTCCTATATATATGCTAATACTGCATTTTTCAGTACATCTGTCATGGCTTAGTGGTTCAGTACTTTGACTATGATGCACAGTATCCTAGGTTCGAGACTGGGCATTGCTTTTTTTATTTTACTACTGTCTAGACAGGCTAGGAGGTGTGTCTTTGTAAAGGCGGCTTTGATACAGGTTGATCAACGTTGCCCGCCGGTAAGCCGGTTGGCGCGCTGCGCAGCTCCGCGCAAATGGGTTACGCTGGTTAATGCATTATTTGGCTATGAGCACGCATATTACACTATAAGAAATGTTGCTCAACTACGGGCACACATTTTCAGTGTGTTAGAGTGCTGCTCAACTCCGGGCAGTCATATTACACCTGTTATACCACTGCTCACCTGCGGGCAATCATACTCAGCTTGTTAGAGCGCTGCTCAGCTATGGGCACTTATAAAAATTTTTTTTGTTTGTGTCCGATTTCTCCAAAAATACATGGCCTATTTCATTACATTTTACTTAAATTATAGTTATATATGTATACATATATGTCAGGGGATTGTTTCGTGTTTATTTCACTAAAAATAGAAAATTATGTTCTTGGGACTCAAACTGTGACTACCTTCTCTTTGGCCGACATCTCTATCGCTATGCTATTGCTACTTGGCTTAATTTACATATTTAGATCTTATATGCTTTTCCAATGAGTGCTAACTGTGGCTGAGTGAAGGGCACACCCGCACAAACGAGCACAATTACGGGCAAACTTTTTTGAAATTATAAAAAAAAAAAATAAAACTGTTGATTTTTACGTTTTACATTACAGTTGGGTTTATAGTCTGTGGGGGCATGTGTGCTGTTGTGCTTCTTAACATTTCTGCGGACTTGCTTGTGGGTGTTTCCTTTCAGGACTGTGATTCTTCTGGCGGCATGTCCCTTTGCAGGACTCACCGTGCCGACATGCCCCCTACTTTCCTACACGGACCGTGTTAGCCTAGGGTGTGATTCAGCATGCCCTCATGAATATGCATGGCATGCTGACATCACACCGTTTAACTGCAGCCTCTGTGTAAGACTTGCTAACTCTTACACAGAGGTTTCGTGAATCCTGCCCTTAGTTTTCTGAGATGTTTCTGTGTCTAATCCTGAAAAATTACATTCATATTACATTCCATAGCTGTCCTTAACCTTACTGTACAGATTCTGTTTTATATATATATATATATATATATATATATATATATATATATATATATATATATCTTTTTTTTTTAACTGTCAGGATGCTTGCATGGTGATCATCTTTCCTTAATTTTGGTACTGTACATGTGACTGGACAACCATTTCTTATTACTTATATATTACTTATGTATTTCTGTAGTGTGTTATTGATACTGTGATACTCTATTTTGTGAGCCATTTTGAGTTTTTGTCACTCATTTATATATTACAGCATTATCTGCAAGTTTCACACTGATATTGGCATAATACAGCAGAGTCTGTGAGCTTTATGAAATTCAACCCAATGTGTTATGGTAGTAACAGATTTTGCAGAGCAGAACTGGTTTCTAAAGAAAGAAGATAAGTAATTTGCCAAGGTTTATTTTTTTACATTTGGAAAGATGTCAGAATTCAAAATGGATTGTGGTGTTGACATTTCTGTGGAATGTCTTTGGGATATTACTTGTAAACACTTGTGTGTTGCAAAATTCATGACTGCATTACATTTATTTGTGTCTATATACTTTGAAAGAAGAGGTATAATGTTGGTTTGGTTGAGCAATGCTTTACCTCTTTGCACAAGAAGAGATTTGGTGTTTGGGTAAGCCTTTAGCACTTAACCTTCCTTCAATAAGGAAGTGCACCTTAAAAGTAATTAAAGGTTGGGGGGTATCATAAGTGGTCAAGGGCATCATCTAAGCTTGGCATTTTGAACATAACCCTTCAATCTTTGTAATGAAAGTTCTACAAGAAACATCAACATCTGAATGTGATCCTGTTTACAAAGGCAGGAACTTACAGGATTTCATATGCCAGATGTCTTATACTGGGGAGTGTCTGTTATGACATCTTAGAGTTTCAGTACTTTAGAATTTGTCTAGCTGGTTAGTCAGAAGCCAATCCATTCTCCTCTGAGGTTTAGATGTCAGTCCTAGATGTAAGGTAAATCAGTTGGATGTGTGGGATTCCACAATGTCTGAGCAAGATGAAATCTGCTAAAATTAAAACCTGACAAAATAAACCAAAGTAAACATTACATAAATAATTTTTTTTTTTCAATAGAATGAACTCCTTGCACAGGGCTTTTGCTTCTGCATGTTCCCCTTTCTTAAATATACTATCTACAAAGATGTACAGCTGTAAAGAAAAATAAAAACCTGTAAAAATCTGAATGACTACCAGTGCACAAACTGAACAATGCTGGCACTGATTCCCTGTGCAGAACAGAAAATAATAAGGTAATCAGAAGGGATTTGCACGAACAAGTTAAAATCTCAGCCTGTTTATACCCCACCCACTGTAAGGAAGCAAGTGTGGAGTTACTGACTGCATGTTAGTCAGGTTTAAAGTACTTTTGAAGAACATTTCATTATAATGGGGTGTATGATATCCACCCTGACATTTCAGGGACATAACTAAAATCACAGTGAGACATAATGAATTGAAACTTACCATCCAATGATAATATTTTCCCCTCTAAATAGGCAGATTTTAATAAATAGGCTTTTTTTATCCAGATGAGTTTAGCAGTAGAATGGTTGCAGTTTGTATATTAATGTTGTCATTGCCATTAACATGAATATGTATACCTCTGCAATTTATGTGAGTCCTGTCCTGGCAGAAAAACTTATAAGTAGGTATAAAGGTCTTCCAGGCAGTAATAGATATAGTTATCTAGGACTCTGTTCATTTATTTATTTGCACTTGGCTACTGGGAAGGTCAGGCTTTGTTATGGAAGACCCCTTTTCACTGATGGCATGGGGTGATAAAAGCTTTCAAAGGATTATACAGTTACATTATAAGTGCAAACAAAATATTACAAGTATAATGACTACATATTCAGCATAAACTAGGAGTATAGGTGTGTGTGTGACAAGTAGCAGTTATCAAAAAAGGAACATCAAAAAGGGGATTGCAGTGAAGAGGAAAATAGGGTAAGGTAGTAATAGAAGAGTAAGAAAGAGGTGTAGAAGAAAAGGTCAATAATTAAATGTTGACCGAGATCCAAAATACTAAAATTTGTAAAAATCTAGAGGATTGTGTATAAAAGTTGTTGAGAGGGAATTAAATTATTACACGGAATGATCAAGATTACAGAAAAGAACATTCTAAAGTTACTGATGAGAGGAGAAACTCTGTAGTTTGACAGAAAGAATAATGGTGGGGACAACTGATTAACCAACAGAGTATGAATTAGGAAAATTTTAGAGTTAAGGGTATGAATTTGGTGATTTTTCATGAAACTGTTTTGAGTTTGAGGTCGTCTGAGAGCAGATAGTTGCATAGGCTGACTACATGACATGACTGAATACAAATATCACATGCATTAGAGGCCTTGTTCTGGTAGTTACCGTATTTCTTTAAAGTATGGTTATATGGTGGGACAGTACTTCATCTGTAACATTAAGAAAGTATATTTGTGGATTCCAAGATGGTCGCCGATCTTTGACCACTTACTCAGTGGTGCTCTTAACTGACTATTCTAGCTATCCAATCAAACCAACATCGAGCAACAGGAAAAAAACAAAATAAAATAGCTTAAGAATCCAACATCTCTTTCTTTCTTGCTTCCAAACCTACTGAGAATTTTTTTTTGTCCGAATAAGTAACTATAAATATGTTTAATTTTAAATAGTCTATGTTGAATGTGCTACCACAAAGGTACATATTGTGGAAATGTTTTTTATAATGTTCTATGTTGAATGTACTACCAAAATGGTATATAATGTACAAATGTTTTTTTTCTTTTTTGAATGTACTACCATGGAGCTTTTTTCCCCTGCCTCCACTGAAAATGGGTCAATGGCCCAGTGGACTTTCCCATTCAGTAAATAAATAAATACCATATATTACCTTGCTGGCACTATTTTTGACAGTTAACGTCAAATTAATTTATGGTCCGTTAAAAGATCGTTCATGTTTCAGAGGCATTATCTACAAGTTGCTGGCCTTTCCCAAGAAAAAAACATAATAAATACCAAGAAATGTCTAGTCAACCTGAACAAATGGAGGCACAAACTACTAAAACTAAACTATCTCTAATTGCCTCCCCTGAAAAGGGTACAACTTCAAAAAGGCAGAAAACTACAAAAACCCAGCAAGACACTACTAAACTGGCCTTAAGGTCCAAAATGGAATTGCTGTTTTCCATTGATGACCTGAAAATAGCCCTCCAACCTCTTCAAGACAAAATCCAAAACTTTTCAGAGAAACTAAACTCACTCGGAATCAACCTGGACCAAATGATAACAAGAATAGAACATAATGAAGCTAAAATATTGGAAAATGAATGCAAAATTGATAATATCCAAAGAACCATGAAAGCCAACAATAACACTGTAAGTGAAATTCAGCACAAATTAATCGACCTTGAAGCTCGTAGTGAGAGAAACAATATACTCATCCAAGGTGTTCTGGAGAAATTTGACCATACACAGCTGCCAACTATACTAAAAGAGGTCCCCAACACTCTAATGGAAAACAAAACCTTGGCCAATGAGATCACCATCGAAAGAGCCCACCTCTCCCTTCACAAAACACAGGATCCTGTCATTCCACCACAAATCTACACTAAAATATTAAATGCTTTTCATGTCTCCTCTATTCTATCAACTGCCAGACGAAAAAAAACATCAGAGAGGAGAGGTCACAAAATCACAACAACCCAGGACCTCCCTCTCCCCATTAAACAACAAAGACAAGCTTTATCCAGTTATTGCGCTTGCCTAATTAATAAAGAATATGTTTTCTGTTCCCTATTACGAGAGCAAAAGTCCGTTTAAGCAAATCCATAAATGTCGACACGTATTGAGCGAACCGACATTACAGTGGATGTCCAAAACTGCAAATTTGGAAATGTCAAATTACCATGGTTGGCCCATCTGTGGTATAGCTACATAAGGTAAGTGTGCGATAGTTATGGACATTAGGGTTTGGTGCGGGTTAAGGTAAGTGCATAGATAGTGAATGTATGTAAGATTTAGTGTAGGGTTAGAAGTAGGGATTTGTTAAATGCATGTATTTGGATTATTTATTTTGTTTGTGTATATTTTCATAGGGGAAGTGTGCGGTAGTTATGGACCTTAGGGTTAGGGAGGGTTTAAGGATAGTGCATATCTAGTTGTGTATGTGGGGTTTAGTGTAGGGTTAGAAGTAGGGTTTTGGTGCTTTACTTTAAGGTTAGAAGTAGGGTTTGGTTAGTGTATGCATGTGGTTTATTTATTTTGTTTGGGTAGGTAGTATGTAGCGGGTGGTTGGGTTGGCCGAGTAAGACAGTTTGAGATTTAAAATTTTGTGGTTTAGTGCATTCGGTATTCTCGCAGTTCACACTATACATTTTGGTATTTGCTTTAAGGAGTTTTGCTCTGGTAATAAAGACCCCATTTTCAAATGATGTACCCTGCTACATTGATCTTCCCTTACAAGAACACAATTACCAAATCTCCAATACTGAAGAAGTTAAGTCAGCTTTCATAAAAGCTTTCAATGAAACTACTAATAAATGAACAATAAATCGTATCGCTTGTGATGTCAATATTGACTTTCTAAAATATAACAAGAAATACTGTTAAACTAAAACTAAAATAACTATAAATAGAAAATAAAACATTGCTTCAATCAAGTTACCTGCAGTCCTTCCATTGCAGAGTTCCAGTGACCCCGGAAGTTCTTATTCAAGCTTCCACATGAATGGCATCACGTCTTTCTCAAACTCCAGAGCTTGCTAAGTATCTCAGGGAAAGATCTGAACAATTATAAACTGTCTAATCAGAGGAATAATAGTAATCTTTTCAAGTTCAGCTCATTAATCCTTTCTAAAGGTTGCGCTGATGACAACAGCAGCAGAACTAGAACAAGAAAATCACAGAGAATTAATTCCTGTATGTGCATGGTTTATAAACACTTCCAACGTATCATTACAATACCAAACGTACTTTAAAAACAATTGAGATTAAGCCTTTAACCAGAAAATATTGTGATCGATCTTTGGTAACTCTCATGGGCTCAAATGTTTTTAAAGGGACCAAAGGAAATCCAAGCCTTATCAATCACATTATTTAAGTTTTGATACTCAACTAATTACCACACAACAAGGCTGATGAAGTTTTTTTTTTCCATAGGATGTGCTGTTATGACTGAAAATCAGATTGCATTTCTTACTAGTCCTCTGTGAGTTCCAAAGGTTGCTGGTTGTCCTTACCAAAATGATCTTATAATTGATATGGTTCTGCATAGATTAGGGTCAAACTGCCTCTCATGCACGTGTCATATCTTATTACAACAAATCCAAGGTGGAGGATGCTCCTGGCATTTAGAGTTTTATGAATCTGCAATTGAAGGATTTTTACTCATACTATACTATGGGAACAAACCATAATTGGTAGAAATGAGGTTTTGCCAGGTAGTAACTCATGTAAAAAGTGATACTTCCTGCAATAGTGCCTCCACTATCCTAGACAATCTTCTTTACTTACAAAAGTTTAAAAATTATAACAGATAAAATGGCCAGTTAAAAAAGGAAAAAATAGAAAGAAGGGAAAGGGAAGAAGAAAGGGAAAGAAAAAAGGAGGAAAAGGCCAGAATTTATGTTTTATTTTGTTTATGTTGTTTTCTATATACCAGATTGAAAAGACCCTGCTCACCAATAGATACAATGTATCTCTATATGGAAAATAAAAGTCATACGGTGCAAATAGAAAATGATTTCCATTCTAATAAACTGTGCTAGTAAAATTCTACAGGCACATTATGAAGCCTCATGTAAACAACTAGCAAACCTAACCAACTAACATGATTAAAACATTCTCTGGGAAGGTAGAAGGGGGAACACAAAGGAAAAGAAGCAAAATGGGAAGCACAAAAGAGGGAAACGTGGGAAAGGAAAGAAAATGAAGGAAAAGGGAATTAAAAAGGAGAAAAGTAAAAAAGAAGGAAAAAAAGGATGAAGCTAAGAAACGCTTCTATTACCAATCACACATGATCTGATTAATGTAAATAATGACTGTCTGATAAGTTGATTTGATAGTAATTGTTGAAGATGAAATATCATTATAAAATAAATGTTAAATGTTGGTTAATTTAAATATAAAGGTTAATATAAATGTTAAATGTCGGTTATCCTCATGAGCTGAAATAACCTCTACAATGGTTGTCTTTATACTTTAAAATAAATAAGACTAGACTATTATATCATGTGATCTTTGTATCAGCTCTATATTCTTCTTGAGACATCAGTGTTTTAGTCATCCTTAATATATATATAAAATGTTTATTTTTTATGGATTGATCTAACACTTATCTACAACCTCATACTAAAGGAGTAGCCATAAGTATGAGTTATGCAATAATTATTGATACTTGGAATGACACAGACGTATTGTTATATATCCCTCTGCAACTCATCAAGACATCTACAAGGCAACTAAACTATGACTACCATGACATCAATACAAACTTTCTGATTGCATTTCAGGGTGATAGGTGATTAGACACTAAGACCGTTTTAAGTTAAACAGATGTCACACAAAACTTCACCTCAGCAAACTCCCACTTTAATACTCTACATACCCCTCCAGTACATATACATCAAAAAGCAAACCCATAACTAAACCTATAGAAAATGATTAAAATTGACTCTTGGAACATAAATGGCCTTCAACATAAAAAGAAAAATAATTTAATTATGCATCTTCTATACCAAAATGGATCCAACATTATTTATCTTCAGGAAACATGCATGGCAAATGATCAATGGTACAGAGATAGGGGGAAAAGTTGGATTAACAAATCACATCACCTGGAAATAATATAGTGTCCAAAGGCACTGCTATTGTAATTAAAAAATCCTTCCTAGGAGGAATCATAAACTTCAAATCAGATATAAATAGTAGATGGTGCTACTTTACCAGTAACTACTCCCAAATTAATAAACCTATACTATTTCTCAATATATACGGACCATGTTCAAATCAACATTACTTTTTATATGACATCTATAACTTACTATTAAAATTCTCAAATCATTACTATATCACAGGCAGAGACTGGAATATCCTTATTAAGCCCTGGATCACATAAAAATAGAAAACAATCATCTCAGACTACTTTAGTCCTACAAGAATTAGTAAACAATTTCAATTTAAAAGCCCCCTACTCACTATATCAGTGTGATACTTCAATAAATAAATACACATAGTTATCCACATCGCATAAGACATAGTCTAGAATTGATTTTTATTCTGATTTCTGAAACCCTATCCAGAGCAATTTTAAAATACGAAGTTGATGTCAGATCAATCTTGGATCACTCGAAAATCTCAGTTAGTATTAACACTTCCATCACAGAAAATACAAGATATGGTTGCTCAAATTGGTCATTCAGTGTAAACCTAACAAAAAAAAGAAGTAATACAAGAAATTAATCACGTTCTAACCCAACTAGAACAAGACATAACCATAAAAAATATCCCTTATGATATTTAATGGGCTGCTACAAAGGCAGTAATTAGAGGGATACTCATACAGAAAGCATTAATTTATAAAAGACAAGAACAAGGGAAAAAAATGTCATTGGAGAATCAACTAAAAGATGTAGAATCAAACTCCAAAATAAATTATCTTCTGAACTAAAAGACATTATTTTGAATCATCAAAAAAAACTATACACCCTGCACCTACAAAAACAATCACTCACTGAGCTTAGACAATTATACAGCTACACTGAATGGGCCCAGATTCCTTCCAGAACATTAGCCGGATTAATACATATCAAAAATGGACCTCTGAAAATAATGGAAATACATTATAAAGGTAAAATATTGCACATCAATACAGATATAATAAATTCCTTTGCTGAAATTTATAATAACATTTATAACTTCCAGAAACCAGTACAATCAGACCTATATAACAATTTTATAAAAGACTTAAAATGCCTACTATTAAATTAAGAACAGAAAAGTTTGCTAGTAAATCCACTTACATCTGATAAAATTAAACTTGCTATTAGCAAATTGAAAGTAAACAAAGCCCCTGGTTCTGATGGATTTGTTAAAGTTAAAGTGGTAATACACTATTCAGGTAGTTTGTACTTTTACTTAATGAAGACACTGTTACAGTTTTGCTGTTACGACATTCATTTACTGCACTCAAGGATTAAATCTAGCTTAACAATGAAGGGTATATACATCAAAATGTACTCCAGCTTTGAATAATTAAAGTCTCTCATACAAAATAAAAAGTACCAATCTTTATAGTGTCTTTTCTGCCTGCATCAGCAGTTTTGAGAATTTGCCAGAATAATAAGTCTTTCCTTTCAAGCTGGTCTGCTGACAGTTTGTTTTCAATATCTTAAACAGTCTGTTCCTGAAGAATAACTCATTTTGTCCTTGGCCTATCTTGCATATCATATTGACAAGACACAACTGCATACAATAGATCATCTTGACCTGCTTGTAGATAATAAATTTCACAAGCTGCATAGTTTATAAGAGATAAAATATTTTACTTCTGATTCTTATTAACAATGAATGCCAAGCTATATGTTTTTTGTCAAGTTAGTTAACTGTGTGCACTGTACACACTGAAATGCAGAACATTTATTTTACATTTTCAGAAAAAATCCACTGAAGTCCATTTTAACCTGTTCTTTACTCTCACAATCCCCTCTTTTCATTTAAAAAGTGGAGAAAGACTGTTCATTTTCAACTTAGTTTTACACATTGAAACCTTTCCCAGTTTATCTAGGTTAAACATCATGATTTGTTGAATTCTATAAGTTTTTCGCAAATATCAACTTAAGGAGCAATTCCAGATAGTTAGTATGACTATAATGCCTAACACTACTAATACAGGATGTATCAACTAACTTAACAGGTTTTTTTCCTGATTTTGACCAACCAGTAAATATATTCCGCCAATTGTGAGCAGTGTCTTTTCTGGTCTTTTCAGCCAAACTAAGTAGTTTATCTTTTGCAATGATGCTTAATGGTTCATAATACAGAATACATTAATTTATTTTTTCCAAATACTCTCTGAGAATTTTAGTATTGTTCATTATGTTTTTTAAATTATCCAAGGATACAGATATATTGTGAAGCTGTATTAAGTCATAATTCCAGTTTTTGGAAATATTCACTTCTATGAGTTCAGTAAACATATAGTTTTTATTATTACATTTAAGAAAATCAACATGTGATAAACATCCTACAAAAGGTAATTTTAAATTATGACCTACGTCTTGATCTGTAACCAGACAAATATACCGTGGAGCCACTTCTATAAACATTTGAAAAGAAGAAGGCATAATAGTCCATTTACACAAATTAACAGAATGCTGCAGTAAGCATGGTTCATAGACTGGAGAATGCTGTCCACAAATTAGTCCATTTTGAGTCTGTGTACAATAATCAATTTTATGTGTTTTTCCTCTCATATCTGTATAATTACCTTCCAATTGTGGCAACCAATAGTCATACCTTTCTAGTATGAGAAATATCATAGGTAACATAGTAAAGTGACACACAATAGTGGTATCAGTAACATTATAATGTATAAACTTTCCTGTACAGTGTTGTGGAGTACAATATGTTACTTCAGTAAATAGCTTAATCCAATCTGTATCAGGTATCCATTTGTTAAACAATTGTCGCCAAACATTTTTATTTTGTAAAATAAATTTAGTTTGTATTTTATTTTTCTGAATTTTCACATACAAAGATCGCATAGTACATTTTGCCCAATTTACAAAAATTGTCATGTTACCATCAAATTTCACCTGATGTAGCTGCATAGCATCATGATTGTCTAAAAACCGCTGCTGGTAATTTATATTGTGCAGGTGTGTCTTCCATATTTCTGGATTCCAAGATGCTTGTAAATGCACAGTCTGAAAGATATCTTTCCCCACTACTTTTAAATTATTAGTTAGAATTTCAATGTCAGATGCATTAATAGCTCTCATGCCTGTACCTAGGCTTCCTAGCAGAGTATCATACCATGCCCTTTTATATCGGCACCTGTCTGTGTCTGGGAATGTGATGTTAAAATGTACTACAACCTTTTGATACTGTCTGCCTGCCTTTTTACAGGTAGAAGGGATTTTAACTAAATGGTCTGTATGAACAGAGGTAGGTTTACCTGTTAATATTGATAGAACATATGCCCAATGTATGTTGCCTGTAATGACTGTAGTATTAGTACATATTACATAAACTCCAGTAGTAAAATTTAGTTGTACTTTCATATTATTGGGAGGAATACTAATTTCCTGTATCGTATGATTACCACATTTCTTCATATAAGTGAAGACTAGCTGTTGTGTTGATGGTGGATATTTATTTGAATTTTCTCCTTTTCCCAAATAAAATATAGGAAATTGACAAAATTTAATAGAAACTTTGGAATCAAATTCAAGGGTTACCTTAGGACTATTTGGTCGAATGTAATAATGACCCCTAACCGCAGACCAAAAGGTAACATTACTGGGAGTTCTTATGTACCCAAAAATACAAGTTTCATTATATGGACAAGTGAAGTTGTCCTGCTGTCTTTGCCAACAAAAACAATTTATCTTTGAGCATTTACTCCAACCTAGCTTAAGAGTATTATTGTCACTGTTTATTTTCCAAACTTGCATTTCCCCTGTTTAACACTCTACCCCAAGGGCTCCAATGAGTACAGTCAGTACAATAACAAACAGAATTTTCATTATGTACAATAATATAACCTTTCCACATAAGTGGTATTAATCTGAAAAGTTGTTTTGATAGATGCCTTTTCAACTGTTTCAGACTTGACATTTACCATGAGTCTACAAAAAAAACACAAAACATGAAGTCACTTAATGACTTTCAGCTGATCTCTATGAACAAAAATTATTTTGCTCTTTTTCTTTCCTTTAACTTTGTACACTAGAGGTCCTAACTGAGCAATCATTTCAAAAGGTCCTCGTCACTTACAATCCCATGGACCATCCATCTGGAACGTCTTGATTAATACCTGTGTCCCAGAGGGAAGTTTTTCTTCTGGCATAACAGGATCCTTTGACCGTAAGTTGAATGCTTGCACTTCTGATAGGCTTTGACACAATTCAGAAATATCTTTTAACCATTGTTGATGCGCAATTTCTAATAATGGTCTGTTTGTACTAACAATATGATCAAATGGCAGTTATACAGGCATTTTCCTGCCTGTCATGACTTCCAAAGGTGATATCCCTGTTTTACTGTGTGGAGTTGCTCTGACACCCAGCAAGATTCCAAGCAAATGTTTTATCCAATTTACATATTTTTCCAAGCAGGCTTTCTTAAGGCATTCCTTATGAGTCCTGTTCATTCTTTCAACAATCCCATTAGACTGGGGATGGTAAGGAACATGAAATCATCGCTGGATATCAAGTAATTCACACAAAGCTTTCATCAGTTTACTGACAAATTGTGGCCCATTATTGGATTCGATAATTTGTGGCCATTCACAATGACAAAAAAAATGTTTTTCCATAAGGCTTCTGCTGTAGCCTTAGCTGTCATTGTTTTTGTAGGAATTGCTTCTACCCATTTTGAAAAAACATCAACTACCATTAGAAGATACCTGTACCCACCTTTAGCTGGGTGTAATGTACCTGCAAAGTCAGTTTGGATGGCATACCAAGGTCCATCCCTGGAGTTACCCTTAGTAATTGCGTTTTTTTTTTTTAATTGAGCATTAACCTGCAAACATATTAAGCATTTAGCATGCACTAAATCACAGATTTTCATTAACTGTGGATGCCAGTACTTGTTCTTTACAATGGTAACCAAAGTAGAACAAAACAAACAATATCCCTTGAGATAGCAAAACGTAGATCCCCTGGACTCGAGCCGTGAATCAGAAGCAAACACACCTGTTGCTTTTTGTCACACAACTTTATTCGATAACTGCCAGCACCACAAAGTACATCTAGTAAGAATGGTTGAGCGCTTTCATCTGCATTTACCAGATTTCTTCAGAACCATTTCCCTTAACATGTCACTTCCTTTATAAACACAAATTTTTGGCGCCAAAAAGTTAATTAGATAATTGGTTAAAAACAAAATTGTTTGTTAAAGACAAAGATACTCCATTGACATTTGTTGTGAATTGATTAAAATACAATAAAAATACAATAAGAATACAATAAAAATGTCACAAAAATATATATGCTAACCACTATCATAAAATGTACTATATACTAGTACTAAAGTGCTTTTGTGCAGTGCATGATACATTTCATTATTAGATCCCTTATACTATCTATCCTATGCTAGAAAATTTTCTAAAAATTCATAATAAATATGTATAAATAAATATTGTGTTAATGTATAAATATATAATGTACTCGGCTGATAGAATTTCCTTACTCTAACGCCAAAAAAGGCTTGATACTTATGTAGTCATTTATACCCGGGGGGGATGTGGCATCTAAACATATCTGCCACTTGCTTTCTAACCAAGCTAAATATATTTTCCAATTTCCACCTCTGTCATTTACCTCTACCTGGTCTATAATAGCAAATTTAAAACTATGTTCACTTCCCTTTTCTATAATGTGTCTACTTAGAGCGTTCTTGGTATCTCCTTTCCTAATACTATACAGGTGCTCGTATATACGAGTTTTAAATTTCCTCTCAGTCTTTCCTATATAGTATACCTCGCATTTCTCACACTCAGCAATATACACAATACGCTGTGTATTACAATTACCCTTCTTAGGATATACCATAGATTTCACAATATTCTTAAGTCTCATCCTGCATTTTGTGTTAATATATTTACACTGACTACATGCACCACAACTCGTAGTGCCCTTCCTATTGTTTCCTGTATAGGCCTTTTTCTTAGTCTCTATTATTCTTTTTAAATTCAAACCTGTTTTATATACTATAGAGGGTTTTGTACCTAGTATATTTCCAATAGGTACATTACTAGTGATTATATCCCAATGTTTCTTCAAAATTTCTGTCATAATGTTGGTATAGGGGTTAAACCTTATGATGCATACTCTATTGTCTCGATCTGTTTGGACTTTAGTACACACCATACTACCTGTACCCAACAGTGGTACGTATTTACTACCCCATTCTTTCTTAACATAAGACGTAATATTGGTCAACATGTGTTTAGGGTAACCTCTATCTAAAAATAACTTAAAAAGAGTATCTAATTCACTTTGCATAATCTCCTTAGTCGATGACATTCTGGCTATCCTTATGCATTGGCCTTTAACTACATTACGAAAAATGTGGCCAGGATGACAACTGCTATAATGTATGTAGTCATTTGAAAACGTGGGTTTTCTATATATTCTAGACTCAAACCCTTGTCCTGTAGTACTAATCCATGTATCTAAATATGCTATTCCCACTTTATCATACTGGTAGGTAAATTTGAGGAATTCCGTGGTATTATTAAGGTACTCTAAGAACTCTTGTATCTTCTCTTCTGGGCCTTTCCATAAAATAAACATGTCGTCCAGAAACCTTGTGTATAATCCGATATATTGGTAATATACACTTGGAAAGATGAACTTGTTCTCCCACTCGAGCATGACCAAATTTGCAAAAATGGGGGCACAAGAAGCCCCCATTGCTACACCACGGAGTTGTTTGAAGTGTTGACCCGAGTGGAAGATGTAGTTATGGTCTAGCACCAGCCCCATCATGTCCATGATGAGATTGATCCTGTCCCAACTACAACCTGAATACTTGGTCATGCTATTACAAAAATATTCAAGACCAATATCTGCCGGTATACTGGAAAATAAATCTTTCACATCAACTGTGAGGAAAATCAAATTCTCCTGCCAAACTTCATCCGTTAGTTTGCTCAAAAAATCCCATGAATCTTTCACTATGTGGTTGACTTTAGTATAAATATGTTTCATCCAGTGGTCAATGGCTACCCCTAACTTGAATGTTTTCGATTTGGAGCCTGATATTATAGGTCTAAAAGGTGGATGTTCCAGATTTTGTGTAATTTAGGTATTCCTATAATTTTAGATAATAATGGAAAATCATTTTTTAAAAATTCATATACTTCGTTGGTTATTCTTCCATCTATTAAATACTCCTCTACAGCTAAATCGATCCTTCTATATCCTGTATTGATTTGGTTCAACAACACTTGTTCGTAGTTACCAGATTCATTTAGGATCTTCTGTATTTCCCTTAAATATTCTTTATTTTCAAAAATCACAATCCCACCACCTTTGTCTGGCTTCATTATTCTTATCTCATCATTCATAATGAGATTCTCTAAACATTTCCTTTCTTCAGTTATTTACAGTACCTTTATTTTTACTATTTGCCTTCTTGGCAATAGCTGAATATGTCCAGTACGGACATATTCAGCTATTGCCAAGAAGGCAAATAGTAAAAATAAAGGTACTGTAAATTTAGATAAGATATCTAGCCCTAAACCGAAAGGTATTCAGAAAAGGGATTATCGGGAACATGTGTTAAATGTATCTAAAGTATTAAATGAATTTTTAGCTGATGAAGATAATTTTGGGGGGAGAAATACAAGTGAATACAAGCAAAAAGTATACGAATGTGAGGAAAATGTTAATAATGATGTGAAATCGAGAATTTACTTATTGGGCAAAAAATTAATACAACTGAAAAGTGTAAAAGTGGATAATGCATATCTTGAAAAATGTATTCAATTACAGGTGGTACCAAAAGGTTTGAGGTTTTTCAAACTACCACTGGGTTTAAAATATTCTTCAAAAATTGAGCAATTGTTTAACAAAATGTTCGATGATTTTGGTTTTTCGTATATGAAAGCACTTTTGAAATGTAATGAAGAAAAAATTAATGCCCTTCTACAGGAAGTAGAATGTTTAAATGAATCTATTATAAAAGATGTGGATTTTGTTGAATGGTATGATTTATATTCTAAACAGTTTACAAATGCAAAAAGTAAAGTGCATAATGTGTACAATAGAAAAATGAACAAAATAGAGCGAGATATGGAAATGTACAGGATAGGAAGAGCGTACATCTGGCCCAAGTATACAGATGAAAAGGAAGGGGTATTTGAAGTAGTTGAAACAAAAGGAAGAAGAAGAAAGTATAGGTTAAACGAAGAAGAAAATTTTCAAGGGGGGCGATTTTACCCGGCACCAAAAAGATGGCAAAGGGGATACAATCAATAGAGAATACAGATGGAATGATTGACGGAGAAGGTGGTGGAAAAAGTGTACTAGAGCATGCACCCCCTACCCCTGTAGACAACAGAATTAATGAGAAGGCACTTACATTATGTACCAGTCTCAGTATACCGGAGAAAAATCCAGTAAGGCATCCGAACATACATTGCTTTGAAGGGTTTAAAGTATACAATTATACACAAGTTCAGGTTACTACGGAAATTACTACATTGTTTAGCAAGGGTATGAAATTCATACCCACAGTAAAATTTGATATTTTTGATGCCATAAAAGAGGTTAAGTTATTCTGTAGAAGACTAAATCTTGCTATACAGTTCAATCAAGGCCAGAATACGGGAAAAGGAAACACTAACTGTAACAAGTTAACTAAAAAAAGCACATATATTCCTTTGTCGAATGCACAGATAGGTTTATATGAGAAAATGGTGTGTAAAGATTTATACATTTTACACAGGAATATAAAGAATAACAAGTTAGATTCCACAAATAATAAGGACAATTTACTAACTGAAGAAAGGAAATGTTTAGAGAATCTCATTATGAATGATGAGATAAGAATAATGAAGCCAGACAAAGGTGGTGGGATTGTGATTTTTGAAAATAAAGAATATTTAAGGGAAATACAGAAGATCCTAAATGAATCTGGTAACTACGAACAAGTGTCGTTGAACCAAATCAATACAGGATATAGAAGGATCGATTTAGCTGTAGAGGAGTATTTAATAGATGGAAGAATAACCAACGAAGTATATGAATTTTTAAAAAATGATTTTCCATTATTATCTAAAATTATAGGAATACCTAAATTACACAAAAATCTGGAACATCCACCTTTTAGACCTATAATATCAGGCTCCAAATCGAAAACATTCAAGTTAGGGGTAGCCATTGACCACTGGATGAAACATATTTATACTAAAGTCAACCACATAGTGAAAGATTCATGGGATTTTTTGAGCAAACTAACGGATGAAGTTTGGCAGGAGAATTTGATTTTCCTCACAGTTGATGTGAAAGATTTATTTTCCAGTATACCGGCAGATATTGGTCTTGAATATTTTTGTAATAGCATGACCAAGTATTCAGGTTGTAGTTGGGACAGGATCAATCTCATCATGGACATGATGGGGCTGGTGCTAGACCATAACTACATCTTCCACTGGTCAACACTTCAAACAACTCCGTGGTGTAGCAATGGGGGCTTCTTGTGCCCCCATTTTTGCAAATTTGGTCATGCTCGAGTGGGAGAACAAGTTCATCTTTCCAAGTGTATATTACCAATATATCGGATTATACACAAGGTTTCTGGACGACATGTTTATTTTATGGAAAGGCCCAGAAGAGAAGATACAAGAGTTCTTAGAGTACCTTAATAATACCACGGAATTCCTCAAATTTACCTACCAGTATGATAAAGTGGGAATAGCATATTTAGATACATGGATTAGTACTACAGGACAAGGGTTTGAGTCTAGAATATATAGAAAACCCACGTTTTCAAATGACTACATACATTATAGCAGTTGTCATCCTGGCCAAATTTTTCGTAATGTAGTTAAAGGCCAATGCATAAGGATAGCCAGAATGTCATCGACTAAGGAGATTATGCAAAGTGAATTAGATACTCTTTTAAGTTATTTTAGATAGAGGTTACCCTAAACACATGTTGACCAATATTACGTCTTATGTTAAGAAAGAATGGGGTAGTAAATACGTACCACTGTTGGGTACAGGTAGTATGGTGTGTACTAAAGTCCAAACAGATCGAGACAATAGAGTATGCATCATAAGGTTTAACCCCTATACCAACATTATGACAGAAATGTTGAAGAAACATTGGGATATAATCACTAGTAATGTACCTATTGGAAATATACTAGGTACAAAACCCTCTATAGTATATAAAACAGGTTTGAATTTAAAAAGAATAATAGAGACTAAGAAAAAGGCCTATACAGGAAACAATAGGAAGGGCACTACGAGTTGTGGTGCATGTAGTCAGTGCAAATATATTAACACAAAATGCAGGATGAGACTTAAGAATATTGTGAAATCTGTGGTATATCCTAAGAAGGGTAATTGTAATACACAGCGTATTGTGTATATTGCTGAGTGTGAGAAATGCGAGGTATACTATATAGGAAAGACTGAGAGGAAATTTAAAACTCGTATATACGAGCACCTGTATAGTATTAGGAAAGGAGATACCAAGAACGCTCTAAGTAGACACATTATAGAAAAGGGAAGTGAACATAGTTTTAAATTTGCTATTATAGACCAGGTAGAGGTAAATGACAGAGGTGGAAATTGGAAAATATATTTAGCTTGGTTAGAAAGCAAGTGGCAGATATGTTTAGATGCCACATCCCCCCCGGGTATAAATGACTACATAAGTATCAAGCCTTTTTGGCTAGAGTAAGGAAATTCTATCAGCCGAGTACATTATATATTTATACATTAACACAATATTTATTTATACATATTTATTATGAATTTTTAGAAAATTTTCTAGCATAGGATAGATAGTATAAGGGATCTAATAATGAAATGTATCATGCACTGCACAAAAGCACTTTAGTACTAGTATATAGTACATTTTATGATAGTGGTTAGCATATATATTTTTGTGACATTTTTATTGTATTCTTATTGTATTTTTATTGTATTTTAATCAATTCACAACAAATGTCAATGGAGTATCTTTGTCTTTAACAAACAATTTTGTTTTTAACAAATTATCTAATTAACTTTTTGGCGCCAAAAATTTGTGTTCATAAAGGAAGTGACATGTTAAGGGAAATGGTTCTGAAGAAATCTGGTAAATGCAGATGAAAGCGCTCAACCATTCTTACTAGATGTACTTTGTGGTGCTGGCAGTTATCGAATAAAGTTGTGTGACAAAAAGCAACAGGTGTGTTTGCTTCTGATTCACGGCTCGAGTCCAGGGGATCTACGTTTTGCTATCTCAAGGGATATTCTTTACAATGGGCCATAACTTTTGTGTACCCAAATGTCCCAATACCTGATGATTAAATTTCACTAACTGTCATACCTGTTGTTGCGGTATACAAGGAAGACTAGAACCGACTTCAAAACATTTTGCGTAATATTGCCCTGGATTTTCTTCTACAAGAGTACATTTTTCTAACTCTTCCTGCAGTCCAAACTTAGTTTAGATCTGCAGAAACCATGCTGCAAATTCTGAGCTGAAAATGTCTGTATGGCATGTACTGCAGTGGTTTTATCTGGTTCACTAGAAAAGTGTTCTGTAGGATACAATTGCATTCCTTCCTTTGCTGCTCTTTTTGCCATTTGATCAGCATAGTTATTTAACTGAATTTTTTCATTTGTAGCTTTTTGATGAGCTTTTACTTTTAAGATACAGTATCAACCCACAAGGGACTGACTACGAACCAAATTCCAAATAGTCTGTAACACAGAAGCATGTTTGAGTGGTTTGCCCATATTATCAACAAATCCTCTCCTTGCCCATGTAGACATATGCAGCCGCAGAGAATTAACTACGTATGCACTGTCTGAAAAAATATTGATAGGTGGAAAATGTTTTATACATAAAGAACTGCTTTCAGTTCTGCTCGCTGAGCAGATGTGTCCCGGTAACTGAATCAGAGTTGGCTGTCCCATAGAAGGGTTTTCTGGTACTACTGCAAATCCAGTCCAGTATTGTCCATTGTCCCAAAATCGAGCACCATCAACAAAGGCGGATGGCCTGTCTTCCTGAAAATCAGGAGACAGAATGGGCTTTTCTGGATTTGAAATGCATTTAATTTAATGCATTCTTGTCATTTTCCTTCATGTCCCATGAAGTTAGATAAGCAATACTTATCTTCTGCCTTTATTGTAACTTGCTTACTAACTTGCTAAATAATGCCAACCATTTTACAAACACTGCTTGACTGACATCATCAGTCAGTTTATTTAGCTGAGTCTCATTTACCAAAGCCTGTATGGCATAATGTGGTGTCTGTACTATAATGTCTTTGGAAAAAGCTGTTAGGTATTCAGTTTGTTTTAAACCCCAGTAACTAGCCAAAAGTTGCTGAATGCACAGGTGATATCCCCTCTCAACATGTGTCATTTTCCTACTGAAAAATGTAATGGGGCATAAAGTATTTTCCATTTTAGAATCAGAGCCCTGAGACCACTCCTGTAAAAGTACAACAGAGAGTGTGTTGGGTCCAGCTGCTGCCTGTAACACAAAGGGACGTGTTAGACTTGGAGCTACTAATTCTCTAGCCTTGGCCAATGCTGCCTTTAAATCACAAAAAGCCATATTTTCCTTTGGTCCCCACTCCAGAAAGGGTCATTCTTTCTGGCTAGAAAGCATGTCATACAGAGGAACTGCCATGCTGGCATAATTCTCTATAAATTCCCGATTATAATTCATGATACCCAGAAATTTGTACAAGTCCGGAATGGTAACCGGTTTATCCATTTGCAAAATTCCCTGCACCCTCTCTGAACAAGGAGTATGCCCAGAAGGACATAAAACAGTACCTAGAAATTTTACTTCAGATTACATGAATTGTACCTTTTCAATTTTAACTTAAACTCTGCCTCCTGCAGTGTTTGAAGGACCTATGTCACTTTAGTTATGCCGTTTTTTTTTTGTTTAAGACTGTATTAGTATGTCTTCAATGTAATGCAGTACAGAATCATCAGATGCTACACCTTGTAGTATTTTTCCAACTATATGGTGAAATATAATCAGACTGTTTTGAAACCCCTGTGGTAACCGCGTCATGACATACTGTTCATTTTGAAAAATGAAAGCAAAAATTTGCCAATCTTTTTTCTGCAGTGGTACTGCAAAGAAACCATTAGGTAAGTCTATGACCGTAAACCACTGACTTTGTGGTTTTATTCCTGCTGCTAGCTCTGGGACCCCTGGAATCAGATGAGCCTGGGGAGTCATGAATTGGTACACTTTTCGTAAATTAATAACCAATTGATAAGTGCCATCTTTATAACTGGCCATATGGGTGAATTTGTAGGGCTATTTCCCTTTTGAATTATTCTCACATCAAGCCATCATTGTATGCAATTTTGCATGTCTGTCTCTGCTTCCTTTGGGATTGGATACTGTTTTTGAAATGGTGGAATAAAATCTTTGTCACTACTTACAGAAACTGCTTCCTGTAGCTTCCTGCAGTCTGTGGGCCCTTGAGACCACAATGTAGGAACTGTTGTTTTACCTTTAACCATACTTCATTTTCAGTAGGGCTGACAGTGCAGCCCTTTTCAAAACTGTATGATACATGTATTGCCTCAATCATACACAACATGGGACTGTGTCCTTGCCATATAGTGACATTAGGAAGGTCTATGACAATTCCCATTTTGGATAATATATCCATTCCCAAGATTGTGGAAGTGCAAGAATTATGCATCAAAAATACCCCTTTCACTGGTTCCCCTTGATGGGAGAATTTACTGCCTATGGCTAGACATCCAGAGCCATTAAAACCTGAAATACATGTACGTTTAGACAAGTCAGGAGGCAAATGCCTACTTGTCACTGAAAGAGACACTCTTGTATCTAGAAGAACATCTTCCCACATGTTCCCCTCTACCCAAATGTTGATAAGTGGTCATCCATCTTTCCCCTTCTTGAAGTTAGTCAAGAAAGAGACTTGGGTAGGGGGGGGTCACACACCTATAGTAGATCTACTTTTCACCCTGACTCATTGGTGGTATTTGACTACAAAAGACATAATTGCAGTTTTTCCTCGAGTATTTCACAGTCAACATAAGAAGATCGATTAAATTCATGATGCAGTGCTATTTGTTGCTGATAATTAGGATTTACTGGACCCTCAGGAACAAATTCAGAAGGAACAGTTGTATCCTGTGTGCTAACAATATTACCTTGTACATTGACACTAGATGTCACACCATCCCTTTGCTGTATTGGAAATACTGACTGTTGAGTGTTTTTGGTATATAGGTGTTGTTGCTGTAGTCCCCTATTACCCTCTGTCACATATTGTTGTGAAGTGTATTGCTGTGTTTGTACTTCTGCCTGCATTACCTGTTGCTTTTGTGGTACATGTGGCTTATCAAAGTTTTTCACTGTAAGAAACTTACCCTTTGCCTCTTGTTCCTGGCGTCATCTGCGATAATATTTACAATAATTTTTAGTATGACCTACCTGTTTACAACAATAACAAATAGGCTGTCTATTTGGAGGACCCTCTATAGATTGAGTAACTTGAGAAGCTAACTGAGTGGCTGGGGGAGGTGATGCTGCCCGTTGTTGCTCCTGTATAATTTGCCCTTGACGTGGTTGTCCTACTACCTGCTGTGGGACTTGCTGTCCTTGTTTAATCCATCTCCCACATCCTCTTCCCCTTACTTCACTAACAATGGGTGCAGAACGGGGAGTGTAAATCTTTTACTTATGAATAGCATTATCTTTACACATAATGTGTGCTTGCAGCAATTTATCTACTAACTCTGTGAGTGTGTTTGAAGATTCCTCATAAATAAGTTTAATATCCCCTGGGACACCTTCCAAATGGTCCAAAAGAAGCGCATAACAACTTTTTGAAAATTTACATATTTCATATCTTTTTCATCACTGCCACTGACTAGCATATATGCCAGCTGATAATGTTCTTGTTCTTCTAAAGATTTACAAACTGTCATTTAAAACTGATCTAAAAGTGTTGGTGTGAGAGATTGCCCCCTACTGTATGCTAACAATACTGCTGTCATTCTTAGGTGTTTAGTTTGTATTGGATACTGCTTTTGCTGAATATAAGCCATAAAACATTGTGGAATAAAATTCCAGAAACAATATTCAAGTGTATCATTCCATACAGTGCCTACAGTTTTAAGAACCCAATCTTCAAACGTAATCATGTTATTAAAAATACCCTTCTGTTCATCCCATTTAGGGAGAGTTTCTAACATCCTAGACTGATGATAAACTTCAGCAGAAAAGCCCGCTGAGGCTATGATAAGACTTGCAACAGTAGTTTCTCATGCTTTAGATTGATATTCCTCTAACTGGGCTTGTAATTTTAAAAGGTCTTGATTAGCTAAGTGTGTTGCTCTAGCAGCCTCAGATTCCTGTGTCTCTGACTGAGCTCATAATGTGTTTATTTCCTCCCTAGCAACAGTTACATCATGCTGTCATCAACCAGCTGCTTATCATATTTGTCTTGCAAATGGACCATTTTACTCATTAACCCTTCTGTCATACCAATAGATTTACTGCCCTGTTCAATAACAGTTTGTGTAAAGGTCTTAGTTTCAGTCTGTGAGACTTTAAAAAACTGAGAAAATTCTTTTGTACATTCAACGGTGTCAGCATGCAGTTTACCAGATGTATTCCATTTATCACAGTAAGTCTGAAAATGACCCAAGAGGTCAAGATCCTGCTGGTTGCTAACTTTAGCAATCCAATCTTTAAACTCTTGCAAATCAGACTGTAAAGTACAAACTTTGACATCTGCATCACCCTCTAACAAATCTTTTGCAACAGGATATATAGAAACAGGAATCATTGTCTGTGTTTCAGGCATTACTTTATCCTGGTTTTGTTCCAGGTTTTGTAATACGATTATGACAAGGCATGCAAAAAGCAACATTTAAATCATTGCAAATAGCACATTTTTGTACATTCTGTGGCACTTTTGCCTTATGTACATACCAATCAAAGGTGGAAATCCATTTTCATAATGCTGGATTGTCGGTTTTGCCCAATAAAGACTTACAGATGCTAACATGCTGATCACACCATGTATTTAAATAATTCCACACATTTATATATGGTACAGACACATCAAAAGTAAACACTGAGTGCACTTTTTGGGCACTTCTTGGACATTTTCATGAATTGCATTCATTGTTAAAAGAAAAACAGAAGGAAATATTTACCACAAATGTTCAGGACAAGGTGGCCAGTCTTGACATGAAGATCAGTTGTGGAAAAATTCTCTGCTGTCTTTCACTAGATGCTGGTGATATGAAAATTTTGGCAGTAGTATTTTCACCTCGTGAATCACCAACTGTCTGAAGAAAAATTACCATATTGCCCTGTACTGCGCTGCAGTGTTTGTCCTCCAGTCAATGGACAAAGTTTAGAAAGAGAAGAATCAATTCTAAGAACGTCTGTACTGTGAGAGGCACCTCTTCAGGTCTGGCGGCACGAATGGGGAGTGTAAATCTGTTGCTTATGAATAACATTATCTTTACACATAATATGTGCTCACAGCAATTTATCTACTAACTCTGTGAGTGTGTTAGAAGATTCCTCATAAATAAGTTTGATATCCCCTGGGATGCCTTCCAAATGGTCCAAAAAGGAGCACATAATAGCTCTTTGAAAAATGACATCTTTCATATCTTTTTCATCACTGCCATTGACTAGCATATATGCCAGCTGATAATGGTCTGATTGTTCTTCTAAAGAATCACAAACTGTCATTTGTAACTGATCTAAAAGTGTTGGTGTGAGAGATTTCCCCCTAGTGTATGCTAACAATACTGCTGTCATTTTTAGGTGTTTAGTTTGTATTGAATACTGCGTTTGCTGAATATAGCCCTTAAAATGCTGAGGAATAAAATTCCAGGAACAACATTCAAGTGTATCATTCCATACAGTGCCTACAGTTTTAAGAACCCAAGCTTCAAATGCAATCATGTTATTAAAAATACCCTTCTGTTCATCCCACTTAGGGAGAGTTTCTAATATATCTGTATGATGGACCCAGTGTACAGGTTACAGATGAATATAAATATCATACATGTCGTAGTGTATTAACATGCATGAGATGTCATCACACTATTGGTCTGGGTACTCAAGTATGAATATGGTATACATACACGAATACACAGTTATATATGTGATATGTCATGACACACATTCTGAACCAGATGTTGCTAGATTATTTGTGCTTTCATATATGGCCACAGCCTTCATTGCCCACATCTACCTAGTACCTCACCTGTGTCCTTATCATCATCGTGCATTGTCTCTTTCTGTCCATGTCCAGCTGAATGTGAATGTTGAGGTAGATTGTTGACACTTTGGGCTGGTAGACACTATGCTTGCATGTTGACATATTGTGCAATAAGGCACAGATAATGATCATCTACCCAGCAGCCTGCACTGTATACTGCATCAGGATGCCGGACTCAGCCTTTCAGCATGCCAGATACTCCCTCAGTGTGGTTACATGTCATAGTGCATGTTCTAATGCATGTGTCCTCAGCAGCCATGAATGATACACAGCTCTAGGGGATAACCACAGTCACTTGTTGGAATGGAGTATCCAGTACATTAGTTGCACATCTTACAGTACTAACAGCATAGCTACATACACTGAAATACAAATCTACCTATATACTAACAGTTTCCCTTTCCCTAAGCATTGCTTGTAAGGCACTATGCTGCAATGACATCTATGATAAAACTATCTGCTGAGCACACTACCTGACATTGAGTAAGTGCTATCCCTTCCAATTGTAGCAGCATCCAGCAACTTTAACCACAAGAGAGTTTACCAGCACATGGTTGCAATCTACTGTAGCAAGGACATAGGAGAAATTAGCAATGCCATTAAACTGATTCCAGGCAGTCTGCTGTTTCCCTGCTATATTGTGGGAAGATGATGTATTCATCAGCTGTGTGGCACATGACCTCCAGGGACCTTTCCATAATACAACTTACAGTATATTTCTCTGTGTGTAACAGCATAGCCCTGCATTTTATTACTGATACTTTTCATTGGTACAGGATGCAAAAGTTGTGTTTTATAATTGGCCTGAGTGTTGTTGAGTCACAAATACAATGATTCATTCTACATTACCATATATGCCTATGGCCTGTTTTCTATAAGTTCATAAGTTAAGTTGACCTGATTATCTGGCCATAAGGCCATTTTGGTATACTGACTCCCTCAAATGTATATCCTAGATATTATCACCCATCCAAAGATCTAATAAAGTTATAAATATTAAAAGGTTATCTCACTCTTATTTAACATGGAATATTATTCCAAATTCTTGGAACTGTCAGAGTAATAAATATACTTCTCAAAGACGTTTTATTTAAAGAACTTTAAAATTCGAGTCAATATGTTTTTGAGTTAAATAGTTAACACCCATCTCCAAATTCAATATGGCCCTTTTTACCTTATCATTGAAAGCAGGGTAGGATAAAACAGCCTTACTTTTGCAGTGTCCTAAAATGAACTAAATGCAATTTCATCTGAGACCATCAGTCTCTTTAAGACAGTTCCTTGACAAGGGGAATACGTTTAGTAAACCTTCTTTGTACTGATTTAAGCATATTAAGCTGTAAACTCATATACATACACACATGCAGAATTATTGTATTCAAATAAAGGTCTTATATAAGCAGTATAGAATGTTGCCATATAATTATATACATTTTAACATACAAACTATTTCCCTCAGTGCTTTACTCTTAATGCCATTAAGATGTTTCTTAAAATTTAAATTATTTTAATTGCTATTGTTAAGTCTATGTAGTCTTTTAATTCTGACATGTCTATGTCATCTATCTCTAGTGGATGTTTTGCCACATTTTTTCCAAACAACATAATTTGGCACTTAACAACCCTAAATGATACATCCGTTTTCTTTGTCCATGTACAAATATCACCAAAATAAGCATTAATAATATAATAGTCCATATTAGAAACAGCCATGAAACCAGCCCTTACAATATTCAGCAAACTTATTCACTCAGCATTTTGTATTAGTTGTTAAAGTAGTCATAACTAAATTAACAAGAAAAGGACTCAAAACATATTTGCACTGTAGAGAAGCCTAGATGATTTTTGCTTAGAAATGCATGTATGAGTGTGTGTTTATATATATACATATATATATATATATATATATATATATATATATATATATATATACACACACACACACACACACACACACACACACACACACACACACACACACACACACACACACACACACACACACAGGTATACATTTTGCTATCATATTCTAAAGGGTAAAAACCTATGTCCACTCATAAAATGCTTTATTTTATAGCAGAATATATGTTTTTCTGTTAAAATACAGGAAGTAGAATGTTTAGTAATGTATCTGCCCGATGTGTTTGTACTAAATTTATTTATTTTCCCTTCATCTTTTGAAACTCTATTACTACAAAATCTGTCAAAGCTGTTTTTCATGTACCTATTTCCGAACCAATTTCCTGAAACATTTGTAGAAACTATTAAGTCAGCTGTTCTGTGGTTACAGTTCATTAAGATTAGAGATAACATAAAGAATTGCATGGTTTGCAACCATGAAGGCACAGAAAGATAACTAGATAGTAGACCAAAAAGGAATTAGCTCAGAAAAAAATGTACTTTTGTGAGTAAAATTGATGTTATCAGATCTTGTATATAGTTTGTATAGGTAAACATTATGTGTACAGTGTTATAAACATTAACAGACACCAAAGAAACAACTGCTGGTCGCATAAGTTTCCTTAGTGTTTTTTTTATTACAGAAGTATGCTTAATAAAAACATATCTCATTATCCAATTAACATTAATGTTTCACAACAGAAAGCAGTCATATCTGTTAATAGTTATTGAATACAGTTGCAATAATCCATTGGGCAAAGTACATTTGTGCTGTTGCATAATGACAATTTAAATATCTGCCATCTACAGGAATTAATTTTACAATAGTATCTAAGGAATAATTTTCAAGCACTCAATTCTTATTAATAAAGAAATACTTACAGATGTAGGTGTCTTTGAAGGACTGGATGCAGTAAAAGCCTGGACTGGTTTATTTGTGCCCACAGCTCAGATATTAAATTTAGAGTCACTTTTCACAAAATATTTTTCCCTAGTCTTACAATACCAGAATTTAAATGTCTCACCCTTGTATTCCCACATAGCATATGTGTATTAGCAGTACTTGATCAATGACCTGGACCTCGCAAAAGCCTTCGATACAATACCCCACTCGGGCATTATAGATAAGCTCACCAGCTTAAATATAAACCCCTATGTCACTATATGGATTGCAAACTGGCTCAAGGACAAAACCCACATGGTTAGAATTGCTGGAGCCATGTCAGACTCCAAACCAGTTACAAGTGGTGTCCCACAAGGCTCAGTCCTGGGACCTCTCTTGTTCGGTATATATTTCTCGGCAGTACAGGCCAACACGGAAGGACTGTGGCTGACCAAGTTCGCAGATGACTGCAAACTGGGTGCCATAATCAACTCTCCAGCCGACACAAGCATCCTCCAAAGGGGCCTCATAGAAACAGACAACTGGTGCCAGAGCCATGGCCTCAAGCTAAATGCCAAAAAGTGTATAGTCATCCCCTTTGGCAAAAACAAAGTGCCCACAAATTACCACATAGGTGGTAATCCATTAAGTACAGAAGAAGTAATTAGGGACCTGGGGACCCAAGTTGATAGCAATCTCATTTGACAACCACGTGGCCAAAGTGGTTAGAAAAACATTTTATATAGCCCACCTAATCATGAAGGGATTCACATCTAGATCAAGGGAGGTCATCGTGCCTCTTTACTCATCCCTCATCAGGCCCATAATTGAGTACAATGCCCCTTTTGGGATGTACCTTACCAGACACCTGCAGCAACTGGAAAGACCCCAAAAGTACCTCACCAAGAGGATCAAAGGGCTCAAAGAGATGCCATATGCTGCCCGGTTAAAGAAACTCCAGCTCTACTCAGTGGCATACCGCCTGTTCAGAGGCGATCTGTGCCTGACGTATAAAGCCATGTCCAACCCAGAATTAATGGACATGCTGCACCTCAGAAAATCCAAATCCCATCGAGATACGCCGAGAGACTTGAACCTCAGCACTGAAATAAATAGGACATGCTGGAGGGACAGATTCATAACCCAGAGGCTCCCTTCACTCTGGAATAAAATCCCAGTCCAGGTTAGGCAGAGTCCCTCATTGACTCTCTTCAAGAGGAATCCTGATGAGTGGATGGGAGATTGTAGGTTTACCCCAGGTATCACTTCTGTGTCACTGTTAGACAGAGGCACAGTATACTAACCTCAAAAAAGGGCATAGCAAAATAAATTTAAAATGGGTGGCGAAAGCCAGACACATTCTGGCTAGGCTTATAAATGCCCTAGAGCAGATAGCCTAGTATGAACCTATGAACCTATGAACCTATGATAGAATTCACACAGGTAAACTTTGAACAGAGCAATTTGCATTCTATCTGTAGGTACTTTACATATACTACACAGCATCCAAAAACAAACAAAAATAAACAATAGTCTAGTATGCATATTTTGTTTTATTTTATTTAACTTTCTATTGTTGCATGGAGTACTGATACAAGTTCGTGACATTGGTGCAGGCAATTAAATAGAATGCATAAATATGAAATGTTGCATTCTACTGGTAAATGCAACCAAATATATTCAAATCTTGCTAATAACCATGAGAAGAGATATAGAATATGTATTATAGTAACATGCCCATTATAAATATGGTGACATGGTTGCTAAAGAAGAACTGAATGCCAGAGGAAAACAGGTTAACTAATCTAATAGTGATCAGCCCTTAAAATAAGAACAGACGGTGAAAGTAGATAAGTATAATTTAACGGGATTAAGAGAAGGGCAGAAAAGAAGGATGATGTGAGTGGTGACAAGGGCAGTACTAGGAATTTATACAAGAGTCTGACAATTTACAGCATAGGGATGGTGAGTGATGAGCCGAGAAGTTAGATAGTACTACAGAAGTACTGTTGTAATTAATACAAGTATATGAGGAGAGAGGAAAGAGTTGGTAAGAGAGTGAGTGAAAGGAAGAGAGGACTGGCAGAATGACCATTGGTTCAGTATACTTTATTGTGACAATATGTGAGTAGTATATCTAAGTGTGGTGAGAAAATAAGAACTTAGTCATGGGGGTTGTGGTGGCCATAACAACTGAAGTGTTTACCTCATAGACCACAGGAACAAGATTTGATCCTCACTAAGAAAAACTGACTAGCCTTAAAATGGTCCACAAGGACAGCTTGCCTAGTACCTATCTATGACCTATGAACCTCTGTATTCATTCATCTGTCTATGGCCCCTTTTTCATCTGTGATCATGAGAACAGGATAGTGAATGACAGGGTGAGATCATGGATGCGTCTACTAGAAACAAGTTTCTTTTGCAGAGTAACTGTTTAATGTTCTATAATAGACTGAGTAGTTTAGCAAACTGTGAGGATGTCTGAGTACAAAAACTGCTTCCCTGCATCAATTACAATCAGCTGGGATGGCTTAAGAACCTTATTAGAAAGCACTTTGGGTTCTTCCAACAAGAGTGTATCATACACAGTCCATTGCTAGGTAACCTCATAGCAGACCAAGGAGAATTGAGAATGAGTCTGCCTTTGAGACATCCTGGGAATGCATGGACATCCCACAGAGTATGTTGGGTATTGCTGATGTGAATAGAAAGCTTGCTGCACATTTCTTGTCTTGCTGCTGGCATGCCCCTCACTAGAACAAATAGTTTAGAAAATGGATGGATGGATGGATGGATGGATAAATTACAGAAAGGTGTTTGGATATCATACAACTGTACTATATATACAAACTTCAGTCTTAAAACATTTGTTTAACCCTCCTCAGCCTTTTGTTTCTCACCTTTCTCCATTCTTTTCTTTCCACTTTAATCAAGTAATCTGCAGCCAAGTGCAGTTTAATATGTTTTTCCTACCCACCATCACCCTTTTTGCTTCCCTCACACCTTCTATTTTTGTCTAACATTCCACTTTTTGTTCCACTGTACCCATATTCCAACTAGCATCTGTATATGTCTGTTCTATTTACTTTCTCTGCTCACTAACTCTGTGAATCATTTTTTTTTATATTTCCCATGATTTTCAAAATAGACCACAGCCAAAACTACTAATCTCTCTCATTATTATCTTCTTTGTGAGCTGAAAACACATGACTTGGAAAATATGTTCCTGACATGGTTTTCCAGATAGCTCATGGAATGCATATACAGTGCATACAATAATGTACATTTAGAAGGAAGCTTTTCATGAATTGTGCCCTCTTGAAGCACATCTTCCAACAGTGTGTGATACCTAATTTATTGTCTGCTAGTGCTCCGACAGGTAGCATAGAGGAATAAGACTCTGAGCTATCAAAGAGGTACTTCCTGTAGTAATTCTGAGCTCTTTCTCAAATAACTTGTACAATCATATAGTGGAAAGTTAAAGTCAGTGCCTTGTGTTCTAAAAGTCATGTAAGAAGGCAATATTGTAATGTCATAGCTGTAAAAGCTGGAAGCAATAAGGAGATGAAATGGGGATAAAGTTTACACTATTATTCATTAAATAAGAAAAGACTATTTGCCATAATTGTTAAGGTCTTTGTCTCCCATGCACAAGGTACAAGGTTTAATGCTGAGCTGTAACCAATGCCAGTTCCTTCATCTCCCAAAAACATGCTGAGTGTTTCCACCTCAAATCCAACCAAGATAGAAGTTGTGGCAACAACACATATTCTAGATAGTGGCCTATAGAGGAAAGAGTTGTACTGACTGACCATTTTGTGCAGCAACTGTGATGCACAATATCCTAGATAGGAGAACACTGATCACAGATTGCATGCCATGTCAAGGCTAGCCATTCAGCAGTGTAAAATATGTCTCTAGATGATTTGGTTGTGGTTACTAATATTTCAAACTGGGCATAGATATATGCTGTGAGGACCTTAAACTATGCCAGGGACACATGCTTATTGTTTGTGGAATGTATGTGCCCCTATTGAACAATGTGTGCTGACCACAAAGCCCGGCAGTGAGTTAATAATCTGCTGGCTGGCCAGTGTCTAGTTGTCCAGCATGAGTTGCTTGGGAGACCTCTGTTGAGTGAAAGCTGGATTTAAAACAATCACCCTGCCAAACATGAACTAAGAATTGCTATACTCAAAGTAGGTTATGTGACAGTATACAGCTTGGAAGTGGATGTCATGATGGTCTTAAAGGAAACTAGACATTCTCTTTATCCAGCAAGTAAGATGGAAGAGCAGTACAGGAAAGACACTTGGCTTAGGGTCCAGAGTCAACTACTCAGGAGGAGGAGGAGTTGTAGTAAGGAAGACAAATCTAAAGACCCCGAAGCATGTCATCAGAACTGTGGCAATCACACTCCAATGTGAGGATAGGGCACTATTCATAATCTCAGCCCAAGAGCAAGTTGTGATATTGTAGAAAGAGTGTATTCTGATAGTAGTTGCAGAACAACATGAACTGGTGCTTATAATGCATGACCCAAATGCACATTTTGAGACAGAAAGAACAGTATACATGGTTTGGGCAATAGGAATAAAGAAGGACAGACTGTTATAAATTTATTTCTGGCAAATGGCTTGATGGTGGCCAACACTTGGTTCAGCAAGAGAGACAGTCAAAAGTTCAGACACATGAGTGGCCAACATGCACCTCAGGTTGAATTCCTCCTAGTAAGGAACAAAAACTGTAGGAAAAACCTTGCCAAGCTAGAGTTTTCACTGTGCAATACCTTAAATCTCCAATAATAGAGGCCCATGGGATATATGTAAAATGACCCCTTAAGGACATCAAGTGTTTCAGCTATATGGCTTCTGAATGTCCTTGACTTTTTACTTTTGTCCGTTTCTAAGTCTTTATGGACAGATTCAGGCAAATAAAGCCAAACCTTATTAATGGAAGTATTGAATAAAAGCAATTAAGATAAAAGGTGTTGCTGTTAGAAGAGTATAGATGAGGGAACAGATAAACAAAAATACTTAGAAATATAGACATAAAAGCAGCATGCAATATTAGAACAGACCATGATCTATTAGACAATTACAAATAATTAAGATCAGAATCAGAATCAAATTTATTGGCCAATTATGCATGTACAAAGGAATCTGGCTCTGGTTTCAGTGACTCTCCAAGTATGAATTACATAAACAACATACATACAACTATTAAGAATAAGACAAATGACATACATGCAAGTATTAAGAACAAGACAAAAAAGTAAATGTACATATACATATACATACAAGGTGCAAAGTGCAACTCAGTGCAAGAAATATTAAAATAAACTCTGAAAGAAACAAGTATTAACAGTATGTAAACAATACTGCAGAATCCTGACAGGAGTGGGAAAGACAATATCCCAGCCTAATAAACTGAGTTAATTTTATGAACTTGATGGTCTGTGGAAAAAAACTGTTCTTATATCTGCTTGTTTTGGTGCGTACAAGGTCATGTCATGAGTACAGTTGTAACAAATGCTTACTGATTGACTTCACATTATTCATAAGTACATTCTAACATGCATTATTTAAGTACAAGGCCATGTCATGATAGAGTTCTAACAAATACTTACTGACTTACTTCACATTATTCCTAAGTACATTCTAACATGTGCATTATTTAAGTACAAGGCCATGTCATGAGTACAGTTCTAACAAATGCTTACTGACTTACTTCACATTATTACTAAGTACATTCTAACATGCATTATTTAAGTACAAGGCCATGTCATGAGTACAGTTCTAACAAATCCTGACTGACTTACTTCACATTATTCCTAAGTACATTCTAACATGCATTATTTAAGTACAAGGCCATGACATGAGTGCGGTTCTAACTAATCCTGACTGACTCACATCACATTATTCCTAAGTACATTCTAACATGTGCATTATTTAAGTACAAGGCCATGTCATGAGTACGGTTCTAACCAATGCTTACTGAGTTATTTCACATTATTCTTAAGTACATACTAACAGGCATTATTTAAGTACAAGGCCATGTCATAAGTACATTTCTAACAAATACTTACTGACTTACTTCACATTATTCCTAAGTACATTCTAACCTGCATTATTTAAGTACAAGATCATGTCTTGAGTACAGTTCTAACAAATGCTTCCTGAGTCACTTCACATTATTCCTAAGTACATCATACCATGTGCATTATTTAAGTACAAGACCATGTCATGTGTACAGTTCTAATAAATATTTACTGATTTACATCACATTATTCCTAAGTACATTCTAACGTGCAGTATTTAAGTACAAGGCCATGCCATGAGTATAGTTCTAACAAGCACTTACTGACTTACTTCACATTATTCCTAAGCACATTCTAACATGCATTATTTAAGTACAAGGCCATGTCTTGAGTACAGTTCTAATAAATGTTTCCTGACTTACTTCACATTATTACTAAGTACATCCTAACATGCATTATTTAAGTACAAGGCCATGTCATGATACAGTTCTAACAAATGCTTACTGCTTTACATCACATGATTCCTAAGTACATTCTAACATGCATTATTGAAGTACATCGCCATGTCATGAGTACAGTTCTAACAAATACTTACTTTCTTACTTCACATTATTCCTAAGTACATTCTATCATGCATATTTAAGTACAAGGCCATGCCATGAGTCCAGTTCTAAGAAATACTTACTGACTTACATCACATTATTCCTAAGTACATTCTAACATGCATTATTTAAGTACAAGGCCATGTCATGAGTGCAGTTCTAACAAATCCTGACTGACTCACATCACATTATTCCTAAGTACATTCTAACATGCATTATTTAAGTACAAGGCCATGTCATGAGTACGGTTCTAACCAATGCTTACTGAGTTACATCACATTATTCCTAAGTACATACTAACAGGCATTATTTAAATACAAGGCCATGTCATGAGTATGGTTCTAATAAATGCTTACTGAGTTACACCACATTATTCATAAGTACATTCTAACATGCATTATTTACGTACAAGGCCGTGTCATGACTGCAGTTCTAACAAATCCTGAAAGACTTACTTCACATTATTCTTAAGAACATTCTAACATGCATTATTTAGGTACAAGTCCATGTCATGAGTGCAGTTCTAACAAATACTTATTGACTTACTTCACATTATTCCTAAGTACATTCTAACCTGCATTATTTAAGTACAAGTTCATGCCTTGAGTACAGTTCTAACAAATGCTTCCTGAGTCACTTCACATTATTCCTAAGTACATCTGTGCATTATTTAAGTACAAGACCATGTCATGAGTACAGTTCTAACAAATATTTACTGATTTACATCACATTATTCCTAAGTACATTCTAACATGCAGTATTTAAGTACAAGGCCATTCCATGAGTATAGTTCTAACAAACACTTACTGACTTACTTCACATTATTCCTAAGTACATTCTAACATGCATTATTTAGGTACAAGGCCATGTCATGAGTACAGTTCTAACAAATGCTTACTGTGCTACATCACATTATTCCCAAGTACATTCTAAAATGCATTATTTAAGAACAAGGCCATGTCATGAGTACGGTTCTAACAAATGCTTACTGAGTTACATCACATTATTCCTAACTACATTCTAACATGCATTATTTAAGTACAAGGCCAAGACATGAATGCAGTTCTAACAAATGCTTACTGAGTTACGTTACATTATTCCTAAGTACATTCTAACATGTATTATTCAAGTACAAGGACATGTCCTGAGTACAGTTCTAACAAATACTTACTGACTTACATCACATTATTCCTAAGTAAATTCTAACATGCATTACTTAAGTACAAGGCCATGTCATGAGTGCAGTTCTAACAAATCCTGACTGACTTACTTCAGATTATTCCTAAGTACGTTCTAACGGTTCTACCTTACATAGTCGACAGTGCAGAACACCGACAACGCAATCATCGACACCACATAATCGACAGTGCATAAACACGACACCTCACATACCCGACAACGAAATAACCGACGGTTCACAAACACGAAACCTCATACACTCCACACAGCACAATAACATCAATCAACAAACAAAACACATCCCCTGTCCAAAAACCACACACACAACACAAGCACACCAAAATCCTTACAAACCCACACTAAACCTCATATACACAACTATCTACAACCCTAACCCAAACCCTAACCCTAAAATCCGTCACTATCGCACACTCAGCTAACCAGCGCCCTAACCCTAACTCACTTAACCCGCCCCTAACCCAAAGACTTTCACTACCGCACACTTACCTAACCCGCGCCCTAACCCTAACTCACTTAACCTGCCCCTAACCCAAAGACTTTCACTACCGCACACTTACCTAACCCGCGCCCTAACCCTAACTCACTTAACCCACCCCTATCCCCACAGACCGTCAATATCCACACTTACCTTACTCGCACCCTAACGTCTGTCACTACCGCATACTTACACAGCCTTTTCTCATGTCGGTATCCTCGGCGTCGGTGTTTTCATCCGTCGGTCTTCTGCATTTTCGATCTTCTGGCGATCGCGATTGCGTTGTCGATGTTCTGCACTGTCGACTATGTAAGATAGAACCATTCTAACATGTATTATTTAGGGACAAGGCCATGTCATGAGTACAGTTCTAACAAATGCTTACTGACTTACCTCCCACTATTACTAAGTACATTTTAACATGCATTATTTAAGTACAAGGCCATGTCATGAGTATGGTTCAAACAAATGCTTACTGACTTTCTTCACATTATTACTAAGTACATTCTAACATGCATTATTTAAGTACAAGGCCATGACATGAGTATGGTTCTAGCAAATGCTTAATGTCTTACTTCACATTATTCCTAACTACATTGTAACATGCATTATTTAAGTACAAGGCCATGACATGGGTACGGTTCTAACAAATCCTGACTGACTTACTTCACATTATTCCTAAGAATGTTCTAACATGCATTATTTAGGCACAAGTCCATGTCATGAGTGCAGTTCTAACAAATGCTTGCTGACTTACTTCACATTATTACTAAGTACATTTTAACATGCAATATTTGAGTACAAGGCCATGTCATGAGTATGATTCAAACAAATGCTTACTGAGTTACATCACATTATTCATATCTACATTCTAACATGCATTATTTAAGTACATGGCCATGACATGAGTATGGTTCTAACAAACGCTTTATGAGTAACATCACATTATTCCTAAGTACATTCTAACATGCATTATTTAAGTACAAGGCCATGTCATGAGTACAGTTCTAACAAATACTTAATGATTTACATCACATGATTACTAAGGACATTCTAACATGTGCATTATTTAAGTACAAGGCCATGTCATGAGTGCAGTTCTAACAAATCCTGACTTAATTACTTCACATTATTCCTAAGTACATTCTAACATGCATTATTTCAGTACAAGGCCATGTCTTGAGTACAGTTCTAACAAATGCTTACTGACTTACTTTGCAATTTCCTAAATACAGTCTAACGTGTATTATTTAAGTACAAGGCCATGTCATGAGTACAGTTCTAAGAAATGCTTAGTGACTTACTTCACATTATTATTAAGTACATTATAACATGCATTCAGTACAAGCCCATGTCATGAGTACAGTTCTAACAAATTCTAACTGACGTACTTCACATTATTCTTAAGTAAGTTCTAACATGCAGTATTTAAGTACAAGGCCATGTCATGGGTACAGTTCTAACAAATGCTTACTGACTTACTTCACATTATTCCAAAGTATATTCTAACATGCATTATTTAAGTACAAGGCCATGTCATCAGTACAGTTCTAGCAAATACTTACTGACTTACTTCACATTATTCCTAGGGAGATTCTAACATGCATTATTTAAGTACAAGGTCATGTCATGAGTACAGTTCTAAGAAATGCTTACTGACTTACTACTTCACATTATTCCTAAGTATATTCTAACATATGCATTATTTAAGTACAAGGCCATTTTCTGAGTACAGTTCTAACAAATGCTTACTGACTTTCTTCACATTATTACTAAGAACATTCTAACATATGCATTATTCAACTACAAGGCCATGTCATGAGTACAGTTCTAAGAAATATTTACTGACTTACTTCACATTATTCCAAAGTACATTCTAACATGCATTATTTAAGTACAAGGTCTTGTCATGAGTACAGTTTTAACAAATGCTTACTGATTTACATCACATTATTCCGAAGTACATTCTAACATGTGCATTATTTAAGTACAAAGCCATGTCATGAGTACAGTTCTAACAAATACTGTTTCACTTCAAATTATTCCTAAGTACATTCTAACATATGCATTTTTTAAGTACAAGGCCATATCATGAGTACAGGTCTAACGAATCCTGACTGACGAACTTCAAATTATTAGTAAGTACATCCCTACATGCATTATATAAAAACAAGGCCATGTCATGAGTACAATTCTAAGAAATACTTAATGATTTACATCACATGATTCCTTAGTAAATTCTAACATGTGCATTATTTAAGTAGAAGGCCGTGCCAAGAGTACAGTTCTAAAAAATACTTACTAATTTACCTCACATTATTCCTAAGTACATCCTAACATGCATTATTTAAGTACAAGGTCATGCCATGAGCACAGTTCTAACAAACACTTACAGCCTTACTTCACATTATTCCTAAGTACATTTTAACATGCATTATTTAAGTACAAGGCCATGTCATGATACAGATCTAACAAATACTTACTGACTTACTTCACATTATTCCTAAGTACATTCTAACTTGCATTATTTAAGTACAAGGCCATGTCATGAGTACAGTTCTAACAAATGCTTACAGACTTACATCACACTATTACTAAGTACATCCTAACATATGTGTTAAGTACAAGGCCATGTCATGACTACAGATCTAACAAATCCTGACTGACTTACTTCACATTATTCCTAAGTACATTCTAACTTGCATTATTTAAGTACAAGGCAATGTCTTGAGTACAGTTCGAACAAATACTTACTGACTTACTTCACATTATTCCTAAGTACATACTTACATGCATTATTTAAGTACAAGGCCATGTGATGAGTACAGTTCTAACAAATGCATACTGATTTACATCACATTATTCCTAAGTACATCCCAACATATGCATTATCTAAGTACAAAGCCATGTCATGTGTACAGTTCTAACAAATGCTTACTGACTTACTTCACATTTTTATTAACTACATTATAACATGCATTAAGTACAATGCCATGTCTTCAGTGCAGTTCAGACAAATGCTTACAGACTTACTTCACATTATTATTAAATATATCCTAACATATCCATCATTTAAGTACAACGCCATGTCATGAGTTCAGTTCTAACAAATACTTACTGATTTACTTCACATGATTCCTAAGTACATTCTAACATGCATTATTTAAGTACAAGGCCATGTCATGATAGAGTTCTAACAAATACTTACTGATTTACTTCACATGATTCCTAAGTACATTCTAACATGCATTACTTAAGTACAAGGCCATGGCATGAGTGCAGTTCTAGCAAATCCTGACTGACTTACTTCTCATTATTACTAAGTACATCCTAACATGCATTATTTAGGTACAAGGCCATGACATGAGTACAGTTCTAACAAATGCTTATTGAGATACGTCACATTATTCCTAAGTACATTCTAACATGCATTATTTTAATACAAGGCCATGTCTTGAGTACAGTTGTAACGAATCCTAATTGACTTACTTCACGTTATTACTAAGTACATCCCAACATGCTTTATTTAAGTACAAGGCCATGTCATGAGTACAGTTCTAACAAATACTTAATGATTTACATCACATGATTACTAAGGACATTCTAACATGTGCATTATTTAAGTACAAGGCCATGTCATGAGTTCAGGTCTAACAAATCCTGACTGACTTACTTCACATTATTCCTAAGTACATTCTAACATGCATTATTTAAGTACAAGGCCATGTCATGAGTACAGTTCTAACAAATACTTACTGACTTACTTCACATTATTCCTAAGTACATTCTAACATGTGCATTATTTAAGTACAAGGCCATGTGATGAGTACAGTTGTAACAAATGCTTACTGATTTGCATCACATGATACCTAAGAACATTCTAACATGCATTATTTAAGTACAAGGCCATGTCATGAGCAAGGTTCTAATAAATGCTTACTGAGTTACATCACATTATTCCTAAGTACATTCTAACATGCATTATTTAAGTACAAGGTCATGTCTTGAGTACAGTTCTAACAAATGCTTACTGACTTACTTCACATTATTTCTAAGTACATCGCAACATGCATTATTTAAGTACAAGGCCATGTCTTGAGTACAGTTCTAACAAATGCTTACTGACTTACTTCACATTTTCCTAAGTACAGTCTATAACATGTGCATTATTTAAGTACAAGGCCTTGTCAGGAGTACAGTTCTAACAAATGCTTACTGACTTACTTCACATTTTCCTAAGTACAGTCTATAACATGTGCATTATTTAAGTACAAGGCCTTGTCAGGAGTACAGTTCTAACAAATGCTTACTGACTTACTTCACATTATTACTAAGTACATTATGCATTAAGTACAAGGCCGTGTCATCAGTACAGTTCTAACAAATACTTACGGACTTACTTCACATTATTCCTAAGTACATCCCAACATGTGCATTATTTAAGTACAAGGCCATGTCATGAGTACAGTTCTAAAAATACTTAATGACGTACATCACATTATTCCTAAGTACATTCTAGCATGCATTATTTAAGTACAATGTCATGTCATGAGTACAGTTCTAACAAATTCTAACTGACTTACTTCACATTATTCCTAAGTACATTCTAACATGCATTATTTAAGTACAAGGCCATGTCAAGGGTACAGTTCTAACAAATGCTTACTGACTTACTTCACATTATTCCAAAGTATATTCTAACGTGCCTTATTTAAGTACAAGGCCGTTTTCTGAGTACAGTTCTAACAAATGCTTAGTGACTTACTTCACATTATTATTAAGTACATTCTAACATATGCATTATTTAACTACAAGGCCATGTCATGAGTAAAGTTCTAAGAAATACTTACTGACTTACTTCACATTATCCCAAAGTACATTCTAACATTCATTATTTAAGTACAAGGTCTTGTCATGAGTACAGTTCTAACAAATACTTACTGTTTCACTTCAAATTATTCCTAAGTACATTCTAACATATGCATCATTTAAGTACAAGGCCATGTCATGAGTACAGTTCTAACGAATCCTGACTGACGTACTTCACATTATTAGTAAGTACGTCCCTACATGCATTATATAAGTACAAGGCCATGTCATGAGTACAGTTTTAACAAATACTTAATGATTTATATCACATGATTCCTAAGTAAATTCTAACATGTACATTATTTAAGTACAAGGCTGTGCCAAGAGTACAGTTCTAACAAATACTGATTTACCTCACATTATGTCTAAGTACATTATAACATGTATTATTTAAGTACAAGGTCATGCCATGAATTCAGTTGAAACAAACACTTACTGACTTACATCACATTATTCCTAAGTACATTTTAACGTGCATTATTTAAGTACAAGGCCATGTCATGATACAGATCTAACAAATATTTACTGACTTACTTCACATTATTCCTAAGTACACACACGCACACACACACACACACACACACACACACACACACACACACACACACACATGCACACAGACACACACACACACACACACACACACACACACACACACACACACACACACACACACACACACCAGTATTAAAGCCTTCACCTACCAGCCCAAACTCAACCAACCGAACACCTACCCGGTAATCCAGCAAGCCCACAAACTCCAGCGACCGAACAAAGGTAATCCAGCAAGCCCACAAACTCCAGAGACCGAACGAGCAAGCCCACAATCCAAACACCTACCTGCTGCCTTTGTCCCGAAGTCCACACAGTCGCACACTGACAGTCCCGTGAGAGCAGCTCAGTCCTCCTCATTGGCTCTGACTGCGGCTGAAGCAGTCTGGAGCTCCTCTGTTCTGTGCGGTCATCACCGCACAGATTTCTGGTATCTCACAGCAATGATTGCTGGCTACCTCTTAGTCCATATCCGGACTGCCGATAAAGGCAGTCTGAGTTCAAATTGTTTTTTTGTTTTGCAGATTTTTTTGTGTGTTTTTCTAGGTGGGAGGGCTGCAGTCCGGCAGTCTGATAGGATGAGCCGCCCCTGCACTAATGGCTGGTCTGTTTTACTATGATGGAAAGCAGGCTCTCCGTCCAGCGTAGGCATGTGCCCATGATCTGGTGCACAATCCTATGCACCACACCTGGCAACTCTGCCCAGGTGATGAATGCATCCATGGTGCCTCTGCTCCAGCAGGGGACCACAGGTATGGCCTCTGGAGCAGAGCTACCTGAGGGTCCAGGTAGGGCAGAGGTAGCAGGGTGTTGCTGCCAGGCTGCAGCCCAGAAGTGCTGGGACTTTGTGCTTCAGCCAGTGAGTGTAGGTAAATCACAAGGAACTGGCCTACCCTGTTGTGCTGTAAGAATAACATAAATACAATTAAAACCAAAAATGAAATAATGCATAAACCAAAATAAACAAATGAAAACAATGAAAAAATAAAGAAATAATAAATCATTCTAAAAAGATTTAAATAATATAATTATGAACACGATAATACAAATGAAAAAGTATTTAACAAAGCAATAGAAAATTATTCATAATACACAAAACATAAAAAGTAACACCCCATAATATAATTAGAAATGTATTTATATAAATATAATAATATTATTAGTTATAATAATAATACTACTACTACTAATAATAATAGCAACAATAAAAATAATACAAAATAAAAAATCCATAAAATAAGAAGAGAAGGGGTAGAGTGAGAGAAAAAAGGGAGAACCTTAGTAACTTCAGATAATATACAAAGCTTTCTGCAATTAATTTATTCTATTCAGTTGCATCTTACTTTTAACAACACCAACTGCTAAGAAGTTTCTTTATTACTTGGAATACTACCCTGTTCCTAACACACACACACACACACACACACACACACACACACACACACACACACACACACACACACACACACACACACACACACTGTAGTAAAGATCATATCACATCCAGCAATCATTCAGTAATTACACTTGGCAGCAAGCCACTCAAGCCACAGGTCTAGAGATCCACACTTCAAATGCTTAATAATGATTATGTAACAGTACTATATTTTTTATTGATGACAAGCTAAAACAGTATTGTAATCAGCTGAGTTTTTAATTTGGGAAGTGTGGCATTAGAACCCACAAGCAGTGACTACTGTAAAACTATATTTTTTCTTTGGAATACAACATAATGCAACTAATCTGTTTCCTTTTACACCTTATAGATTTATGTTCACTGTTATCTGAGAATATGCAACTGTTGTTTTGTCTTACAGACCATACCTCTTCACCTTTTAGAGCAGATAGCTTGACATATCATAAAATAATGGGTGTACAATGATGCATAACTAGGAACATAGTATTGCTCTTACATGCATGGATAGTTGCATAGGATTTGTGTTAACATACATTTTGACACTCATTATTTATTGACTTCAGTATAATTTACTTGCCAGACAACCATAAATCTTACAATGAACAGACCAAAACAATGATTCTGAACTCTGGGTATTCATAGGTTCATAGATGTGTACTAGGCTAATGGCCCTGGAGCCTTTACAAGCCTAGCCCATAGGATTAGCCTGGCATTGTCCCACCTGACCTTAGTTACTAGTGCCTCTGTCATGTAGAGCCACTGGAGTGATCCCCAGGGTGAATTTTCTATTTCCCATCCATTCATCAAGATTTTTCTTGAAGAGGGCCAGTGAAGTGCTCTATTTGACATGTATGGGAAGTCTGTTTCATAGCATGAGCAGTCTCTGGGTTATGAACCTGTCCCGCCACCATGTTCAGTTGATTGTGGTAATGGGGTTGAGGTCTCTGGAGTGTGTGGTGTGAAGGGATCGGGATTTGTTTAGATGTAACATTTCTAACAGAACTGGGTCAGACATGGCTTTGTAAGTCAAGCAGAGATCGCCTCTAAGTAGGCTATATGAGACAGAGAATAGTTGGACTATTTTAAGTCTGTCCATATAGAACGAGTTTTTAAGGCCTAGGATTCTCTTTGTGAGGTACTTTTGCAGCCTCTCCAGTTAATGCAGGTGTCTAGTGAGGTACATGCCAAATTGGACATTGCACTCGATGATTGCCTAATGAGGGAAGAGTAGAGGGAGACAATGACCTTTTTGGATGCAAAATCCTTAGTAATGTGATGTGCCACATAGAAGGACTTTCTGACCACAGTGGCAACATTGTGGTCAAAAGAGAGGTTGCTGTCAACCTGTGTTCCCAGATCTCTTATAATGCCTTCTCTGTTCAGTGGACTACCATCGATGTGGTAATTCATGAGAACCAGGTTTCTCCTATGGGGATGACGGCACATTTTTTGGCATTGAGCTTAAGGCCATGGTTCTGACACCAGTCATTGGTCTCAGTGAGGCCTTTCTGTAGGATGTCAACATCACTTGTGGAGACTTAATAATGGCTCCCAATTTGCCACTGCCTGCGACCTTTGTCAGCCGGAGTCCCTTTGTGTTGGCCTGGACTTCTGAGAAGCAGATACCAAACAGGAGAGGACCCAGGACTGATCCATGTGGGACTCCAGTCATGACTGGTCTGCAGTCTGACTTGGAGTCAGCTACTTTCACACTGTGGGTTCTATCTGTGAGCCAGTTTGCAACCCACCTAGTGATACAGGGGTTGATGCCTAGCTTAGTGAGTTTTTCTATGATTCCTGAATGGGGAATAGTATCAAAGGCCTTGGCCAGATCAAGGTAGGCTGTATGAACCACCTTTCCTTCATCTGCATCCCTGGTGACTGACTCAAAGAAGTCAACCAAGTTGAGCAGGCATGATCTACAATTCACAAAACCAAATTGTGTGGAATCCAGAGTTTGGAGATTCCCTATATCCTTGTTTATTAGGTCCATGATGATGTGTTACATAGCTTTGCATATCTGACTTTTCAGGCTAATGCGGCAATAGCTCCCAAGGTCTGTAGTCGCTCCTCCTTTGTAGAGAGGGATGACTATAGCAGTGCGCCATTCAGGAGGGACAAAGTCTGAGATGAGGCTGTGATTGAGCAGGGCACACAGGTGAGGTGCCAGTTCACTCTGTAGTTCATGTAGAACACAGCGAGGGATATTGTCAGGCCCCATAGAAGCTGTATTTTTGGCCTTGGACAGTGCTGTTTTAACCTGTGCAGCAGTAGTACTGGGTGCCTGGCAATCTACTGGTGTTCAGCTGAAATAAGTACAGTTAAAAGCCATGTTACAGACTAATTCATGCCGACTTGCTTTTACAGTTCAGATATGTATTCCCAAGTTCGTACAATTGTATGATATAACAACTAATCTATCTATAACTGTTAAGGCTGCAATAACAGTACTTTATATAATTATTCTTACATACCACGTGCTTCTCACATCCTGGCCAGTCACCTCACAGGGGACCTCTCTTTCAAGGCCCTCTCTTCTGCAACTTTGGAAAGAGGAAAAAGAAAAAAGCATTATGAATACCAGTTTTTACCATGTTCAGCTTGAATATTGCTGAGTACTAAATGAAATTTATACATACACATCTCTGAGATGCTCCCTGCTTGACACTTCCTGATCAACCATTCAGGAGTATCCCATTTCATCTGGCGTATTTCATCAAAATGGTGTTGACATTGTTCCTCAGTGCATGGGATACCAGTTGCCCTGAAAAGAGCCCTTGCCAAACTAGGCCAGGGTTTGGATTTAAACTGCAAGCCAGTATTGTTTTCCTGCATCAGGTGGGGCCCATGATCCTTAACCAGGAACCCATTATAGACCTTGGATTCCTGGACACCCCAGCACTGTGCTCTGACGTGCACACCCTCTCCAACATGTGACATATCTGCATAAGGTAAAGCTCAATGTCTAATGTGGAATTCCTGCCAATTCACCTTTACATGTCATGCTTTCCTGCCAGTTGTGCTTACTGAGAGTGCACACGGTGTGCCTTTTGATACACTCAAAAAAGTTGCATGCCACTTACCATCATGCAAAAATGATAAAATAAGTGCAGTGGTAAGTGACACCCAGCTTTTTCGAATGTATCAACAAATAACTTTCAACCAATGCAATTCTATGGTTATTTTGTTAGAGTACCACTTTATTTGTATAAGCTGCAATGTCATAACAGTGTAAATAAAGCAAAACCACTGGACTAGAACCCAGGATGATCTGCACCCCAGTCCAACACTCAACAATTGTTGCCAAAAGATTAGTTCCATGAGGTCATGTATTTTAGTATTCATTGTTAAGTTGATGGTATGAGCATAGCTCAGCCCTGCTTACCGGGTTTGTTCAATTCCCAGCATTGTTCAGCAATAGTAATTGAAAGCATTCATTTTCTATTTTTGGATGTCTGAGTCATATCTAATACATGGGTGGTCCTGTTGTATAAACAAGGTAAGCATAGTCAAATGCCGAGGCACATCGTGCAAACATGTCAAGTATAAAAAAAAATGGAAAAAAAGCCATAGTATACAGATATAACTAGTTATGTCAGTTTTTGCAGGGTTTGGCTGATATTTTTGCTGTGTTTCTCATAAAATTTGTTGTGTTTTAATAATCAGTTTGGAGGGACATTACTAAATAATGACAGATATTTTCATTTTGAAATTCATAATCTTCAGAAAATGCATGCTAATGCATAAACTTTTAGTCAGTCAAACTTCTAAGTTTATAAGGGCAATATATCCCTATGTCCCCTATTTGTTGGCCTTTGCCCCACTTTATTTAATGGCTTTGTACAGATTTCTTGCTGTAAGAGGTTGGGAGGTATGGGGGAGGACTGTCACTGCTCTACTGTACACAGATTAATTAACAGTATTGTTCAATGAGGTTACGCAGCCAACACTACTGTGGTGTGCCACAAAACCTTACTTAGGTGCACTGTGCATCTTTAATACACAATGCAGGTTGCTGAAAGCATATTGTGGCCGTGTAGATAGATACACTCTGTGTAGGATCTACATGGAGCCTACAAGGAGTTTACTGAATCCTGCTGTGTGCATGAGATAGGGAAGAAATGGCTCCTGAGGGTACTCATAGCAATGTGAAGAGAAAAGCATATCTCAGGTAACTGGAGAATAAGCATACCCATGCCAGTGTACAAGAACAAAAGGGACATCCACAACTGTGGGCAGTAATAAATGGTTATGCAGAGTAGTAGAATGTAAGATGGGAGATGAGTAGCTTGTATTCAGACAGGATGCAACACAACTCACCTGATGTTTTTAGTGAGACAAGTATTTGAGAAGAAGCTAGAGATGAGGAAAGAGTCCACTGGGCATTCCTAGACTTGGAGAAAGCACGTGACAGTCTCAGAAAAGCTGATCTGGGCAGTATTGTGGTGCTTCAAAGTCCCAGAAACATCATTAGAACTAATGCAGGCTATGTACACAGATGCAATAACTGAAGTACAAACAGTGTTCGTGCTCACAGAGGGGTTGCTAGTGGGAGTGGGTGTACAGCAGGGTTTAGTTCTGAGCCATCTTCTGTTCATACTGGTAATGGACTACATTAGCAAACAGGTTGGAGGGGACAGATTAACAAAGTTGTTTTATGCAGATGATGTGGCATCACAGGCAGACTCTGAGCAAGAACTTCAGCAAAGGGTAGGGAAATGGAATGCAAAACTGAAGGTACATGGGACGAAACTAAGCACAGGTAAGATGACTGGTAATGGCAGCAAACTGGGAAATCAGAAGAAGCTGAGAACTGAGATAGAAGAGAAGATAGTGGAACATGTAAATAGTTTCAAGTATCTGGGAGGTGTGGTTGAGGAGAAAGGAAGTCTGAAAGAACAGGTCAAAGCTAAAATCTGAGGGGCTTTAGCCAACTGACATAGAGTCTCAGGTATAGTCTATGACAGAAGAATGCCAATGAAGCTGAAAAGTTAGGTGTACAAGACAGTGGTGCAAACAGTACTACTGTATAGTACAGTAACCTAGGCAGTAAAGGCAGAGCAGATGAAGAAACTAGAGATGATGGAATTGAAGTGCCTGATCAGGATGCTAGGATGCACACTGTGGGACCTACAAAGAAATGGGGACATAATAGCAGAAGCCAAAGTAGCACCAATTGCAGAAAAGATCAAATAGAACAGATTACAGTGGTTTGGACATATGCAGAAAAGCAGAAGACAATATGGTGAAGAAGATTTGGGACAGACAGGAAGAAGTTAAGAGGAAATGAGGATGTCCAGCAAAGAGTCGGATGAATTGTGTGAAGGATCTGCAAAAGTCAGGCATGAGTGTTGAAGAAGGCAGGAGTGTGGCACTGAATTGAGAGAGATGGTTACAGTTAACACAATACCCCAACTCCATGCAGAAAATGGGGAAAAGGGGGCTGATGATGATGTAACAGGAGCTCGTGGGTATTGAGGTTTAGGTTAAACACAATTGTGAAAGACATTACCCGAGTCCCCTACTCATAGCAGTATGACAAATCCTATCATAATAGTATGCAGTAAAGGTACTACACTCGCTGGTACTGTTCAAGAATGGGAAATGAGCAAATTGTTGCAGTTTCACAACTCATTGCATTACTAGTATGTATGAGAGCCTGACAACCTTCCCTTACACATTACGTACATGGTACACTGTTCAGTACTGTACGCACAAGTGCTTGCACTGCTGAGACTGTTGCACTGTAACAGATAACAGCTACATACATCTTCAGGCATGACCATTCATCATGATTCCCTAAGTACCTGTAATACTATAGACAAACCTGCTAAGTCCAGTCTTGAGGAATATATTCCTCTACAAGTTTTGTTTTTTAACAAATCCATAGAGACTACATGGGTTAAGCTGACATTTGTGGGCATGTGTCTCCCTTAACCCTTTGTCTACTAGATAACACTTATTTTGCATCACTCTGGTGATTAACCTTCAGTGCTGAGGGTCACCAGCTGGATGCAGGAGGGTGAGACTTGGAAGCATACAAACAGTGTTAGGAATCTTTGCCCTTATCTACTATCATCAACAGAAAATGAAAAGTGATTATCATCTATTAGACATGGGCTTCTTTTTATGTCTGTCCCCACCCCCAAGGTTAAAGTGAAAAAAAAAATCCTCATGGCCTGCCCAGTCATGCAGTCCAACTGCCACTTATGGGTCCTGTCTTGACAAAAGCCCACAGCATAAGGACCACCTGTCTCATCCTAGAACATTGTTTTTACCCTCACTTCAAATAAAGGCGAGCACGCAAAGCTTCATAAATTTTGCTTGCCAGCTTTCACGTGCCATGGCTGAATGAATGCAGTGCAGAATGCAATCCTGTATTTATCGTCTTTCAGGTGAAACTTTAAACTGAGGTCCCAACTGCTTGAGCTGGTGGTAGCTAAGGTGGATCTTAAAGATCCCATAGCACCAGTTATAAACAGTAGATGTAGTTCCCATTGCCCTGGCCAAATTTACCCTTGTAGTACAAATACCATCTTAGATCGCCATTGAAAAGAGGTCTCTTGCCTTGTGATATTAACCCAGTCAACAAAAGATACATAAAAACAAACTAACCTATCTGAGCTATTGTCAGGGCTACAACCCCCTAAACAAAAGTAGATTGATTGCTCTGTGAGAGTTGATCATGCCCCTCAAATCATTCTGACAAGTTTAGGAACTTTAAGATTATTCAGAGTAATATAAAGGGTTAAATGAATGCTAGGGCTTCAGTGGTGAAACATTTATTGCTTGCATATTTCCATTAGGGATATAGTTTCCATGCCAGGGGTGAATTTCTAATCACCATCCACTGGTCCATGTTAGACTTGAACTGGGTTACAGAAGAACAGTGCTTTACATGGAGAGAATCTCATTCCAGACAAGGAATATGAGACAAATATCTGATCCTCAACAATTGTCTATTTATGTCACAAGCAAGGTTAAAGTTCATATATCAAGTAATTCTGATGCTATTTATTTTGCATATATGTAGAAGGCCTTTCACAGTGAGATCCAAGGATGTCTTATATACCAGGCATAGATTACCTCACAACATTCTGTAGCAGGCTGAGTACAGGGATAGGGGTTTGAGGTGTTCCACACAGGACGCATTGTTTATGCCCTGTATCATTTTTGTGGGCAACCTCAGAGGATGTTCCATTTGTTGCAGATGCATGGTCAGGTACGTACCAAAAGTTACGTATTCAGTGACTTGTCTGATGAGGGTGAGATACAGTGGAGCAATGACTTTCTTGGACCTAGACCATACCCTTGCTAATAAGCTGCACAGCGTAGAATGATTTCTTTACTTCTGTTGTGACATGATGGTCAAAGGCCAGGTTGCTGTCGTGTTACAGTCTGTAATACATAAAGGTTACAAAAGAAGTCAGAAGTGTTTTTTTAAAGGGTTTTACTAGCAAATTTGCCACCTTACTCTGTAAGAGTTTGAAGTTATAAGAATTGTAATATGATTATATGTGGGTGATGGGTAGTAAAAAAATAGTGAGTAAGGGAAGGGCATAGAGCTTAACCAGAAAGAGGAGTTAATTTGCCTTGCTTAAGGTAATATAATTGGTGTTGCAATATCCAACAGATCACCAAGAATGATAAAATAACAAGTAGACTTATTTCTCCAAATGCCTGTAGCATAGAAACCCAAGTGGCAATAATCCTCAGACCTAATCCTTTACTACCTTAATCATCACCTGCATGAGCAAATAGGTTCATAGTTTCATAGGTTTTTACTAAGCTAACGACCACAAGGGCCTTTTTAAGCCTAGCCATGCATCCAAAATCTCTGACAAGTTCTGATACCCTTGATAAGTGTAAGCAGGGGCTTGGGAGATGAAACATTTACAACCAACAATCAAAATGTAAAAACTAATTCAAAACTGAAAACATACACACTCACACCACACACACACACACACACACACACACACACACACACACACACACACACACACACACACACACACACACACACACACACACACACACACACACACACCAAATAAGGAACAACCAACAACAAACTCACCTACTAAAACTGTTTACATTAATATGCTGTTTACTTCCAGCAACTCTTAACAACATCTAAGCTCAGAAAGCAAATCCCCAGTTAGAAATAATTGGTAGAATAGTTGTTATACAATAATGAAAAAACAGTCTTGTAAATAAAATTCCAATAAATCTCAATAGATTAGTAAACATAACTAATACTTTTTTTTAAGTTGCATATGCCAGATACTGATGTTTGATAGAAATACAGAAACTTAATATCCTATGTGGCTTAACAACATACAACAAATAGCATTTATGGATGTATATCAACCACACAACACAAATGTTAAATTCAGCAAATTATTTAAAACTGAAGATTGTAATCATTTTAATAAAAATAAAAGTGTAACTTGGACAATTGGATGGGGACAGGAAATTCATCCCAGTTTGGCTCTTATGTCTTTAGTGGACATAGGCAACTTGTAAATGGTTCATCACCCAGGCCCCTGCTTGCAAATTGTTTTATTTTTTTTTATTTGCAAATTGATTACTGGAGAAATCCACTGGGCCGAATTGACCCATTTTCAGTGGATGCCCGGGAAGAAAAGCTCCTAGATGCATTATACAATTTAGCTACAAATGATAGTTAATATTAAAGATCTTATGTAGAATAGTTATGTTTCATCTCCAAGACCCTGGTTACACCTAGCAAGGATAATAGAACTTGTCAGAGATTTGGGTGCATGGCTAGGATTAAAAAGGCCCTTGTGGTCATTCACATAGCAAACACCGATGAACCTCTGAATCTATTGAGATAGAAAATTGTCATCTACCAAAGTATAAGATTGGTAATGGTATGAAAAGGCAAAAAAAAATTGTTCAGATAGCAGCTGCAGTGCATAACAAAGTAAATTACTCAGTAGCATATACAGTAAATAGCAAAGTAAATAACTCTGTAGGATATTAATAACCTCTACGTAAATATGGAAATGTATTATTATTTGATTATTTAATGCACCGAGGTAAGAATTATAGAGTTATTTGCCAGGTGTAGAAACTATAAAACTCCAAATTAAATATGGAGCCCAAATTCTTTGAAAGAGAGATCCAGATAAAACATACATTAATATCTAAATGACATAAAGATTTATAGGCACCTCCTGTACCTTTAGAATAAATAAACTTTGTAAACAGTGAAGCTAAGTGGAATCAGAATACTTGTACCCTTAGATTAAATGGCAATCCAATGACACAGGGAACTTCCTGAGATTAGGTGGTAATCCACTGGCATATGAGAAATGCCCTTAAATTATATGACAATCCACTGACACATGGGGTCCTTAGATTAGATGGTAATCCATTGAAACAGGGAGTCCTTAGATTAGATGGTAATCCATTGACACAGGGGGTCCTTAGATTAGATGGTAATCCATTGACACAGGGGCTCCTTAGATTAGATGATAATCCATTGACACAGGGGCTCCTTAGATTAGATGGTAATCCATTGACACAGGGGTTCCTTACATTAGATGGTAATCCATTGACACGGGGCCCCTTAGATTAGATGGTAATCCACTGACACAGGAGGCCCTTAGATTAGATGGTAATCCATTGACACAGGAGGTCCTTAGATTAGATGGTAATCCATTGACACAAGGGGTATTTAGATTACACAGTAATCCATTGGCGAGGGCAAATTAATACAATATCAAATGCTAATATCTTTATGTTAAACCTCAAGGGCCTTGGCAAAGAGGTTCTCAATGTCAGTAAACTGAAACAGTCCCCTTCTCCTCTCCCAAACCCCAATCCAACCATTTTTCAGGTAATGTATTTGTCCAGTAAGCCCAAATGGCAAGGTGCCTCGACAAGGGTAAAGTATGTTCTCAGGATTTTCCCCAACCATAAGCTTTGGCAGTTTTAAAGTTGTGTGATGCATTCTCCTAAGCTGCAAGGCCTGTTTTGATGAATTCCTTCTGTCTCTCTCCCCCCCTCTTTTCTCTCAATGAACTTGGACAACAGAAGGTCTGGATAAGATGACTTAGGTATTTCACCCAGGTGTTTAAGTAATGTGTTGCAATTTAAACCTACTGGTCAGTAGTGTGTGTTAGATTAGGATTTCTATTTTAAATAGTTATTAGACATTAGACAGGTTAAAGAATAAAATAAATTGTGTCTCATTTATGCATAAAAGACAGTTAAGCAGAAAGGAAAATAACCTTGCTGACCAAGCATGGAAAGACAGTTTATTAAAAAGGAAAGATAAGTATAAAGTGTGCAGACAGAATGTCCTTTTCTCAAGGAAAGGATTAGCTACAGAATGAAGTGCATTCAAAGCCTGAGACCAAGGTTAAAAAGTAAATAAGGAAATTTATGAGACTAAACCAATATAATATGCTGTGTTCAGGATAGCAGGGCAGTTAAGGTTAGTAAGTTCGCTCAGCCTGTTACTTCAGAGAAGATGTCTAACACTCGAGCATGAGTACAGAAAACAGGTCATCTAGAGACTATGTCATCTTACGTTTTCAGGACAATCAGAATATGACGTACAGCAACTTGAATTGTTTATCAGTACTGTTAATGGAGATAGTATTCTGATATTGTGAACATCTAATAAAACCTTATTAAATGAACTACAGTGTTTGGAACATCCATTCTTAAACGTGTACAAGACTTGGTCCAGAGGGGAGAGACTGACACCTATTCAGCAAGAGCTTGGGTAATTAAGACTTCAGTTTCTCAGTCTCATTGCATACAGTGTTTCCAGCAAATTATGGTACAGTACAATATTATCAAATCTTATAATGTGAAAATTCAGTTTCAGAAGTTTGCAGAAGCGGGAGTTGATCATAGCTTAAGCTCTTGACACAAGATTCTGAGCTTTGATTACTGGATATTGTCTAGGCTTAAAATGGTCCATCATGGTCCATCATGGTAGTTAGCCTAGCATTCACCTTTGAACCATTTGGTGTTGTTCAACAGTTTGCATTAACTCACTGACTAGATTCCAGGGGTTGTTAAATCAGAATTGTTACAAACTGTATCCAACATTTGTCTGAAATTTGTTTAGTAATTCATCTTTATGTTAATATTACACAGCTCCATAATAAAGTTCTGTACTAAAGATATTTTAATATTTTTGATGGGATTGTGCTTTAATGGTGACAATGTTTATTTATTTATTTATTGACATTTCATTACCAGGAAAGTCTAACTGGGTAGAAGCCTATTTTCAGTGGCGGCCAGGGACAAAAGCTCCAAATTATTACAAAACATTTTGAGAACAATAATTCTACAATCTTCAAAAATAAATCAAAAACTTCTGCAGTTTACATAATTATAACAAACTAGACATAATATAAAATATTGGCTAATATCAACATGCTTTATTCACAACAAGCCATGTTATTATGAGTTCTACTGTTGCTTGTTTTGCAGTGACATTTTTAAGTCTGAAAAGCAGCTGATTTCTTTTATCTAAATAGGCTGAAATGTAATAATTCATTCCGAGGCTGAAAAATAAACTGCTTTGTCCATTGCAAAGCTTCAAAACACCACATTGCAATGTATAAAGTGCATTTTCTTGGAATAATGAGGTTAATCATTATCCTGTATCTGTCCATCCAGCCATCCAAACTTAACCCTTTTTTACCATTTTGCACATGGTGTCCAGGTGTCACTTCAATAGTGACAATTATCTCACCAAGGTTTACATCGATGGGTGGCTAGCCCTGCCACCAGCACTGCCAGGTGGCCCCCATAACTATATAAACTGAATTGTTTTATTAAACAGAAAATGCTGTCATGTGAACCGTAGGAAAATAGGCAATGCTACACTAAGGCACACTTGGATATGAGGTCCAGAAGTGATGTGCTATTCCTTGAGGAGTTCCCAGTAAAAAAATCAAAACATTTAAAGTTATTTATTTATTGTTTTCATTTTTTTTTCTTTTCCCCTCTATCATAATAATAGGACCTGGGTAGCCAACCAATATCCTGTTACTATGAAGTCATCACGTTTATACAGGGGGCGAGCCCCCCCTGCACCCCCCATGTGAGCGGCTGTGCCCCCCACATCCCCCCTACTTTTATATTCTCCAAGATCACACTAAAGTGAGGAAAAGGTAATATTCCCGTTAACCCCACTGTACTGCGATCTAAGCAACAGCCCCCATTGCTCAGTTGCTGTTTTTTTACTTTTTTTTTTTTTAATTCTCTTTCGCGAAAGTGCATTTTCGGTAGAAATGCACTTTTGCGAAAGTGTGCTCAGCTGTCCACCTTTCGGGTAAACGTGATTTCAAGCAACAGTATGGATCCCTTACAAATATCCCTTTATTCACTTTAAAAAGTTAATAGAGCAAAGGGTTTTGCATCAGTATGTTTTATGAACAATACAAATTTAAATGTAATGTCTGGCATTACTGACTTGTCGGTGCTCCTCATTGATTTACCAGAAAACCAGGGACAGGGCAAAAATGTGTGCTAATATTAAGGACAGTCAATAGATACTGTTCCCTGTAGTTGCACCTGCAACCTTCTTCGGCTATTTTTTATCACTTTTGCTTACCATAGTTGATCACCAGAAGAGAGTTGTTGGTTTGGCAATTAACTGTATCTCATTCTGAGGATCGCTCCTTATATTGAATGTTTTAAGATTCCATGTTCCACACAGAAAAGATCTATCAGACTTTCAATATTGTGATTTTGCAGTTTTTTAAAACATATTAATAATAATATTGCCTCATCCAAACATTTTTAATAAATATGAAGACGTTATTAACCACCTGCAAACCTCCCAGTTGTAGATAACAAGAACTCCCATGTTTTGTATTTTCTCCTTTTGTTCCTTGAAGCTTGAGAGGTAGTGCTCCATATTTTGCAGTTGGAATGTTGACAGTTACAGGAAGCAGTGTGTGGAATACAATAAGTAGTAGGCTAAGTCTGATCTCAGTTTCCACCTGAAACTTATAACTCTTGAGTTGATGTTCTTTCAACTTTTTTTCTGGCAGAAAAAAAATAGATCTGTGGACAGTGGTAGCAATGCATGCTACAACACAAATACATTTGCACTTATTTACTTTTGTAGTTACTTAACTTTTATGATAATTGATGCAGTGCTGAGGTACCCTGTAGCAGAAAGGGGAGATATAATACTGTGGGTTTCTTGTTATTTTCTCACTGAGACATCAGGAGTATAGAGAACATGAGTACAAAAATAAATGCTAGTTAAACAATCATTTGCTGAGGGACAGTATCTTTATATAAACACTGTAGCTATTTTATTTATGTGATTTATTCACAGCCTGATATAGTGTACCATCTAAAAAGAAGAACATTCCTGAGGATACTATGTTTGTATTTTACATGCAAGTATCTTATTAGAAGTCCCTACATTTTTGGGAGCTAACATGCAGCCCTTTTTATTTGAGGCTAGTGAATCCAGCCTTTCATTGGGCTTTTGTTGATTTAGTCAGGTAATATTCTTGCTTCCGGATTGAGTGGCTATGGGACTATGCACAAAAGGCAAGATAACTAATCTCCAGAATGGATGTGTACTTCATTTCACAATGAGCTAATTGAAGGAACAATTACTTCACTGAAGCTATTCAAACTCTAGCAAAAACACTAGCACCCATTACCCCCTCTCCTTTACAATATACAAACAGTTTACTTCCCTCCTTCCATATACAACCTGTGCCAACATCCTTTATCTGCAAACTCCTTCAAAAACTCAAACCTTGCACCCCTTCTGCTGACTGCCTGCCAGCAGAATACCTTCAAATAGCTGACAAAGCCATAACATATCCCATATCCATCCTTATAAACAGAACAATCTCAGAAGGTACCATCCCTTCCATATGGAAAGTCTCCCATATTATCCCCTTGCATAAAGGAGGTAAATCCACTGATATCTCCAACTTCCGACCAATTGCACTACTCTCTCCACTAGCCAAAATAATGGAAAAATGTATTCACCATCAACTACTTCAACACCTGCTCCACAATAATTTACTTGCTAACTGCCAGCATGGCCTTAGGCCCTTTCATAGCACTACTACTGCCCTGCTAACTTTTACTGACTGTATAAACAGGAATCTAAACAATAACTCTCTCTCATCCGCTCTATTTATTGACCTATCAAAAGCCTTTGATATGGTCAACCATAACTTACTTATCAGTGTGCTAATAGCCCAAACTCTTGACCCGCAAGCAATTCTTTGGTTTAAATCCTATCTAGAAAATAGACAACAAGCAGTACTCTGGGACAATAATCTGTCCACACCCCTCCCTGTGAACATTGGAGTCCCTCAAGGCTATCCTAGGCCCTCTTCTTTTTTCCATTTTTATTAACGATCTCCATACTGTTGTTCCTCAAGCCACCTGTATACAATACGCTGATGACTCTACTTTAATCTGTACTGCTAAGTCATCAACCTCCCTCCAGACCCTTACTCAAACTGTATTTAACTCAAACAATACGCTGATGACTCTACTTTAATCTGTACTGCTAAGTCATCAGCCTCTCTCCAGACCCTTACTCAAACTGTATTTAACTCATACAATACGCTGATGACTCTACTTTAATCTGTACTGCTAAGTCATCAACCTCCCTCCAGACACTTACTCAAACTGTATTTAACTCATACAATACGCTGATGACTCTACTTTAATCTGTACTGCTAAGTCATCAGCCTCTCTCCAGACCCTTACTCCAACTGTATTTAACTCATACAATACGCTGATGACTCTACTTTAATCTGTACTGCTAAGTCATCAGCCTCTCTCCAGACCCTTACCCAAACTGTATTTAACTCATACAATACGCTGATGACTCTACTTTAATCTGTACTGCTAAGTCATCAACCTCCCTCCAGACCCTTACTCAAACTGTATTTAACTCATACAATACGCTGATGACTCTACTTTAATCTGTACTGCTAACTCATCAGCCTCTCTCCAGACCCTTACTCAAACTGTATTTAACTCATACAATACGCTAATGACTCTACTTTAATCTGTACTGCTAAGTCATCAACCTCCCTCCAGACCCTTACTCAAACTGTATTTAACTCATACAATACGCTGATGACTCTACTTTCATCTGTACTGCTAAGTCATCAGCCTCTCTCCAGACCCTTACTCAAACTGTATTTAACTCATACAATACGCTGATGACTCTACTTTAATCTGTACTGCTAAGTCATCAACCTCCCTCCAGACCCTTACCCAAACTGTATTTAACTCATACAATACGCTGATGACTCTACTTTAATCTGTACTGCTAAGTCATCAGCCTCCCTGCAGACCCTTACTCAAACTGTATTTAACTCATACAATACGCTGATGACTCTACTTTAATCTGTACTGCTAAGTCATCAGCCTCCCTGCAGACCCTTACTCAAACTGTATTTAACTCATACAATACGCTGATGACTCTACTTTAATCTGTACTGCTAAGTCATCAGCCTCCCTGCAGACCCTTACTCAAACTGTATTTAACTCATACAATACGCTGATGACTCTACTTTAATCTGTACTGCTAAGTCATCAGCCTCCCTCCAGACCCTCACTCAAACTGTATTTAACTCATACAATACGCTGATGACTCTACTTTAATCTGTACTGCTAAGTCACCAATCTCTCTTCAGACCCTCACTCAAACTGTATTTAACTCATACAATACGCTGATGACTCTACTTTAATCTGTACTGCTAAGTCATCAGCCTCCCTGCAGACCCTTACTCAAACTGTATTTAACTCATACAATACGCTGATGACTCTACTTTAATCTGTACTGCTAAGTCATCAGCCTCTCTCCAGACCCTTACTCAAACAGTATTTAACTCATACAATACGCTGATGACTCTGCTTTAATCTGTACTGCTAAGTCATCAGCCTCTCTCCAGACCCTCACTCAAACTGTATTTAACTCATACAATACGCTGATGACTCTACTTTAATCTGTACTGCTAAGTCATCAGCCTCTCCAGACCCTCACTCAAACTGTATTTAACTCATACAATACGCTGATGACTCTACTTTAATCTGTACTGCTAAGTCATCAGCCTCTCTCCAGACCCTTACTCAAACTGTATTTAACTCATACAATACGCTGATGACTCTACTTTAATCTGTACTGCTAAGTCATCAGCCTTTCTCCAGACCCTCACTCAAACTGTATTTAACTCATACAATACGCTGATGACTCTACTTTAATCTGTACTGCTAAGTCATCAGCCTCTCTCCAGACCCTCACTCAAACTGTATTTAACTCATACAATATGCTGATGACTCTACTTTAATCTGTACTGCTAAGTCATCAGCCTCTCTCCAGACCCTCACTCAAACTGTATTTAACTCATACAATACGCTGATGACTCTACTTTAATCTGTACTGCTAAGTCATCAGCCTCCCTCCAGACTCTTACTCAAACTGTATTTAACTCATACAATACGCTGATGACTCTACTTTAATCTGTACTGCTAAGTCATCAGCCTCCCTGCAGACCCTTACTCAAACTGTATTTAACTCATACAATACGCTGATGACTCTACTTTAATCTGTACTGCTAAGTCATCAGCCTCCCTGCAGACCCTCACTCAAACTGTATTTAACTCATACAATACGCTGATGACTCTACTTTAATCTGTACTGCTAAGTCATCAACCTCCCTCCAGACCCTCACTCAAACTGTATTTAACTCATACAATACGCTGATGACTCTACTTTAATCTGTACTGCTAAGTCATCAGCCTCCCTGCAGACCCTTACTCAAACTGTATTTAACTCATACAATACGCTGATGACTCTAATTTAATCTGTACTGCTAAGTCATCAGCCTCTCTCCAGACCCTCACTCAAACTGTATTTAACTCATACAATACGCTGATGACTCTACTTTAATCTGTACTGCTAAGTCATCAGCCTCCCTCCAGACCCTTACTCAAACTGTATTTAACTCATACAATACGCTGATGATTCTACTTTAATCTGTACTGCTAAGTCATCAGCCTCCTTCCAGACCCTCACTCAAACTGTATTTAACTCATACAATACGCTGATGACTCTACTTTAATCTGTACTGCTAAGTCATCAGCCTCTCTCCAGACCCTCACTCAAACTGTATTTAACTCATACAATACGCTGATGACTCTACTTTAATCTGTACTGCTAAGTCATCAGCCTCTCTCCAGACCCTCACTCAAACTGTATTTAACTCATACAATACGCTGATGACTCTACTTTAATCTGTACTGCTAAGTCATCAGCCTCCCTCCAGACCCTTACTCAAACTGTATTTAACTCATACAATACGCTGATGACTCTACTTTAATCTGTACTGCTAAGTCATCAGCCTCCCTGCAGACCCTTACTCAAACTGTATTTAACTCATACAATACGTTGATGACTCTACTTTAATCTGTACTGCTAAGTCATCAGCCTCTCTCCAGACCCTTACTCAAACAGTATTTAACTCATACAATACGCTGATGACTCTGCTTTAATCTGTACTGCTAAGTCATCAGCCTCTCTCCAGACCCTCATTCAAACTGTATTTAACTCATACAATACGCTGATGACTCTACTTTAATCTGTACTGCTAAGTCATCAGCCTCCCTGCAGACCCTCACTCAAACTGTATTTAACTCATACAATACGCTGATGACTCTACTTTAATCTGTACTGCTAAGTCATCAGCCTCCCTGCAGACCCTCACTCAAACTGTATTTAACTCATACAATACGCTGATGACTCTACTTTAATCTGTACTGCTAAGTGATCAACCTCCCTCCAGACCCTCACTCAAACTGTATTTAACTCATACAATACGCTGATGACTCTACTTTAATCTGTACTGCTAAGTCATCAGCCTCCCTCCAGACCCTTACTCAAACTGTATTTAACTCATACAATACGCTGATGACTCTACTTTAATCTGTACTGCTAAGTCATCAGCCTCCCTCCAGACCCTTACTCAAACTGTATTTAACTCATACAATACGCTGATGACTCTACTTTAATCTGTACTGCTAAGTCATCAACCTCCCTCCAGACCCTTACTCAAACTGTATTTACTCATACAATACGCTGATGACTCTACTTTAATCTGTACTGCTAAGTCATCAGCCTCTCTCCAGACCCTTACTCAAACTGTATTTAACTCATACAATACGCTGATGACTCTACTTTAATCTGTACTGCTAAGTCATCAGCCTTTCTCCAGACCCTCACTCAAACTGTATTTAACTCATACAATACGCTGATGACTCTACTTTAATCTGTACTGCTAAGTCATCAACCTCCCTCCAGACCCTTACTCAAACTGTATTTAACTCATACAATACGCTGATGACTCTACTTTAATCTGTACTGCTAAGTCATCAACCTCCCTCCAGACCCTTACTCAAACTCTATTTAACTCATACAATACGCTGATGACTCTACTTTAATCTGTACTGCTAAGTCATCAGCCTCTCTCCAGACCCTTACTCAAACTGTATTTAACTCATACAATACGCTGATGACTCTACTTTAATCTGTACTGCTAAGTCATCAACCTCCCTCCAGACCCTTACTCAAACTGTATTTAACTCATACAATACGCTGATGACTCTACTTTAATCTGTACTGCTAAGTCACCAATCTCTCTTCAGACCCTTACTCAAACTGTATTTAACTCATACAATACGCTGATGACTCTACTTTAATCTGTACTGCTAAGTCACCAATCTCTCTCCAGACCCTCACTCAAACTGTATTTAACTCATACAATACGCTAATGACTCTACTTTAATCTGTACTGCTAAGTCATCAGCCTCTCTCCAGACCCTTACTCAAACTGTATTTAACTCATACAATACGCTGATGACTCTACTTTAATCTGTACTGCTAAGTCATCAATCTCTCTCCAGACCCTCACTCAAACTGTATTTAACTCATACAATACGCTGATGACTCTACTTTAATCTGTACTGCTAAGTCATCAACCTCCCTCCAGACCCTTACCCAAACTGTATTTAACTCATACAATACGCTGATGACTCTACTTTAATCTGTACTGCTAAGTCATCAACCTCCCTCCAGACCCTTACTCAAACTGTATTTAACTCATACAATACGCTGATGACTCTACTTTAATCTGTACTGCTAAGTCATCAGCCTCCCTGCAGACCCTCACTCAAACTGTATTTAACTCATACAATACGCTGATGACTCTACTTTAATCTGTACTGCTAAGTCATCAGCCTCTCTCCAGACCCTCACTCAAACTGTATTTAACTCATACAATACGCTGATGACTCTACTTTAATCTGTACTGCTAAGTCATCAGCCTCTCTCCAGACCCTCACTCAAACTGTATTTAACTCATACAATACGCTGATGACTCTACTTTAATCTGTACTGCTAAGTCATCAGCCTCCCTGCAGACCCTCACTCAAACTGTATTTAACTCATACAATACGCTGATGACTCTACTTTAATCTGTACTGCTAAGTCATCAGCCTCCCTGCAGACCCTTACTCAAACTGTATTTAACTCATACAATACGCTGATGACTCTACTTTAATCTGTACTGCTAAGTCATCAGCCTCCCTGCAGACCCTCACTCAAACTGTATTTAACTCTGTTGAAAAGGGGTTCACCCATCATTGCCTCCTCCTTAACCCCAAAAAACTAAATTATTACTTTTTACACCCACCCAAAAATCTACTGCACATCTCCTGGGCATAACCATTGATCATAACCTCAGCTATGATGACCATATCAACAATACTATAAAAACTGTCAGTACAAAAATAGGCTCCCTGTATAGAATCAAACCCTTCCTCACACCCCTAGCTAGAACCACCATTGCCCAGACTCATCTCACTTCTACCCTATTCTACGCTTCTGCCATATATACCAATCAAAGCACAATCTTAGCAAGCTTGAAAGTAGCTATAATAATATAGTCAGATTTGCCACTGGCTCCCCTTATAGAACCCACCACGGTCTCAGCCTTAAACAACTCGGATGGTGAGAACTACAAAACCAACTACTATATAATCAACTTGTGATCACACAAAAAATCCTTTACCACCCTATTAATACCCCTATCCTCTCTAACCTGATCTCCCCATATAAAAATCTTACAACACTACGCTCAGCTAATAAGCTACTACTTGCCAACATTAAACCTAATAACAAAGCTGGGGACTCACTCTTTACCAATGTTGTGGGCAGAATCTGGAACAAGCCTCCTAGAGCGCTCACTTCTCTCTCATCTACACCACTCTTCAAGAAACATCTCAGAGAACATCTAAAAATACCCTGGCTTTGTCCCTGCTCTAAGCCTGACTGAATCATACTTATCCTCTTATTTCTCTTCTAGCTATATCCCTTCCTCCTGGCCTATGGCCCCTCTGCAGCATTAAACAATAGAAGCTAACTTTATACTAGTACTTGTGTTTTCCTGCCTTTTGTCTTTCTCCTTTCACTTAATGAATAATAATTTTCAAATATTGTGTAAACTTGTGCTTGATTGTACCTAAAACCTACTAAAGACTTTGTACTTGGCTGTTTCTTAAACCTATGCCAAGACTCTGTACTATTGTTCACAAAATAACTTTTATTTGTTTTCCAACCATTTTTTGCTCTCTAATGTATTGGAATCTAGCCATTTTTTTAATTTTGCATTCTGTAATTTACTTATGCTTGGAGCTTTTCTCCTCGGGCCTCTACTGAAAATGAACATGTATCCAGCTAAACTAGCCCAGTCAACAAATATAAAATAAATAAAATAAAATAAATAAGGAAGGACACTGAGCAAACACGGATCTATAATATATAACATTAAGTATCCTGTTTTTTTTGCTTATTTTTTCAAGTTATTTATAGCACTTTGTCTACTGCATACTTTTCTAGCTAGTTTCAGTGTGCGTGAGGTATTAACAGGAAATTGTCCACTTTTATTAAGCATCTGTTTGGGTTCTTTGCAGTTAAAAGCTTTCTCTAGAGGCCCCTTTTATCTTTTTAAAACTTTCATTTAAAGGCTCACTGCTGCTTTTCTGCAGTGACAAACATTTCTGCAGTGTGTTTCCCACTGTCCCTCCCTATTTGTATGTTGTTCTTATAGTTGGTGGCTTTGCAGTTGCCCGTCCCTACTGTAAATTTGATCTGGGACACTCCTCCCAGTCTAGTGTTATTACCTCATTCTATCTACTACAGGGAGAACATTTGAGAAGGCCAATCCACTTAGTTTCTGCTCCTCCTTTCTCTCTTTCCACTAATAAAAAAGAAAAAAAAAAAATTCCTGTGGGTAGTCTAGTCTGGATACAGATTTGCTGTGTCCAGGACAGTTTGTGGGCTTCTGAACCCCCAAGCCTTTCTGTGTTGGAGGGAAGCCTTCTAGCTTAACTTTGTTTCTTAGAACTAGCCAGGTTTTTTAGTTTCAGCACTCGCCTGTTTCTTTGAGCTCAACACTTGTTCAGAACTCATTTTAAGCATTAAATAAGCTACACATTGCTACAGCACTCAACTTTCCTCACTTGTCTAGAGGAAAACAGTTTCTAGTACTTAACAAATAAGCACCTGTCCAGACATGTCTAAGGGTCATCTCCCGGTCTTTTCTCCTGTCTACCTGATGAATCTGGGCATTTTGGGGCAATGCAGCAATTGCCTCATGTATACAGACAACCCTCTTCTCCTACCACCCAACACTCTAACCTGTGAGAGATGCACTTATATAGCCAAACTGGAAGCAAATCTCTCTTCACCCAAGACTGGACTAGACAGTCAAGAGGAGAAGGTAAATACTTGCACCACACCACACATCACATAGTCCCTCAAAACCTACACCACCAAAACACACACATAGAAACACAAAACACACACCAACATTCGTGGAGGCTCTCAGTAAAAACCTGCCCAAGCAACAGGGAACTCCAAGGCGGAAACCCAAGAAACCTCCACGCCCCAACACAACCCAAATGACACAGAGCCCACAAACTCAGTGTGCCACTCAACCACAGCCCATATCGCATAACAACGTACCCAACACTCTAGTCATAGGTGACTCTATAGTCAGGCACACTGGTGTTCCACTCACCAGGTTAAACAAGGAGAAAGTTACTGTCAGCTGCCTGTCGGGTGCTAGGATCTGCCACATAACGCATGCACTCAGGTGACTCCACAACAAGTACAAATATGACTCTGTCATTGTCCATGTTGGTGTGAATGACCTGAGACATACCTCCCTGGACTACATGAAAAGGGACATGGAGGAGCTGTCTGATCTTGTAGCCCAGGCAGGTATGACCCTAGCCCTGAGTAGCATCCTGCCATTATCCAGAATGATACCACAGTACAATGACAAAATGGTTGACTTCAACAATTGGCTAAGCTTCTGGTGTCATTCTAAGGGGATCCAGTATCTGTCTGCTTGAGATGACATGATCAACAAACCATGATGCTTTGCCAGAAAGCTGACATAAGAAAGTTTTACTGTGAACTACAAGAAACCCATTTTAATAAACCAAAACAATTTTGGTCTTCTATCAATAGACTCCTTTCTCCAGGTACAGCCAAAACTCCCTCCCCACTTAATGCTGACCCTGACACCCCTGACCAAACTGCCAATGCTTTTAACTCCTTCTTTACTGAAACCATTCGATCTCTTGCAAGTCAACTGAACACTAATAACTTCTACCCTCCAAACATTCTAGCAAACTCTTCCTACAACTTCTCTCTATAACCTGTCTCTACCTCTTTCATCCACCGACTTATCCTCAAACTGAAACCTTGTACCCCCTCTGCTGACAAGCTTCCCTCCCTTTTTCTGCAAAAGGCTGCCAAAGAAATTGCCTACTCAATAACTCTACTTATAAATAGAACCATCCAAGAAGGAACTATCCCTGACATCTGGAAAGTCTCTCATATTATCCCACTACACAAAGGCGGTAACTCTATCGACTATTCTAACTTTAGACCAATTGCACTTCTCTCACCTTTAGCAAAGGTTATGGAGAAGTGTATTCATCAACAACTTGTACAGTATCTCTCCCTACACAATATTATAGCTAACTATCAACATGGTTTTAGACCCCACCATAGCACCTCCACTGCCCTCCTTTCCTTTGTTGATACTATCAACAGCAATCGCAATAATAACCTTTTCTCTTCAGCACTATTCATCGACCTTTCAAAAGCTTTTGACATGGTTAACCACTCTTCTTTAATTAATATTCTGGAATCCCTCTCATTTGATAAACTTTCCATAAAATGGTTTAGTTCATATCTCTGCAACAGACAACAAGCCGTTCTTTGGGACAACCACATCTCCTCCTTACTGCCCATTTCTATTGGAGTCCCTCAGGGCTCTATTCTTGGCCCACTTCTCTTCTCCCTCTTTATTAATGATCTCCACTCTGTTATTCCGCAAGTCACCTGCATTCAATATGCTGACAACTCCACAATTGTTTGTTCAGCAACCTCATCTTCTAACCTAATCACACTAACCCAAACTATCTTCAACACAGTAGAAACATGGTTTACTAGACGATACCTCCTCCTTAATGCTAAAAAAACTAAACTTCTCCTCTTCACCCCCACCACTCGTACCTCCCCACTACATTTTACCATCCTGTCTAACAACAATACTGTCATCTCTCCAGACTCTACAACTAAACTGCTTGGAATAACCATTGATAACAATCTCTCTTTTGATCAACACATCAACAACACCATCAAATCTGTAAACAGAAAGATGGGATCCTTATACCGGATCAAACCATTTCTCACCCCATCAGCTAGAGCTACTATTGCCCAGTCCCATCTTATATCCACTCTCTTTTATGCCTCTCCTATCTTCACTAACCTCAAGAAATCTAACCTAAACAAACTAGCAACTTGCTACAATAACATTGCCCGCTTCGCCACTGGCAACCCCTTCAGAACCCATCACTGCCTTAATTTGAAACTTCTAGGCTGGCTAGAACTACAAAACTATCTTACACTCACACAACTCTCTATTGCCCGCAAAATTTTGTACCAACCTGATAACACCCCTATTCTTTCACAGCTTTTACCCCGTTATAACAATCTTACCTCCCTTTGCTCCTCTTCTAAACTCTTGACCAAACCCATAAAAGCTCACAACTTAGCTGGTGACTCACTATTCACTAATACCGCAGGCCGAGTATGGAATTTATTACCTAGGGATATAACACTAAAAACATGCCTACCCCTCTTCAAACAACAAATCAAACTGTACTTCCAAAATCACTGGCTTTGCTCATGTAGTACACCTGACTAACTCCCCCCCCTCTCCTGACCTTTAACCTCACCTTCTGCTTAATATCCAGCATATACCTTTCCTTTACCTTGAAGCCACTCTATGTTCTGACCTATTTCTCTTACCTCTCCCATATCCTCATGTTTGTCTTTCTTTTTTCTCTCATTTCTTGACTTCTATCTCTTCCCTATCTTCTTACATTACTTTTTTTTCCTCCTTCTTCTCCTCCCACTTTCTTTTTTATTTCTTATTTAGTAGGAGCCATATGGCATAGCCTGTTTGTAATTATTAAGAAGCCCTTGAAACTGTCCTATCTCTAGACAGGACTTTTAATGATGGTGTGCCTTACTTTTTGTGAATTTTATCACCAAGTTTATTATTATCAATTTGTATTTGTTTTATTACTAATGTTGTCTTACTTTTATTCTATGTGTTTATTAATAGTATGTCTCTTTGTTATGTTCTATGTGGAGCTTTTCTCCCCGGGCCTCTACTGAAAATGGAAATATATCCAGCTAGACTAGCCCGGTCAACAAATGTAAAATAAAATAAAATAATAATAATAAATAAATGGCTTGCACCTGCCACCCCTGGGATTCTAGATACTGGCTAAGGCTCTTGCAACCACTATTGTGCCTTTTTTAGGCAAGGTTCAAATGACAAATTCACCACCGTAACAGGCACAAGCAAGCAGAATCTGAGGGTATTGCTACTCAATGCTAGAAGTCTAAACCTCAAAATGCACTCACTCACTCAAGGCACTCCTTAAAATGTAGAACATCGACATCTGTGCAGTGACAGAGACCTGGTTCAAGGCTCCAGAGAGTACCCCTGCATTACCAGGCTATAATTCATACCACACCTTTCATAGGTTCATAGGTTCATAGCTTAGTACTAAGCTAACTGCCCTTGCAAGCCATTTTAAGCCTAGCCAATTATCACTTGTGAGACTCAAACCCTGTACCTTGTGTTTGTAAGGCAAACACCTTAACCATTAGGCGACCCTCCCAACAAAAAAAGCTTCACTTGTATCAAGATTATATCACCCCAGATTGGACTCAACCCCACAATCCCTGGCTTAGGAGACAATGCCTTATCCATTAGGCCACTGGGGCCACCTAACCTGGACCAAAACACTAAAGGCAGAGGCGTGTCCATATTCATTAAGGATATCCACACCTCCAGGCTAGTTGCTCAGCATAATGCATCTGAGATTATCCAAGTGCAACTAACTCTGGGCAAGACTGCAATCCAAATTGTAGCTTGCTACAGATCCCCCACCATGCCCCAGGATTCCCACTCCTCATTTCTTGATACACTGGAAAATATTAGGGTACAACCTAACACCGTAATAATGGTGATTTCAACTACCCCACCATTAACTGGGAAAACTACTCATATACCAACTCTTGTGCTCAACGTTTTCTGGAATTCATAAATTCCAATGCCTTGGATCAACTTATCCACACCCCCACCAGGGGCAGCAATATGCTAGACCTGGTTATTACCAACATGGGCAACCGGTGCTCCACACCAGAGGTCAATTCCTCGTTGGTCATATCCAACCACAAGCTAATCACCCTAGACATCCACATCCCATCCCCACCCCCCCACCCCCATTAGGGAAACCATTGTAAAAATTTCTCCAAAGCCAACTTCTCGCTTCTTAAGACAGAAGTGGCAAACTTCGCGACATGCATGCTGATGGACAAGAGAGGTCTGACTGCTGAATCCTACACAAATGTACTTTATAAGCACTTACACGAGTTCATGGATCGTGCAATCCCTAACAGAACCTAGATGCTATCCTCCAAAAAATCTGGCGGTCCACTGCCATAAACAAAACAGAAGAAAGAAACTGTTGCAAAAAAGAGTAAAATCCCATGATTGGAGGAACTCTCTGGTCAGCCTCAGTAAGAAGTTGAGATCCCTCATAAAATCCTCCAAAGCTAGTTACGAAAACAAAATCAATAATGACTCTAAAGACAACCACAAAGCATTCTATAGCTATGTCAAGAATCTCAATGGCAACACTCAGATCTGCTCTGAGTTACAGCACAATGGCACTAAATATACAGAACCAACTGATATTGCCAACATCCTGGCAGATAGGTTCAGTGCTAACTTTACCCCCCTGTCATCCCCTAAAGGGCTCATCTCTATACCGGAAGAATGCAAAGTTCCTGTAATCGTGTAATCACGGCTGCACAGGTAAAAAGCACACTCTCCAAAGCCAAGAACACAGCATCCATGGGACCTGACAACATCCCAGGCTGCGTTTTACATGAACTACAGAATGAACTGGCACCCCATCTAAGTACCATGTTCATTCATAGCCTCACCTCTGGCTATGTGCCCACTGAATGATGCACAGTGACGGTTATCCCACTCCACAAAGGGGGAGCCACCACGGACCCCGGAAACTACTGCCCCATTAGCCTGATGAGCCTGGTCTGCAAGGCTATGGAACGTGTCATCATGGAACTTATAAACAATAACATTGGTAATCTCCAAACTCAGGACCCCACCCAGTTTGGGTTTGTAAAAGGCAGATCATCTCTCCTAAACCTGATAGACTTCTTTGAAGTGGTCATCAAAGCCGTAGATGAGGGTAAGGTGGTTCACACAGCCTATCTAGAGCTCGCCAAGGCTTTTGACACCATCCCCTACTCTGGAATTATAGATAAACTCACTAAACTAGGTATAAATCCTTATGTGACAAGATGGGTTGCCAACTGGCTCACTGACAGAACCCACACTGTGAAAGTAGCAGACTCCAAATCCAACTTCAGACCAGTGACAAGTGGAGTACCACAGAGTTCAGTCCTGGGTCCTCTACTGTTTAGTATCTACTTCTCTGAAGTACAGGCTAACACAGAAGGTCTTTGGCTAATGAAGTTCACAGATGACTGCAAACTAGGAGCCATAATCAAAACTCCAAAAGATGTGGACATTCTACAAAAGGGCCTCAATGTGACAGATGCCTGGTGTCAAAGCCATGGCCTCAAGCTTAATGCCAAAAAGTGCATTGTCATCCCTTTTGGTAAAAACTCTGTACCCATGAACTACCACATAGGTGGTAGTCTACATAACACTGAAAGTGTGATAACAGACCTTGGGACACAGGTGGACAGTAGACTCTCCTTTGATAATCACATCACCACAGTAGTCAGGAAATCCTTCTATGTGGCACACCTCATCACAAAAGGTTTCTCATCCAGGAAAAAAAGAGGTCATTGTTCCCCTCTATTCGTCACTCATTAGACCCATTATAGAGTACAACACCCCTTTTGGTATGTACCTCACAAGACATCTACAACTGTAAAGGCCACAGAAATACCTCACAAAGAGGATTACCGGCCTCAAACAGATGCCCTATGCAGACGGTCTCAAAAAACTGCAGCTTTACTCCGTTGTATATCGCCTACTCAGAGGCGATCTCTGCCTAACACACAAAGCTATGTCAAACCCAGAGCTTTTGGACATGCTCCACTTAAAGAAATCCTAATCCCTCTGAGCTACACACTCTAGGCATTCTGTGACAAACTACCTCTCTATATCAAACAAAGCTCCTCATTAGCATTCTTCAAGAAAAATCTTGATGATTGGATGGGAGATAGGAAATTCACCCCGTGCAATGCTTCTGTGGCTCTGCTCAACAGTGGCATAGGAAAATAATTTTCTTGGGGTGGCGAAAGCCAGGGTACCTTTTGGCTAGGCTTATATAGGCCCTAGGGCCAATAGCCTAGTACCTACCTTTGAACCTATGAATCTATTCTCATTGCATCAGAAGTTAAAATTCTATATATTTTTTAATATACTGTTTTTAGTGTTTGCATACCATTGGTACAGTGCCATGTTTGCATGTGGCTAAAGCTCTGCAGTCATATTCTGAGGTGTGCTACAACGTAAAGGTAGTTAATAGGCTTGTAGTCCAGAGGACCATTGAGGAGCCTAGCCAAAATTCCAAGTGACCTCAAGCAGGCTATGTTTAATTGATTTGTTCAAGGTTGCACAGTAGGCCAACAAGGATTGAGGGACTCAAACCCTGTATCACAGAAGTACAGTTCACAGCCTTAACCCTCTGTACCAATCTCCAGACTTTATGAACTGTATTCTTTGGTGTGTCTTATAGCTAAAGTGTATTTTTGTCAGTCAGTTTTCTGTATAGGTTAATGGGTTCATGGGTGGTTAATAGGCTATAGGCCAACAGCCACTGAAAGCATTACCAGCCTTACCCCAAACCTACCAAAATATTGCTGACTTGTGTCAGTGCCCAAAAGGATTTTATGGTTATTGTATAGGATTGTACACATCAAGCTATCACAGGTTGGCACTGCCCATTAGAGACATAAATGCCAATTGAGGGGTAAATTTGTTATTACTAATCCAATGGCTGACGTTATGTTTGAATATGGTTAGGGTTGAGCTTTGCTTCATACAGAATGAGAAGCCTGTTCCAGAGAAGAGGTAGTCTTTGAGACACATACTTATCTGTCCAACATGGTCTGTTTTGTTTGCAGACAAAGTTTATATCCTTAGAATGGGTATTTCTGATTTCCTTTGTAAATGTGCAATAAATCCACCAGTGTGGGATTAGAGGATGTCTTTTACTATTGGCCGAGTTCTCATATAGGGCTTTAATGCTATCAGCATAGGACTTATTGCATACTCCCTGTATTCCTTTTATGCAGAACCTCTGTGGTTTCTCAAACTGTTGCAAGTGACTGCTCAGTTGAATGCCAAACTAAAGGGACACCACAAGTCCTTCTTCAGTTATGTTAGGAACCTCCCTGGCAAAGCCCAAGTTTGTCCTGAACTAGTACTTAATGGTACCACTTACACTGATCCTGCTGACTTAGCCAACCTGCTGGCTGACAGGTTCAGCGCAAACTTCACCCCCTTATTGCCCCCCAAAGGACCAGTCGACATCCCCGAAACATGTCCCACAGCTCACATCTCTGTAGATCAAGTGTTAAAGGCTCTATCCAAGGGAAAGAACACAGCTTCAATGGGACCTGATAGCATTCTAGGCTGTGTTCTGCACCATCTCCAGCAAGAACTAGCTTCGTCATTGAGCACTCTATTTTACCATAGCCTAACTACAGGCTTCATTCCAGCAGAGTGGAAAACTGCCACTGTTATCTCTTTGCACAAAGGTGGTGCCAGTACTGACCTGGGAAACTATCACTCCATCAGTTTGGCAAGTCTGATCTATAAAGCCAAGGAGCTTATTATTATATATCCCATAAACAAGGACAGAGGCAATCTGCAAACACTCGACCCCACCCAATTTGGATTCATCAGGGGCAGATCTTGCCTATTGAACCTAGTTGACTTCTTTGAGACTGTCACCAAGGCCCTGGATGAGGGAAAGTCAGTATATACAACTTACCTTGACCTGGCCAAGGCCTTTGACACAATCCCCCAATCAGGCATCATCGAAAAGCTAACACAACTTGGTGTTAATCTCTATTTAGTTAGATGGGTGGCCAACTGGCTCAATGATAGGGCCCACAAGGTCAGAATAGGTGCTGCCACCTCCAACAGCAGACCTGTCACTAGTGGTGTTCCCCAGGGATCTGGCCTGGGACATTACTGTTTGGTATATACTTCTCGGAGGTCCAGGCAAAGACAAAGAGCCTGTGGCTGACCAAGTTTGTAGATGACTGTAAGTTGGGTGCTGTCATTGACTCCCCATTTGATATTTACATACTGCAAGAGGGTATCACAGCTACAAATAACTGGTGCCAAAGTCATGTATTTAAGTTAAATGCAAAAAAATGTATTATCATACCATTTGGCACGAACATGGGAGCACAATGTTCAACACCGGAAGTATACCCCTCACTGGTGTGATCAGATCACAAAGTAATCTCGCTGGAGGTCCTCATCCCACCCCCACCCGAAATAAAAAAGACCACAGTAAAGAACTTCTCGAAAGCCGACTTCACACTTCTAAACACTAGTGTGGTCTCCTTTAAGGCCCCCGAGCCGGCGGAAAACAGTACTCAAGCTGCTGAATCACTTACAAATGCCTTCTACCAGCACCTGCAGGACTGCATGGATAAGGCAATCCCAAGCAAAACAAAGACTCTTTGTACCAAAGGCAAGCGTCCAGTCTGGTAGACCCCAGCCATAAACAAACTTTACAACAAAAGGAGGAAGCTACTACAAGATAGAGCAAAATCCTTAAAAGGTAAGACACCTTTGATCACTATAAGTAAAAAACTAAGAGCTCTCATAAAATCATCCAAAGCAAATTTTGAGGGAAAAATAGCTAAAGACTCAAAAGACAATCATAAGGCCTTCTTTAGCTATGTTAGAAACCTGGGAGGAAACTCCCAGATGTGCTCAGAATTAGTTCAAAATGATGTGAAGATTACTGATCCTACAGACATTGCCAACATACTGGCTGACAGGTTCAGTGTAAACTTCTCCCCCCCCCCCCAAAAGGAGAGATATCTATACCAAATGATTGTAGCCCCCCAAACATCTCTAACGCTCAGGTGAGAACTGCTCTCTCCAAGGCAAAATACATTGCATCCATGGGACCTGATGGTGTCCCCGGCTGTGTGCTCCACGAACTCAACGAGAAATTAAACCCGCAGTTAGGACAGCTGTTTAATCGTAGTCTCACCTGGGGATACGTACCCAGGGAGTGGCGCACAGTGACTGTGGTCCCACTTCACAAAGGCAGTGCCTCCACCGACCCTGGAAATTACCGGCCCATTAGCTTGACAAGCCTTATCTGCAAAGCCATGGAGAGGATCATAATGGATCTCATAAATAAAGACATAGGGAATTTGCAGACTTTGGATCCAACCCAGTTTGGCTTTGTCAAAGGCAGATCATGCCTTTTAAACTTGGTTGACTTTTTCGAAACAGTCACCAAGGCCATTGATGAGGGAAAGGCAGTCCATACAGCCTACCTCGATCTGGCGAAGGCCTTCGATACAATACCCCACTCGGGTATCATTGAAAAACTCATCAGCTTAAATGTTAACCCATACATCACAAGATGGGTTGCAAACTGGCTGAGTGACAGAACCCACAGGGTCAGAGTTGTTGGCGCCATGTCAGACTCAAAACCTGTCACAAGTGGTGTCCCACAGGGCTCAGTCCTGGGCCCACTCTTGTTTGGCATCTACTTTTCCGAAGTACAAGCAAACACAGGAGGGTTATGGCTGACAAAGTTTGCAGATGACTGCAAACTGGGTGCCATAGTCGAAAACACATCTGACACAGATATCCTTCAGAAGGGTCTCACAGAAATGGATAACTGGTGCCAGAGCCATGGCCTAAAGTTAAATGCCAAGAAATGCATAGTCATACCCTTCGGGAAAAACAAGGTTACCCCTAGCTACCATATAGGTGGCAATCCACTGAGCACAGAAGAAGTTATCAGGGACCTGGGGACCCAGGTTGACAGTAGCCTGTCATTCGACACCCATATTGCTAAAGTAGTTAGGAAGACCTTCTACATTGCCCACCTTATCATGAAGGGATTCACATCTAGATCAAGGGAGGTCATAGTCTCCCTATACTCATCACTCATCAGACCAATGATTGAGTACAATGCCCCATTCGGAATGTATCTGACCCGACACTTGCAGCAGCTGGAGAGGCCACAAAAGTTCCTCACCAAAAGGATAAAGGGTCTCAAAAATCTGACTTATGCTGCCCGACTGAAAGAACTCCAGCTCTATTTAGTCGCTTACCGCTTGCTCAGAGGTGACCTGTGCCTGACATACAAGGCCATGTCAAACCCAGACTTGATGAACATGCTTCACCTCAAAAAATCTAGATCCATCAGAGCCACAAGGGCGGGAGACTTAAACCTCGACACGGCTATTAATAGGACGTGCTGGAGGGATAGATTCATCACCCAAAGACTCCCTATGCTGTGGAACAAAATCCCGGTATATGTGAGGCAGAGCACCTCGCTGGCCTTGTTCAAGAGGAATCTTGACCAATGGATGGGAGATCGCAGATATACCCCAGGGATTACCTCAGTGTCACTGCTTGACAGAGGCACAGCAAAATAATGGGCATAGTTCCCCAAACTAAAGGGGTGGCGTAAGCCACAAAACTATGGGCTAGGCTTGTAAATGCCCTCAGGCAGATAGCCTAGTATGAACCTATGAACCTATAAAAACATGGCCCCCACAGATTACCACATCAATGGCAACCCCCTAAGCACACAACCTGTGGTAAGAGACCTGGGTACTCAGTTTGCCAACAATCTCACATTCGACCATCATGTGATAGCGGTGGTCAGAAAAGCCCTTTACTTGGCTCATCTCATAAGTAAAGGGATTGCATCCAGAAAAAAGAAGGTTATTACCTCTCTGTACTCTTCCCTTATTAGACCTATAATTGAGTATAATGCCCCGTTTGATATGTACCTCACCAAACACCTGCACCAACTGGAAAGGCTACAGAAATACTTCATAAAGAGAATGCATGGCCTCCAACACCTATCCTATGTGGACAGGCTTAAATCACTATCATTCTACTCGGTATCATACAGATTGCTCAGAGGTGATCTGTGTCTCACCTACAAGGCAATGTTGGACCCTGCCCTACTGGAGATTGTTTCACTTGTTCATCTGTCATAAACTTTTTACATATTATTCTATCTAAAATTGTGACCTGGAAATAGTCAAAGAGTGATATACTCTATTAAATGTATTTGTAATAAATTTTACATAGGGGAAACAAAAAGAAGTTTTGCCTGCAGAATAAAAGAGCATATAAGGGACATTAAAAACTACAAATTATCCAGTCCAGTTGCAGTACATTTTAATGAAGTACATAATGGAAGCTTGGAAGGTTTCCAGGTCACAATTTTAGATAGAATAATATGTAAAAAGTTTATGACAGATGAACAAGTGAAACAATTGTTAAGAAAAAAAAAAAAAGAGGCATTTTTGATTTTAAAATTTAATACGATGTATCCTGTTGGTCTGAATCAAGAATGCTTTTGGAAAAGTTTTGTATAAATGAGTTAGAATTGTGCTTTATGTTTTAATAAGGTTCAATCAACTGTGTAATGAGAATCATTATTTCATTATTCAATTAAGTATGTGTATATATAAATTGTGAGTCTTTTTTCATTTTGATGTACTCTGTTAAAGGCTTGTTAGCCGAGGCGCTAGAGATTTTTTACTACTGCTTGCTGAATAAATCTTCCTTCTTTGGAATTGCTGCATTGCTGTTTCTGTGGTTTTACCATTTTGGTCATTGTGTGCTGCTGTGGTTTATCTACTCTCTACATATGTCCCAGATCCCTGACCACTAGGTCTACTTTTAGGGATGTATTATCAATGTGGTCATTTCTAGGGGAGAACTTATTTACAATGTGTACTATTCTGCATTTTTCTCCTTGAGTTATAGTCCATGGCTCTGCCAACAGCTTTTTGTCTGTGTCAGGCCCTCTTGACAGGTACCTGTGTCTTTAGGAGATTCGTTGACCATCCCTAGTTTGCAATCATCTGCAAACTTGATCAACCAAAGGCTCATGATGTTTGCCTTAATTTCAGAGAAGTACATGCCAAAAAGGAGGGGACAAGTGTGGAATCTTGTGAGACTCTGATAATGAATGGCCTCATTGTGGAAGTAGATTCCCCTATCCTATACCATTTTGTCCTATCAGCAAGCCAGCATGCTATATATTGAGTGACATATGAGTTTATGCCTAACACTGTAAGTGTATCTACAATGCTTGAGTGAGATATTGCATCAAATGGCTTGGCAAGATCAAGCTAGGTAGTGAACCCTATTTTGCCCTCTTCCATAATGTTAGTGACTTTCTGTAAGAAAGCCACCATGTTAAATAGGCATTATCTGCCTTTGACAAAACTGAAATTGGTAGGATTTAATGTCTGTAGGTTTCCTATATCATTGTTTATCAGATCCATGATCATTTTTCTATGGTCTTGTATATGAGACCAATCAGACATATGGTTATGTAGTCCCCAGGGTTTTTGGAAGCATCCCCTCCACCCTGCCCCCCCACCCCCCGCCCATATAGAGGAATAATACTTACAATCAATCCTCCATTCATTTGGTAGAAAGCCTGTCTGGAGGCTATGGTTAAATAGAGATTCTAGAGGGCTTGATAGGCCATGTTTCATGCTGGTAAGGAGACATCCTGGGATATTATCAGGGCTCAATAAAGCAGTGGTCTTGGCCTTAGAGACAGAGCAGTGAGGACCTACTCCTGTAGTAGCTGGTGGAAAAATGGTAGGGGATATTACCAGAGGGGGTGACTGAGGTGATAAGGGATAAAGTTGGAGCTGAATTTATTGGCCAGCAGATTACCTATATCCTCTGTCTCTCTATAGCTGGTTGCTTTCGCTATTAGTTTGGTACATTGGTGGGTGCTGCTATAAAAGTTGCAGACATAACTGAAGAAAGCCTTATGGCTGCCCTTAGCTTGGAAGGCTATTTAAATCAAATTTGGCTTTGGTGGGCTTAATTAATCTCCTGAGTTTCATGTTCATATAAGGGAGTGTTTACCTTACTGGGCAATGCCCTTCATTTTTTAGACAAGATTTTCTTTCATTATACAACCTATTCATACTGACATTCTACCAGGGTGACAAGCATTTGAAGTTCTATGTTTATTTTAAGGTAGGTGCAGCTATCTCTATGCAGTTATTTATATGATTTTACATGGATTTTGTGAGCAATACAACATATGCTGATGTGTTCTCAGGGCTTGGAGTTTTGCTAGACTTCTGCTTAGTATAAGGTAGTTAAACTGTAATATCCCAGGATTAATTTTTATTTCACCGAGGAGTGCATCATTCCTCCATATTTGTGAGAACCAGTTAAGGACACTTGCATTCTTGGTGTGCGTTTAAACTAGCTGTTCCAGAGTGTTTGTGTTAATGAAGTCCAGGAATTTCTGGGCCTGCACGTTTGATGTTCCATGTGATTCCCAGTTATTGTCAGGGTAGTTAAGGTCATCCATTAATACTATGCTGTGTTGAATGTTGGGTGCTGCCAGCTCATTCAATTAGATGTTAATGGCTTGCTGGTTCATGGAGAAGGCCCATAAATTCCAAGGATATGGTATGGGATTTTACTTATGGTAATTTGGATGTGGAGAAGCTTATGTCTATGATATGGATTCTTATTGAAACGTGGGCACTTGAAATGCTGATTGCTGAAAAGCCAAAAAAAAAAAAAAAAAAAAAAAAAAAAGAGAACAACAGATCTCAAAAATCACTCTTCTCCTAAGAGCTTCTTTTTGAAGGGGGCAAGTCCTTCCAAGTTCTTCTGCAACCTCATGTGGAGGAGGCAAGTCCCTACATCCCCTAAACTTAAATATACCAACTCTGATATCGCTATACATCAGAGAAAGGGGATATTGTGAGAAATGGCATCTCAGACATAGTATATGTTAGTTTGTTCTTTCTTCAGTCTGTGCATTTTGGGACCCACTGTGACAGGTGTCAACATTTCAAATTATTACTCTGTCATACTGTCACACCATAGTTGAGGTGTGTTCAGGTTTGACAGAAATTGAGACTCACCTACCTTTAGACCACATCTGTGCAGAAGCTGATGTAAATGTGTAGAAGACATACAGCCTTGCCCTACCTTGCTGATCACTGTGGCTTTAAATCACACCTTGGTAACTGCACATATGTCTATATGTTCCAGGATGATGAGAGTTTCAAGGATGTGGAGTTTCCTGTTTATACTCCTGCCATTGAGAAGTAAGACCATTAGATTGTTCTGATTGTTCCTATTCTGTTTGGTTATAGGTTCATAGGTTCATAGGTTGGTACTAGGCTATCAGCCCTAGGGCCTATACAAGCCTAGCCATAACAATTCCTTGGCTATTTCTTCCCACACTATTTACTTCCCTGGACCCCTGTCTAGCAGGGTGACTGACGTGATCCCCAGGGTGAATTTCCTTTCTCCCATCCAATCGTCAAGGTTCCTTTTGAAGAGGACCAAAGAGGCACTCTTCTTGACATGTATGGGCAATCTATTCCAGAGACTGGGGAGTCTCTGGGTCAGGAACCTATCCCTCCAGCATGTTTTGTTTATTGTGATGACAAGGTTTAGATCCCTGGAGTGTGTGGCTCTGAGGGATTGGGATTTCTTTAAGTGTAGCATGTCCAACAGCTCTGGGTTTGACATGGCTTTGTATGTTAAGCAAAGATCGCCTCTGAGTAGACAATATGCGACAGAGTATAGCTGGAGTTTTTTAAGGCGGTCAGCGTAGGGCATCTGCTTTAGGCCTGTGATTCTTTTAGTGAGGTATTTCTGTGGCCTTTCCAGTTGTTGCAGATGTCTTGAGAGGTACATACCAAATGGGGCATTGTATTCTATAATGGGTCTAATGAGGGATGAGTACAGTGGGACAATTACCTCCTTTTTTCTGGATGAAAAGCCCTTAGTGATGAGGTGTGCCACATAGAAGGATTTCCTGACTGTTGTGGCGATGTGGTTATCGAAGGTGAGACCACTGTCCACCTGTGTCCCTAAGTCTCTTATCAAACTTTCGGTGTTTAGTGTACTGCCACCTATATGGTAATTCATGAATACATGTTTTTTCCCAAAGGGGATAACTATACATTTCTTGGCATTGAGCTTGAGCCCATGGCTCTGGCTCAGAGCATCTGTTTCTGTAAGGCCCTTTTGTAGAGTATCCACATCATTTGGGGATTCAATAATGGCTCCCAGTTTGCAGTCATCTGCAAACTTTGTTATCCAGAGTCCCTTAGTGTTGGCCTGTACTTCAGAGAAGTAGATGCCAAACAAGAGCAGTCCCAGGACTGAACCCTGAGGTACTCCACTTGTCACTTGTCTGGAGCTGGATTTGGAGTCGGCTAATTTTACAGTGTGGGTTCTATCAGTAAGCCAGTTAGCAACCCATTGGGTGACATAGGGATTAATGCCCAGCTTAGTAAGTTTATCTATGATTCCAGAGTAGGGGATGGTGTCAAAGGCCTTGGCAAGGTCTATATAGGCTGTGTGGACCACCTTACCCTTGTCCATGGCTCTGGAGACTGATTCAAAGAAATCAATCAAGTTCAGGAGACAAGATCGGCCCTTCACAAACCCAAACTGGGTGGGGTCCAGTGTTTGAAGGTTGCCAATGTCTTTGTTTATAAGTTCCATGATAATACGCTCCATGGCCTTGCAGATAAGGCTTGTCAGACTGATGGGACGGTAGTTTCCAGGATCCAAGGTGGATCTCACCTTGTGGAGTGGGATAACTGTAGCTGTGCGCCACTCAGTGGGCACGAAACCTGAGGTGAGGCTATGATTAAACATAACACTTAGGTGAGGTGCCAGTTCATATTGTAGTTCATGTAGTACACAGCCCAGGATGTCATCTGGTCCCATGGATGCTGTATTCTTAGCTTTGGAGAGTGCGTTTTTTACCTGTGTGGCCGTTATTACCGGAATTTGGCAATCTTCCAGTATTGAGATGGGCCATTTATGGGTTGAGAGGGGGATGAAGTTGGCACTGAATTGATCTGGCAGGATATTGGCAATATCCTTGGGATCAGTATATTTAATGCCATTCTATTTTAGCTCAGAGCAGATCTGAGCATTGCCATTTAGATTCTTGACATAGTTATAGAATGCCTTGTTGTTGTCTTTGGAATCTTTGGCAATTTTATTTTCATAACTAGCTTTGGAGGATTTTATGAGGGATCTCAGTTTTTTACTGAGGCTGGTAAGGAAGTTTTTTGCATCCTGGGATTTTCCTCTTTTCTGCAACAGTTTCTTCCTTTTGTTGTAAAGTTTGTTTATGGCAGGGGACCACCAGATTGGCTTCTTTGTTTTGGATGAGAGCATCTTGGTTCTATTTGGGATGGCACGATTTATACATGAGTGGATGTGCTCGTACAGTGCCTTAGTGTAGGATTCAGCAGTTGAACTTTCAGCTCCCATCTGCATGGGTGTCATGAAGTTTGTCACTTCTGACTTGAGTAGCATGAAGTTGGCTTTGGAGAAGTTTTTTATGGAGGTTTCCTTACTGGGGGGTAGGGGTGGGATGTGGATGTTAAGGGTGATTAGCTTATGGTCAGACGTGACTAATGAGGGGGTGACCATAGATGTGGAGCATCGATTTCCCATGTTGGTAATGACCAGGTCTAGGATATTGGAGCCCCTGGTGGGACTATGGATTAGTTGATCCAGGGCATTGGAATTTATGAATTCCAAGAACCGTTGGGCAAAGGTGTTGGTACATGAGTAGCTTTCCCAGTTAATGGCAGGGTAGTTAAAATCACCCAGTATTAGGGTGTTTGGTTCTATCTTAATATTTTCCAGTATGTTTAGAAAGGTGTAGTGAGAATCTTGGGGTATGGTGGGGGATCTGTAGCAAGCTACAATTTAGTTTGCAGTCTTACCTAGTGTTAGTTGCACCTGGAGAATTTCAGACGCATTGTGTTGGGCAACTAGCCTGGTGGTGTGAATATCCTTGGTGAATATTGACACTCCTCCACCTTTAGTGTTTCGGTCCTGCTTTGGTGGCCGAAAAGTGTGGTAAGAGTTGTAGCCTGGTATTGCAGGGGTGCTCTCTGGAGCCTTGAACCAGGTCTCAGTTACTGCACAGATATCGATGTTCTCCATTTTTAGGAGTGCCTCGAGAGAGTGCATTTTGAGGTTTAGACTTCTAGCATTGAGTAGCATTACCTTCAGATTTTGCATGCTTGTACCTGTACGGTGGTGGCTTTGTTCTTTGAACTTTGCCTAAAAAAGGCACTATAGGGGTGGCAAGAGCCTTAGCCAGTAACCTGAATCCCAGAGGCGACAGGTGCAGACCATCTCTGGCAAAGCATCGTGGTCTGTCAATCATGTCGTCCCAGGCAGACAGATACTGGATCCCCTTTGAATGACACCAGAAGCTTAGCCAATTGTTGAAGTCAATCATTTTGTCCTTATATTGTGGTATCATTCTGGGTGAAGGCAGGATGCTACTCAGGGCTAGGGTCATACCTGCCCGGGCCACATGATCCAAGAGCTCTTCCATGTCTCTTTTCATGTAGTTCAGGGAGGTACGTCTCAAGTCATTCACTCCAACATGGACAATGACAGAGTCATATTTGTACTTATTGTAGAGTGACTTGAGTGCATGCATTATGTGGCGGATCCTGGCACCCGACAGACAGCTGACTGTAATTTTCTCCTTGTTCAACCTGGTGAGAGGGACATCAGTGTGCCGAACTATAGAGTCACCTATGACTAAAGTGTTAGGTACATTGTCTTGCCTTAGGGGCTGTTGCTGGGTGGCACACAGGTGTTTTGAACTATGTGACACTTTGGTTGTGATTGGTGTTTGTTTGTGTTTCAGCTTCAGAGGTCCTTGTTGCTTGGGCAGGTTACAGTTAAGGGCCTCTGCATGTGTGGATTTAGTGTTGCTATATGTGGGTGTTGGTGGTGTGGGTTTAGAAGGGCTATGTGTTGCTTGAGGTGTAGTGTGGGTGTTAACCTTCTCTTCTTGACTGTCTTGCGCAATCTTGGGTGGAGAGAGCTTTGCTTCCATTTTGGCTATGTAAGTGCATCTCTCACAGGTTGTAGTGTTGGGTGGTAGGAGGAGAGGGTTGTCTCTGTACATGAGGCAATTGCTCCATCGCCTCAGTATGCCCAGATTCACCAAGTGGATAGGAGAAATCACCGGAAGCTGACCCTTGGACATGCCTGGTTTGATGCTTTTTTTTTGTAAAGTACAGGAGCTGTTTTCCCTTACCTTAGCAAGGTACTTTGCAATTATAGGCTGTTTAGTGCCTACTATTAATTTCTCCTTATTAACAAGGAGAGTTGAGTGCTTGTATCAGTGTAAGTCTGTAAGTTTATCATGTTGGCACTGCAAAAAGCACTATGAGATTGAACAAGGCTTTAGCCAATATTCAAAAACCTAGAGGGGACAGGTGCAGACCATCCCTGACAAAGCATACTGGTCTGACTACCATATCCTCCCAGGCAGAAAATATTATACCCCCTTGGAGTGACACCAGAAACTAAGCTGATTACTAAAAATGAGTTTATCTTCATTTAATGGTGTTCCATCATCCTTGGAGAAGGTAGAATGCTGCCCAGTGCTAGTCTCACACCAGCCTATGCATAGTCTGAGAGCTCTATCATGTCTCTGTTCAAATAGTCCAGAGAAGTCAGTCTCAGGTCATTCGCACCCACATGGACTATGATGGAGACACACGGGTACTTGTGGTACATCAGGGACATCAGAATTATCACATGAAAGACCACTTGTAGATGGGTAAGCACAGATGTTTTTTGATTAGGAATCACCATTACTTACATGTAAGTCAGAGGGGAGAGAGAGTAAAAGTATTGCATTCCTGTAACACCACTCTTATTAGCTGAGCCCTCTTAATGTTAGTACTGTACCTTAAAACAGTTTTAAATTTCAGTTCCTTCTATAAATAACATTAGTATTGGGTGCTAACTTGTTTTTAAGAGCAGAGTCAACTGAACACAGTGTCCCACTTCCTCTTGGTAATGTTGTCTATACTTAAATTTTCAGTGCTATAACTTAAAATGATGTTTTTCTGGAAATCAAACCTTTGAATGGATAGTTATATTCCCCCAGGGGGAAATGTAGTTATTATTATTTAGCAAAATAATGACAATCTGAAAATGGCATAGCATGACATTTATAGACATCAACCTAATGAATAGTCAGCAATAAAAAGGGGTGAGAGAGAAGGGGTAATGATAGAGACAGATATACAAAGTCCAACAAAAGAGTGGTGTTATCAGTCATAAGTGCCATGAAACATATCATAGATGTATAACATCACAGTAAGAAATACTGTGCTATCCATCTGGAATTGAACTATTAATGTTGTAGTCAAAAATTAATCTTCAGACAACAGATTTATTTATGTCAACACTCCACAAAAGATGTTATGCTTGGCTACATCCAATAGTCAAAGAACTGTTAGAATAATGATTACCTTTACTTTGCCTTTAATAGTGCAGCATGTGTGAGAATATCAGATATTATTATCATCTGTGCTAGCATGACTGGCTGAAATTTTGTAAATAATTATAAATACTTGTAAATTACCCTGTGTTACATATGGCAGCATGACTAGTTATAATTTTGTAAATAGGTTTATGTCTTGGGTTTATCACTCTGATTTATGCAAGATGTTTGAATATCAAACAGTGTTCTTCTAGCTGATCAAATGTATATATATTTTTAAAGAGAATTCTGAATGTATGTTATGCCAGAGTCAGCTGACCTAGATGTGATGTTATTGTGTGTCAGAGCTGGTAGAATATAATCTTCACTGCACGTTTGTTTACTTTTTAAAATCTGATATGACAGTAGAATATTGATATCAGCTTGCTCTTACTTAAAACAAATCTGTTAAACCTGGAATGTGGACATAATTCCTCATCTTGTCTTGCAGAAATAAGAGTATAATCTTGCGATGCTGAGTTATTTAAATTAGAAAGGGACAGTTAATCTTCAGATAGTCAGGGAATTACATCTAGTTAGAAGTTTTCTAAAATCAATGTGAGACCTGTCCTACAGTATTATTTTCATATTTCTTGTGTGTGAAGCTCTGTTGTTTAGTGGAATCAGTTATTGAATATTTACATATTTTAAATCCTTTTATTTATTATTAAATATTTTACTACTTTTCATTGTGGCTGGTTATTTAGTGAATATTTTTTAATAACTTGAGAGTGTTGTTGAGGTAACACCAGAGGCACTGCAAAACGCCTTACTGCTGGGAATACATGCTACTTTTTGTTTCAATATCTATTTTACCCAATATAATTGCTCACCCCCTTTTGAAGGGTATTTGGGTGGTGCAGTGGTGCAGCGGTTAATGTTGTTGCCTCACAGAGATTCCCAATTTAAGTCTCGGTTGGGGTGCTTTCTGTGTGGAGTTTGCATGTCCTTTTCATGTTCATGTGGGTTTCCTCCCACATTCCAAAGACATACATCTAGAGTGCTTTCTCCCTGGGCCTCCATTGAAAATAGTCTCTATCCTAGTCGGATTTCCCTGGTCAACAAATACTAAATAAATAAATAAAAATATTGTGATATTTGACTAGTGGCAGCCATTACCTTGTAATATGGGCAAAAAAACACAGCAGGTAAATCTGTGTCAGTCTTTCCCATGAATGTGTGGATGTGTGAATATCAGACATTAAAGAGATAAATAAATAAACAAAAATATTGTCGTATTTGACTGTTGGCAGCCATTACCTTGTAATCTGGGCAAAGAAACACTGCAAGTAAATCTGTATCAGTCTTTGCCAAGAATGTGTGTATGCATGAATATCAGACATTTAAGAGTGAGTGTGTCAAATACCTAGAACTGCAACACAGTATTCTGCAGTGGTTAGTGTGGAGACTCATTTGGGGACCTGGAATGAAGCATTCACTCCAGTACCAAGTTTTGGAACCTGTTCTTGGTGTACTCATATGGGGGATTGTGTATTTCTATCCCTACTTTTAGTGAAACTCCCTTACCAGAGACAGTGGTGGGGACTGAGACTCCTTAGTTATTGCCCTGGGGTGAACAGGGCTCATCACAGCATGTTTAAGCACCTTTGCACACGGAGAACTGGACTACTTCTGATGATGGCAACAACTCAAGTTTTATACGAGTAAAGTAAGCGCTTTCGTACACTGCCATTGCATGAACTTCTTCAGACAAACAAACATTTCAAATCATGCAATATATAGTAAAACTCTCTCAATGACATCATCAACTCACTTAAGATTTAAAGATACACAACCTCAAAGGGTATAAAACCCTATTAAAACATAATCATATTAAACATAAATATCCTCTAAAAGTACCAATATGTACAACTTAAGAAAAATGTGTGTGTGTATATATATATATTTATATATATATATATATATATATATATATATACACATATATCTATCTATATCTCTATATATATATATATATATATATATATATATATATATATACACACACACACACACACACACACACACACACACACACACACACACACACACACATTCATATAAATTCATTCTTACATTTTAGAAGCTCTCACTCCCTTCATGTGAAAAAGGGTGTGGTTAAGGGACAGGAAGTAAGGGCTGCCAGGATGATTACCTTGGACAGTGATTTTGCTAATGAATGTGAGACCCTGCGGGATATGTTTATTAGCAAGAATTATCCCATTCCCTTGGTGGATGAAATTATTGTAGAGGTTAGTAATAAGAAAAAAAAAATGGATGGTTTAGACCAATTCTGAATGGAACAGAGAATTTAACCATGGGTATTGGTGTTGACTCTGATGGTGTTGAGATTCAGCATCAATCTGAGGCCGTGGAGGTAAATAACAATGAATCTGAGGCCTCTTCTCTAAAATTTATTACCACTTTTTCCCTGGATTCCTACTATTTGAAGGGTATTATGGAGAATTCTTGATATATTTTAATAGGAGACCCTATGATTCGGTCTAAAGTACCTGACAAACCAGCCATTGCCTTTAGAAGGGGAGGAACCTAAAAAACATGTTGGAAAACAAATTAGTTTGCCCCACTTTTAATGCAGGAATGTCGAAGTCTGGGAGATGTAATTTTCTTAAGTTTATTATGGATACTAAAACATTCTCCCTTAATCATGTCAACTTCAAAATCAGACAAAAATTTAATTGTGAGTCCTCTGGGGTTGTTTTATGTTGCTAAGTGTCAATTGTGTACTGGGTTCTATATTGGTAAAACAGAGAGATACCTTAGACAAAGAGTGTATGAACACGAATATAGTATTGCAAAACTGAATTGTAATAATGTCTTGGCAAAGTATGTGTCTGATAATGAAGGTCATCACTTCCAGTATTTTATTATTGACCAAGTCAAGAAAACATCTTGTGGTGGACCATGGCAAATACTACTTGAAGAAAAAGAACTTTATTGGCAGCTTAGACTTAATGCTTTTGCCTACCCAGGGCTGAACGAGTTTTGTTGCATAAAATGTATCCTGAGAAAGAAATCTCTTGAGAGGTAGGTGAATTGTATTTTGGGCCATATTGTTTGATTTGTATTTATATATACATACAAATATTTATATAAACATATATATTATTTTTGTATATGTGTGTGTGTGTGTGTGTGTGTGTGTGTGTGTGTGTGTGTGTGTGTGTGTGTGTGTGTGTGTGTGTATATATATATATATATATATATATATATATATATATATACAGCTTTCTTAAATTGTACATATTGGCACTTTTAGAAGATATTTATGTTTATTATGAGCATGTTTTAATAGGGTTTTACACCCTTTGAAGTTGTGTACCTTTACATTTTAAGTGGGTTAATGATGTCATTGAGAGAGTTTTAGTATATATTGCATGATTTGAAATGTTTGTTTGTCTGAAGAAGTTCACGCATTGGCAGTATTCGAAAGCGCTTACTTTATTTGTATAAAATTGTGGTTTTGGAGTGAACCCTTGCCTTTGTTGTTTTTTAGTTTGTTTTTGTTTTTTTGAGTTTAAACAATTCAAGTTTTGCCATAAGACATGAGCAGCCATTCAGTGTTACTCATCACTGGTACATGATGCCAAATGCCGCACAAATGGTGAGGGACTATATGTGGGTGCATGACTCTATTTTTTGACCAGATTATACATGTGAATATGGGGTTGACAGGAAAGTGGTGAAATGGGGGGCAAGCAGAGGGGAGGACACAGGGGAAAGAACAGATGAATTTGTAGGAAGGTAGTGAGAGAGAACCATAGCTATCCACTTCTTCACAACAGAAATGTAGAACTGTAGACAGAATGTGGACTGTCTCCACACCAAGGGTAGGTGAGAACAACAAAATATCATTGTACAGCTAAGTGTGTCAAGAGGACATGCTTGTGAAGTGAAGAGCTATGTAATTTTTTGTGGGAAAGGTCTTCATTTTTTACTTTTTCTAACTTTCAAAGAGAGAGGAACTATGCAGACGAGGCCTAGGAATATGAGGTTCAGGTAGGAAGATTAGGTAAGGAAGCAGAGACAGACCTACAGGACAAGCAAGATAGATAAGGTTGGTGATTGACACAAAAGGATGAGTGGCACCATGATTAGGGATAGGTACAGGACATCAGAGGTACACTCATGTCAAACCTGAGAACAGTGAAAATATAGTCCTCACCCTCAGAACTGCCATCACTATCTCCCATCTCAGTTTTCTGTGTCATTGCTCCACATGGCATCATCTTGGCAATATGACAAAGCACCTTTTCTACAAGGCTGATTCAGGCATCAAGGTCCCTTTCCAGTATACCCTCCACCAGCCCGGTCAGCTTTTTGCAGGTGACAAAATCATCACCTCCACTATTACTGCTCCCATAGGGTACCAATAGCCAGCTACTGGGGCAAAGCTACCTGAAGCAGATAGGGCAGGTGAGGCAGGGATTGTGGAGGTAGTGCTGACAACTTGGGACCCTGAAGTGGTGGGTGTCGCAGCTGCAACTTGTGGAGGGATGGCCAGTTGATCTTCAGTGATCGGTCTACCTCTCTGTGCAGCATGTCAGTTTTTGTAACTTGAAATGTGTAACATAACATTTTTAAGCCATAAAAAATACCCCTGAAAAAGAGAGAGAAGCAGTGGGATAAGACAAAGAGAGAGAATTAGATCTATGGAATATCACATGGATACATAATTTCAGACAATTAGCAGTTATGATTATCCAGTTTATTCATCTCTGCCACATCCAGGTATGACGGGAGGGTCTTACTCTGTTGTTCTTTTAATCAGTTGTGCTGCTATGATATCATAAATACAACTATTTCAGTATTGCATACAGTTACAATACTTTTTAGGCTTACAATAAGACCTGATGCATATGTACCCCATGCCTCTTTGAGGCGAGTTAACCTAACTTAGTGTGCCTCCTGGTCTGCTGCAATGTCGTGAGCCACTTTACAACAGAGAAGAAGAGACAAAGAAACATGAAAACATATTGCATACAGTGTTGGCTGTGTTCTGCATTCTATATAATTTAATACTGATGCATTAGTATATTTACACAACTGAGGGATGTCACCAGTTCTAAACTTATCCTCCCATTGGCTATGGAGGCTATTCTTGCACCATTTCAGGTCACTACAATATAGTGCTGACAATAATTGTCTCCAGGTCATGGGATTCCAGTTGCTCTAGAGATAGCTTTCAGTAACCTGTAGTCCACCTGCAGCAATCTATAGCAAGAAGTACCACAAAAATACTGCACACCTCAACACCTCACCTCTGTGTTCTAAATTCAGCACCATCATCACCAGCACCAGTCATGCCTGCAGAAGTCAAACAGCAACTCTAAGTATAAAATCAAGAAAAAACAGCTGCTGTAATAATCTCCAAGAAAGACAAGCATAAAACAAACACTGGAGACGGCAGAACAATATGCTCCGAATATTAAGTCACAGTCACTTTTTGTTTAGTAGGACACAGCAGTCAAAGAAACGATAAAACGATAGATTCTCTCCCAATTCCAGAAATTATGCTCCAGGTTTAAAAAAGATCACCTTTATTGTTACAGAAGGCAAGCGCTTTCACCGTGTGGGCTTCCTCAGGCCAATTTAAAACAATTTTATAGAAGCAATAAGAACACTTTAAATACTAAGAGCTGTAATGACATCATTTCCACTTCCAATCAAAGCTGGAAATAAGGAAACAAACATGTTCTTATACTTAAAGCGCTAGTAGAAGTGAACCAACAGTTAAAAACATTAATATAAAAGACTACCTATGCACATCGATCAAATCTAATTAACTTAATTAATAATAAGACATCATGTAATAAAACGTTGTAAAAATACATAATGCAGTCAGCATGTATTCAATACTTAAATAAACTGTCAACAAACAAACACATAAAAACAACAACCAAAAAAATATCCATACAAAAGTAATAATAATCAATATATAATAATTATTCCATTTCTATGTTACACCAAAGGCAATATAGAACTATACTCACTTATACCTATTTCCTTAATGATCTGCCTTTTAAAATTGGTTTAATCGAAACCCTATCATTTAAACCTGGTACACTATCAGCTCTGAGCCTAATGATCCATCGGCATTCAATTTCTTCAGTTTTATTCCTAATGTCCCCTCTTCTAACATTGGGAAAATTCCTCTGAATGACCTGAAACCTGAAATTATGTTCTGGGGTGTTATTACAAACATGTTTGGAGGGGGCGCTCTTCAAAGATCTAATACTAATATCATATATATGTTCTTTGATCCGGTCTCTCAACCTCCTGTCAGTTTTGCCCGCATAAAAAGCTGGGCACATTGTGCAGGTGGCGAGATAAACCAGATGTTTCGTTGTACAACTAGCATTAACTTGAAAAACAAATTCTCGTGCAGTGACAGGATGTATAAATCTGTTAATATGATTTATATAAATGCAATAATTACATTTCTTACAAGGCTTTGTGCATTGATCCCCATGTCCATCCAATGAATCAACTTTCGAAGGATTTGGACCACAAAGCATCCTATGTCAATTCATCTTATTCTTATAAGTAAATCTAGGCATATCACCTATTGTTTTATGAATTTCTGAATCAACCTTTAATATATCCCAATACTTAAAATACACATCTCTAATCTGACCAGCTTCCTGTGTATAGTAAATACAAACTTTCAATTTACTTTCATTTCCTTCTTTATTCTGATTAATGATTAGATTCTCACCCTGATTCCTAGTGGCGAAATAGGGATAAGCTCTATTACATCGCAATTCATCCAGGCTTGCCAGACCTGCCAATATCTCTTCGATCTTGTATGACCTCTCCTCAAACTTCTGTTTAAGCTCAGATAATTCATTCCTATATTCTAGGTCGGATGAATGTAATCGAGACACCCACATGGCCTGGCCTCTAATAATGTTCTTAAAAATAAAATTAGGGTGCATACTTGATCTATGTAAAAACGTATTCCTGTAACATTCTTTCCTATGCACACCAGTATTAATCAGGCCAGTATTGGTTCTTTCTATAAATACATCCAAAAACAAAACCCTAGTTTCGGATGCCTCTAATGTAAATTTCAAATAATTGGTTAACATATTCATCTGTTGTAAGAATTCATCCAGCTTAATGACATTTGAGCTCCAAACAAGGAAGAGGTCATCTACAAATTGAACATAGAACTTAACAAACTGTTTATAGTAATCCAACTTGAACAAATGACTTGTCTCCCAATCCGCCATGACAAGATTGGCGTAGCTATTGGCACATGAAGTGCCCATAGCTACGCCATCTTTTTGAATATAAAACTGGTCACCAAATACGAAAACGTTGCTCACAAGAACTATTTCCATTAAGCTATACAACATCTCAACTTGTGTGTCAGTGAAAGAACCATGATTTTCTAGACACCTGCGTGTACTCCCTAAACCATCAGAACTGGGTATGCAAGTAAACAATGACTGAACATCAAAAGTGGCAAAAATAAGATGCTCATCTGGAGTTACATCTTTCATATTATCATATAACATGATTAAAAATTGCTGGGTGTCTTTTAATATATAAGTATACAAAAAAATCTTGCTTTTTTCCCACTTTTCTGAGATTTAAAAAAGTTCAGTTACAGGCTTGCTGTTCTTGAACTGTTTGTAGGTTTCGGTGAGGCCATTTTTTGCTTGGGCTAAAGGAAAGTCTCTCTTTTGATCAGTGGCAGTGAAAAACATTGAGCAGCCGGCCTGCCCCTGTGGGAGTGGTTACCGACTTGAAACTGTAGTTTTATTGGCCATTTTCGGTCAATTCCAAAACTCCTTCATCTTCCTCTATTAAAACCTGGTTGCCTTGTGGTTTTGGCATCTTTTCAGGCTTGTTGGCTGTTGGTGAAGCACCCACCAAGAGGAGAAAATGCTGAGAGAAGAAAGGAGCCACTTTTGAGACTTTAAGTATTTTTCCTCTGTTTATTTGCTAAGTTTTTCTGCATAGCCGCCTATTTTGAGCATTTTCTGGCTTGTTAAATTTGATTTCTGCATTAGTAACTGCATTTAGAGCACAACCTAGAGCTGTTTACTGAATTTCCTGTTTGCACTTATTTTTAAAATCGTTTTTTTCTCAAAACTTGCATTTTATCGGTCTTTGGCCTAGCACTCTTGTGTGGGGTCATTTACTGCACTGTTATAACTTGTTGATACTTGTTAACCTCTGCTATCTCTGAAAAAACAACAAAAAAAAATCTTGCTTTTTTCCCACTTTTCTGAGATTTAAAAAAGTTCAGTTACAGGCGTGCTGTTCTTGAACTGTTTGTAAGTTTCTGTGAGGCCATTTTTTGCTTGGGCTAAAGGAAAGTTTCTCTGTTGATCAGTGGCAGTGAAAAACATTGAGCAGCCTGCCTGCCCCTGTGGGAGTGGTTACTGACTTGAAACTGTAGTTTTATTTGCCATTTTGGGTCAATTCCAAAACTCCTTCATCTTCCTCTCTTTAAACCTGGTTGCCTCGTGGTTTTGGCGTCTTTTCAGGCTTGTTGGCTGTTGGTGAAGCACCCACCAAGAGGAGAAAACGCTGAGAGAAGAAAGGAGCCACTTTTGAGACTTTTAAGTATTTTTCCTCTGTTTATTTGCTAAGTTTTTCTGCATAGCTGCCTATTTTGAGCACTTTCTGGCTTGTTAAATTTGATTTCTGCATTAGTAACTGTATTTAGAGCACAACCTAGAGCTGTTTACTGAATTTCCTGTTTGCACTTATTTTTAAAATTGTTTTTTTTCAAAACTTGCATTTTATCTGTCTTTGGCCTAGCACTCTTGTGTGGGGTAATTTACTGCACTGTTATAACTTGTTGATACTTGTTAACCTCTGCTATCTCTGAAAAAAACAAAAAACAAAAAAAAATCTTGCTTTTTTCCCACTTTTCTGAGATTTAAAAAAGTTCAGTTACAGGCTTGCTGTTCTTGAACTGTTTGTAAGTTTCTGTGAGGCCATTTTTTGCTTGGACTAAAGGAAAGTCTCTCTGTTGATCAGTGGCAGTGAAAAACATTGAGCAGCCTGCCTGCCCCTGTGGGAGTGGTTACTGACTTGAAACTGTAGTTTTATTTGCCATTTTGGGTCAATTCCAAAACTCCTTCATATTCCTCTCTTAAAACCCTCTTTTGCGTGGTTTTGCGTGTTTTTGAGTATAGCGCAACAACGGGCAGCGCCGCATAATTGGGTTTAAACTATTCCTGGCTCCACAAAGTCTGCTCTTCACTTTTTCCCTTAGAACTGCTCTATCTCTCAATCTAAACACCATATTCTCATTCTAAGGCCCTTCACTGGTCCAATTAAGTAATCCTACAAGTTAGCACTATTAAACCATAAGCACTACTTACTCTTATACTCTCTACGATTACCCTGTCCAGTATTGGTCCGTCTTAAATTCAGTTTCCCTGTTACTCTAGCATGTCCAAAGGTCAGTCAATGGTTTCCGCTCCAGTCCAGCTGGTGAATCTGGGAATTTTGAGGCAATGTTACAACTGTCTCATGTACACAGACAACCCTCTCCTCCTCCAAACGGGTTCAAATATATGTGAGAGATGCAACTATTTAGCCAAACTGGAGGCTGAGCTCTCTCATCTCAAAACTGGTGTAACCAGTCAGGAGGAGAAGGTAACCTCACACAACACAATTCCAGTATCACATAGTCCCACCACATCAGCCAACCAAACACATAAATACACAAAAACATACTCGGAGGCTCTAAATAAAAATCTACCTAAGCAACAGAGACCTCCAAAGCAGACATCCAAGCAAATGCTACCTCAAAACAAAACACACACAACACATAACCCACAAAGTCAGTGTGCCAAACAGCCACAGCCCTTAAGGCTGAATAACACACCTGATATTCTTGTTATAGGTGACTCTATTGTCAGACACACTGACGTCCCGCTCACCAGGCTGAATAAAGAGAAGGTCACGGTGAGATGCCTGTCGGGTGCTAGGATCCGACACATAATGCAAGCACTCAGGTCACTCCAAAGCAAATACAAATATGACTCAGTCATTGTACATGCTGGTGTGAATGACCTGAGACGTACCTCCCTGGACTACATGAAAAGAGACATAGAGGAGCTCTCTGATCATGTAGCCCAGGCTGGTATGACCCTGACCTTGAGCCGCATCTTACCCTCACCTAGAATGATGCCACAGTACAAAGACAAAATGATCGATTTTAACAATTGGCTAAAATTTTGGTGTCATTCAAAGGGGATCCAGTGTCTGTCAGCCTGGGATGACATGCTCGACAAGCCACGTTGCTTCGCTAGGGATGGCTTGCACCTGTCACCACTGGGCTTTTGGATATTGGCAAAGGCTCTTGCCACCCCCATAGTGCCTTTTTTAGGCAAGGCTCAAAAGTCAAACCCACCCCATAGACAGCACAAGGAACAAGAAACTAAGGGTAGTGCTGCTAAACGCCAGAAGTCTTAACCTCAAGATGCACGCACTCGAAGCTCTCCTCAGTATGGAGAACATCGATATCTGTGCAGTGACAGAAACCTGGTTCAAGGCTCCAGAGAGCACCCCAGCACTACCAGGCTATACCTCGTATCATGCTTTTTGGCCCCAAAACCCGGACCGAACCACAAAAGGAGGGGGAGTTTCCATATTTATCAAGGATATCCACACCTCCAGGTTAGTGGCATTGCACGAAGTATTGGAGACCATCCATGTGCAACTAACAGTGGGCAAGACTGCTTTTCAGTTTATAGTATCCTACAGACCACCCTCTCAAAGTCAGGAATCCCATTTGGCTTTCCTGAAAACATTGGAGAACATGAAGATCTCTCCGAACACCATTATATTGGGTGACTTCAACTACCCAAACATTGACTGGGAGCACTACTCAAGCCCCAGCATCTTAGCCCAAAGATTCCTGGAAATTATAAACTCAAATGCTATGGAACAACTAGTCACCACTCCCACAAGAGGGGACAACATACTAGACCTGATCATTACCAACATGGGGACTCTATGCTCCACACCAGAAGTATATCCCTTACTGGTAAGATCAGACCATAAATTAATTTCACTGGATGTCCACATCCCGACCCCACTCCCAGCCCAGAAAACCACAGTGAAAAACTTCTCAAAAGCGAACTTCTCACTTCTCAAAACCAAAGTGGAATCCTTCAAGGCCCCAGGGCCAGTGGAAACTACAGTACAAACTGCAGAATCCTATATAAATGCATTCTACGGACATCTCCAGGAATGCATGGATCATGCTATCCCAAACAAAACCAAGACCCAATCATCCAAAGGCGCCTGAGTCTGGTGGACCCCTGCCATAAATAAACTGTACAACAGAAGGAGGAAGCTACTACATGATAGAGCAAAATCCCTAATAGGGAAGGCATCTCTGATCAGTACTAGCAAAAAATTACGATCCCTCATAAAATCCTCCAAGGCCAGCTTCAAGAGAAAAATTGCACAGGAAACCAAAGACAATCATAAGGCTTTTTTTAGTTATGTTAGAAACCTGGAATGCAACTCCCAGACTTGTTCTGAGTTGATTCTAAATGACAAAAAATACACTGAACCCACAGACATCGCCAATATCCTGGCAGACAGGTTCAGTGCAAACCCCCCCCCAAAAGAGCAAGTATCTATCCCGGCAGAGGGCTGCCTTCCAAACATCTCAGATGCTCAGGTGAAGGCTGCCCTATCCAAAGCAAAAAACACTGCTTCCATGGGACCAGATGGCGTCCCAGGCTGCATCCTACATGAACTACAAGAGGAACTAATCCCTCAAATAAAACAGCTATACAATCTCAGCCTCACTACAGGATATGTGCCCACAGAATGGCGTACAGCAACAGTGGTCCCACTCCACAAAGGTGGAGCCTCTATGGACCCTGGAAACTATCGCCCCATAAGCCTGACTAGCTTAGTCTGCAAGGCTATGGAGAGGATCATCATGGAGCTCATAAACAAAGACATTGGGGACCTACAGACACTAGATCCTACCCAGTTCGGCTTTGTCAAGGGAAGATCCTGCCTTTTGAACCTGGTTGACTTCTTTGAAACAGTCACCAAAGCCATAGATGAAGGGAAGGTAGTCCATACAGCCTATCTGGACCTTGCAAAGGCATTTGACACAATACCCCACTCGGGCATCATAGATAAGCTATCCAGCTTAAATATAAACCCCTATGTCACAAGATGGGTCGCAAACTGGCTCAAAGACAGAACCCACAGAGTGAGAGTTGCTGGAGCCATGTCAGACTCGAAACTGGTCACAAGTGGCGTCCACAGGGTTCTGTCCTGGGACCACTCTTGTTCGGTATATACTTTTCCGAGGTACAAGCAAACGTGGGAGGACTATGGCTCACCAAGTTCGCAGACGACTGCAAACTGGGTGCCATAATCAACTCTCCAGCTGACACAAACATCCTTCAAAAAGGTCTCACAGAGACAGATAACTGGTGCCAGCACCATGGTGTAAAGCTAAATGCCAAAAATTGTATAGTCATACCCTTTGGCAAAAACAATGTGCTCACAAATTACCACATAGGCGGAAACCCATTAAGTACAGAGAAAGTTATTAGGGACCTGGGGACCCAAGTTGATAGCAATCTCTCCTTTGAAAACCACATTACCAAAGTGGTTAGAAAGACCTTCTACATAGCCCACCTCATCACGAAGGGTTTCACATCTAGATCAACAGAGGTAATCGTGCCCCTTTATTCATCCCTCATCAGGCCCATCATAGAATACAATGCCCCTTTTGGGATGTACCTTACCCGACACCTGCAGCAATTAGAAAGACCCCAAAAGTATCTCACCAAGAGGATCAAGGGTCTCAAACAGATACCATACGCTGCTCGGTTAAAAAAACTCCAGCTCTACTCAGTTGCATACTGTCTACTTCGAGGCGATCTATGCCTGACATACAAAGCTATGTCAAATCCAGAATTAATGGACATGCTCCACCTCAGTAAATCTAAATCCCTTAGAGCCACACGCTCAAGGGACTTGAACCTCAGCACAGAAATAAATAGAACTTGCTGGAGGGACAGGTTCATAACCCAGAGGCTCCCTTCACTCTGGAATAGAATTCCAGTTCATGTGAGGCAGAGCACCTCACTGAATCTCTTCAAGAAGAATCTCGATAAGTGGATGGGGGATCGTAGGTTTGTCCCAGGGATTACTCCCGTGTCACTATTAGACAGAGGCACAGTAAACTAAACCTTAAAAAGGGCACAGTATACTCAAATCAAGGGGTGGCGTAAGCCATACAGAATCGGGCTAGGCTTATAATTGCCCCAGGGCAGATAGCCTAGTATGAACCTATGAACCTATGAACCTATGATTAACCACCGGTCTTAGTATGGTTTCTAAATATAAAGAGATGGGTTCAGTGACCCACCCTCTCCCCACCACTATTGGTCTCATAGGGGGGGTAATAGGGTCCTTGGGGATCTTAGGTAGACCCTGTATACATGGAATCATGGGTTCACGGACTATAAAATATTTAAACAGCTCCTCACTGATCATATTGGTATTCACCATATGCAAAAGAGTAATAGACACCTTGTCAAAAATCCTTTCTAAATATTGGGTATTAATGCATTTATAAAAGCGTGGATCATTTAGCAAATGTTTCATTCTCAAACTATAATCTCTCTTATTCATAATAACAATAGGTCCGCCTTTGTCAACGGATCTAATGACAATGTTCCTATCATTCTTGAGATTTCTCAGGGCGAGCCTATGTTTAAAACTCAAATTTCCATGCCATTTCTTATGACGGTTATTTTCAGCTTTGGCATGGAGTTCTTGTTCTACTAGTTTTGAAAAAGCATCTACTAAAGGATCTAAAATAGGAATATAACTACTAGGCTTCCTATGATATTCTTGTTTAACACTAGTACTGGAGTAGCCATAATTCAATTTTAGTTGTAAATTGCGTACAAACAGTTTAAGGTCCATCACTGAATCAGTGATGTCACTTCTAGTAGATGGAATGAATGAGAGACCTTTCTCTAGAATATAAACTTCATCTTTTGAAAGATATCTATCAGATAAGTTCCAAAGTAATGAATGATCACCCTTTCCCACATTCTCTTCAATGTGGGCCCTACATGTCCGTCCTCAGCTACTCTCTTCTTCTGTCTTCCTCGACTCATAGAACGATCTCTCCCTTTCTTTCGAAAATCTGAGATAGGGAAAGGAGCCATCTCACCCTCCCCTACCTTAATATTAACAGCATTACTTGTTTTCTTCCTGACTACCATCACGTCTGACTGAGTATGGCCAGTTAGACTATTCTCTAAAGGAATACTATCATCACCTCTGTTGATAGTCAAAGAATTATTATCAGAGTGATTCGTAGGACTATGGGAAATGGCTGATTTACAAACATTTTCATTATGGACATCAGCTGTTGTTATAACTAGGTGGCTATTATCCACCTGCCTAATATTGCTTTCATTAACAACTGGATTACTAGCATCACCATTGGCAACAGTTTCAGTATTCACATTCAAATGACTATTTAAATCAATGTCTTTCACATTAAAATCTAGAGTTTTGTTAATGTTTTTACCAATTTTAAAAGGCAGATCATTAAGGAAATAGGTATAAGTGAGTATAGTTCTATATTGCCTTTGGTGTAACATAGAAATGGAATAATTATTATATATTGATTATTATTGTATACAGTTGGGTCTGTATATTTAGTGACATTGTGCTGTAACTCAGAGCAGATCTGAGTGTTGCCATTGAGATTCTTCACATAGCTATAAAATGCTTTGTGGTTGTCTTTAGAATCAGTGGTGATTTTGTTTTCGTAACTAGCTTTGGAGGATTTTATCAGGGATCTCAGCTTCTTACTGAGGCTGACCAGGGAGCTCCTCCACTCGTGGGATTTTACTCTCTTTTGCAAGAGTTTCTTCCTTCTGTTGTACAGTTTGTTTATGGCAGGGGACCACCATATTGGCTTCCTTTTTTTGGAGGATAGCATCTTGGTTCTGTTTGGGATAGCATGATCCATGCACTCATGTAAGTGCTTATAAAGTGCAATTGTGTAGGATTCAGTAGTCATAACTGTATTGTCCATCTGCATGCGTGTCATGAAGTTCACCACTTCTGTCTTAAGAAGCATGAAGTTGGCTCTGGAGAATTTTTTTACCATGGTTTCCTTAATGGGGGGTGGAGGTAGGATGTGGATATCTAGGGTAATTAGCTTATGGTTGAATACCGGTCACTCATATTGGTAATGACTAGATCCAGGATATTGTTGCCCCTGGTGGGGGTGTGGATAAGTTGATCCAGGGCATTGGAGTTTATGAATTCCAGAAAGCGTTGAGTGAAGGAGTTGGTACATGAGTAGTTTTCCCAGATAATGGTGGGGTAGTTGAAATCGCCCATTATTAGGGTGTTTGGTTGAACCCTAATATTTTCCAGTACATCAAGAAAAGAGGAATGGGAATCCTGGGGCATGGTGGGTGATCTGTAGGAAGGTACAATTTGGATTGCAGTTTTGCCCAGAGTTAGCTGCACTTGGATAACCTTGGCTGCATTATACTGAGCAACTAGCCTGGAGGTGTGGGTATCCTTAATGAATATGGACACACCTCTGCCTTTGGTGTTCCGGTCCAGGTTACATGGCCGAAATGTGTGCTATGAGTTATAGCCTGGTAGTGCAGGGGTGCTCTCTGGGGCCTTGAACCAGGTCTCAGTCACTGCACAGATATCGATGTTCTCCATTTTAAGGAGTGCCTCGAATGAGTGCATTTTGAGATTTAGACTTCTAGCATTGAGTAGCATCACCCTCAGTTTTTGCTTGCCTGTTCCTGTTACAGTGGTGAATTTGTCATTTGAATCTTGCCTAAAAAAGGCACTATAGGTATATAAGGTACTCTTCCTGAAGATCTAAATGATCATTTCTTAATTTATACTATTAGGCATAAAGTTGAATGTCCACATCTACCCACCTATAAAACAATAAGAAATAACAAAAACTTCAACCTTAATAAATTCTTAGAAGAACTTATATTATGCAATTGTTCAATTCTAAAACAACTACCACTAGATGAGGCAGTAACACACTTTAATAACACATTCCTGGCCATCATTGACAACCATGCACCTGCACGCTCTATTAGAATTAAAACAAAAGCTGCCCCCTGGCTCACTAAAAAAATCAAACTAAAGATCATCCAAAGAAATAATGTCTGGAACACCTGGTGCTCCTCTAAAGCCCCATAAGATCAACTTAAATTTCGACAATATAGGAATAATATAAAAAAATCCATATTACTAGACAAAAAAAATATTTCTGCCATCTACAGCAGAAACACCACAACAAGCCACATAAGTTCTAGGCAGGTATTAAAAAACTCCTCCACCCAGGGCAATCGGTATTAACAAACTCCTCCACCCAGGGGAATTCACAACTCCATCCCCCTCAGCCCCAACCCAAAAATCGCCAGAGTCCATTGCCAACACCTTCAACACTGACTTTCCACTCAAGGTAAGTAACTGCTTGGCCGTCCTGTTGAACTTTGCCCCTTACTGCCACGGAAGTGTTATCTCAGAGTTGGTATATTTAGTTGGGGGGATGGGGGGGACCCCCCACATGGGTGGGTTTAGTTTTGTTTGTTTTATTTATTTGTGTTTTAGGATGGCCAAGCGTTACTTACCTCGAGTGGAAAATCGGTGTTCCAAATGTCAGTCTTCTGGGTCTGTCAGTGGTTTTGTCTCGATATATATCCTCATGACTTCTTTTTTCTCCTTTTTTTGAGGTAATCTCTTAATCTTGTACATTTTCTCAGTAAGTGTGGATACATGAGCTGTATATAACATTTTATTTCTTTATGCCAAATTGTCTATTGTTTATATTTTCTTGTCTTGCAATTTCAATGGGATCAAACTGTCCGGGGTCAGACAGTCTGGGGTCAAAACATCCTTTATCCCAGTTAGGGGGTGGGGTGCAGAGGTTCAGTCTGACACTGAGATTGTAGATCACACATCTACTGGCCTTATTTCAGACACAGCCAGTATACCTATGTATACCCATTACACTCAGGCCTCAGGTATAGGACAGGCTGAGGGTGACATGGTTGATTAGAGTAGTGTAGTTATTCCAGTTATGTAGCTGGCTGAGTCTGTCCTTACCATTGTGATGGAATAGCACCAATGGGAGGGTTGCTAGAGCTGCTCAAAGGACACCCACTATCCCCCCCTCATCCTGATGCTGTTGTGTCATTACATTCCAGCAGACGTATGTGTAGGACTGTCATGGAGGCACAGCCACATATCACAATGGCCTAGGAAGAGATTGTGCAAATCCTAAAAGTGGCATATTCTGAAGTTTGTGACTGCCTTAACCAGTTGGGTGACTCATTGGATAGGATGAGTGACACACTGAATCAGGCAGTGTCTATGATGAAATGTCTGCTAGGGAAGGGCTGGCACCCATGTGTCCATAGATCTCCAACATCATCTAATGACAGCCGACATGGCAGTCCCAGATCCTGCTTCCAAAGTCACACTACTTCCACTGCTCTGTCAGTGATTGAGGTGTCCACACCCAGATGTAGTAGGCCACAGGGTCATAGTCCTAGATGTAGTTGTGAAGACATTTTGCCAAGCAGACATTGCTAACATTCTGGTAGAAGCCCCACTTTGAACCAGGGACTTGGAAGTGGCTGTGCAACTTCTGTAAGAGGCAGTTTGCATGGTCAGGACAGATGGCACTGAACCGACAACTCTTCCATGCATGGCTCACACCTTTCTGATATAACGGGACAAAAATGGTAGCAATGAGTTGATTGTTTTCATGCAGATACACACACATTTCACAAAAACTGCCCATACTGACCCGTACATATGCAAGCTAAGAACACTGTAATGTTGAGTGTGATATATCTTCTGTTAGTGGCCCTGAGATATTTCCTACTTTGTGAATGTTCTTTTTTTCTTAATCACACAAACTGACTACTTTGGTGTCAGTCTTGGCCTACTGCCCCCCCCCCCCCCAGCCGCCCACACTGTGCAAATGATGATGATGACTGTGCCATGCACTTTGTTCATTTTTATTCATTTATTTATTTTTTACTCAGGGTTGAATGCATGCTTGATGCACAGAGTGGATAGCGAAGACAGTCTTTCTCAGTATGTTGGTTATATGCATATTTAACACATAATAGGATTCTGGATGTTTCTCTAAATACTCATTTCAAAAGGCTTTTTTCATTTAGTGTGTAAGTCGTGCATTCAAACCAGTGATATTGCATTCCTGCTTATTGCTCTAATTTTGAAACTGTTGATATATTTGTCCTGTTGCCCGTTTTGTGTACAGTGGATAAATGACCAACTTGATGCCAGATATTGTGTACAATGCATACCTGTATATTGCAGATATCATTCCTATAAGCCAAGAATGCCATTGGTGGATACCTCACACAGGTTCTGATTGAGCACTTTTATGACTGACAGTTTGCAGGTAGTTTATCTTATAATGCATTTCTTTCCTCAAGATGATATTGTGCAACATGGCACAGACTGTGATCATTTCTGTGCAGGTACCTGGGTCATAATGCAGGGCACACCCTGATGTGTCTAGGCATCAGAACTATAGCTTCAGCATGCCAAACACATGCTCCATGATGTTTCTAGTTTGAGCATGGGCATCATTGTATCCTACTTCTGGGGGGGGTGCACTTCTGATGGGTGTCATAAGCTATGTTCCAATGCATAAAATGGCATTGCCCAGTAGATGGCCTTGTGGAACATCACCCATAGAAAACCTTGTGTAAAGATGAGAGATGCGCCATATGTGTGAGTCATGGTAACTGCCTGGGTTACCTTCACTCACACATTGAAGATGATCCCCATGCATTATGAACAACCTGGCAGTTGATTGGCAGGACCCCTTCACATTGATGTATGTTCTTCCCTGATCACCAGGTGAGGATTTTTTTCTTTTTTTTTCCAATAAGATTTTTATTATTTTCTGCACAGGGAAATACAAAAACTGTCTGACATTTGACTGAAACAGCAAAATTAAAGGTGAAGTTCCAGTATAACTCCTAAAAATAAAAACAATCAACTCTCCAAAAACAACTTAATACACTATTTACACACAGTGCTACTAAGGTGTACAGACAGGGGAACCAAAGAAACACATAAAAAACAATATAACACTGTGAGCAGAGAGGAGATTGGAAATCAAAGACAACAAGCTAAAAGGAGAGGATAAGAGAGATGAATAAATGAGTCATACTGAGTATAAAAACAGGATCTAATGTTTCCTCTACCCAACATCTATTCATCTAGAATATGATCAAAGATGATTTTGCAGAATTTATGGTAGTAGGATTGCTTGTGTATAGTTCTTATAATAAGTTTTTCAGAGGCAATGTATTTAGTTGCCAAATTTCTAAATCCATTCCATGAGAGTTTGGTGTAATCTACCCAATTTGTTGTTATATATAATTTAATTAGCATGCAAAGAGTAATTAGAACATGGAATTTCAATTTTGAAAGCTTGAGGTCTGTAATATAAAGAACAGCTAATTCCCAAGATAGGGTCAATTTTTGGTGTCCCATTTTCTTTAAGAGTACTTTTATTGTGCACCGCAGGTTATGTGTACATTTACAGAACCATAACACATGTAGGAGGCCAGCCTGGGGGATATAGGCAGCATGAGCAGGCTGGGGAGACTTTAGAATCAAACTTATTTAGAAGGGTGGGAGTATAATAAGTGTTATTGTCAATTATTAATTGGATACAAAGAAGTTTTTTTAAAAGGAGTTACCTTGATAGTTGATTCAATTGCCTTGAGTTTCTGTTGTTCTGAGAATTCACGTCCCTGTTGATCCCAGTATTTTGAAAATAGCAATAAGGATTCATTTTTGATGGCATTAACTAGTTTGTAAGTGTTTGATAGCATTCATTTCTTGCTAGAGAGACTATCAATTATAGTGCCTAATATATTTATATCTTCTTCATTAAAGTGCACCTCCTTGGTTAGTGATGATGTGAGCTCTCTAATCTGGTGTAATGTAATAGTATATTTATTGTTTCCATATAAGGCACTTCATAGTTCTTGCAACATTTTGTCTCTGTGTTTATAGATGTCCCACACTGTACAGTCCTTTATTAGAGGGTGATCAGTGAGATGTAATAGTTTATTATAGATTTTAATGTTAGTGTTCATATGAATGGGTTGAAGAAAAGGTAAGGCCTTATCCAGTTTGAGGGATTTGATAAAGTCTTTGAAAATTCTTAATCTCTGCTTAAGGATATTGTTAATCTTGCTGTCTCTAAGATTGAATGGGGATATGAAGGAGAGAGCTTTGGGGTTTATGTTATTGGTGCAGATATGTTTAGGCCAGATTTTAACCCATGATGGGGCCCAAGTGTCTGACTTCTGACATAAATTTGTCATTAAGATGATTCTATTTTCACAAATGATCCAGTAATAAAGCCGAAAGTTAGGTAGGCTGAAACCCCCCTTTTCTTTGGGGTAGGATAACTTAGGGTAGCTTATTCTAACAGATTTGGAAACCAAATGCATTTGGCCAGATATTTATTAATCTTAAGGAAAAAGTTTGGAATTACAAAATTTGACGCATTTAAATGATATAATAATTTAGGGAGAATATTCATCCTAATGATTGCTGCTTTGGACAGCAAGGAGAGATTAAGTTGTTGCCATCTAAGTAAGTCCTTTGTGATATTTGTCCATGCTTTCAGTAGATTATTCTGGTACATGGATAAGTGGTCATGCTCACATATACTTAGGTATTTGAAAGAATGAACTACTTTGAAGGAGGCATCTGATAGGAAATATTCTTTATGATTTAAAGGGTTGATAGGGAAGATAAGGGATTTCTTTTGATTGACTCAGTAGTTTGAGATTCTCGAGAACTCATTTATTGATGAAGCTAGTTTCCTTAGGTCCATACTAGGGTGTTCAAAGGAGATATTTAAATCATCTGCAAAGGCAGGCAGGGTTACATTGGTACCTAAAACCCCAGGGATTGAGTGATATGTTGTCTGGGAGATGTAGAGGAAGAAGGGCTCGATGTATAAATCAAATAGGTGGGGGAAAAGAGGGCAACCCTGCCTCATTCCATTAGATCTTTTATAGGTTTTGATAGTGTTTTATTAATGTAGAGGTATGTGTAAGAGTTGTTGTATAAAGATTTGAATAAATTGATGAAATCCTTAGGGATGTTGAATTGGGATATAGCTGAAAATAGGAAATTCCAGTTGACTCTGTCAAATCCTTTACAGGCATCAAGTACTAGAGCATATCTTGGGTGTCTTTCATTTTAGTGAGATTAATCATAGAGTCTAGAGTTAAAGTATTGTCCCATGTGTGCCTATTACACATGGATCCAGACTGCTTTGAGGATAAAATGGATGGAGATGACCTTTTTAAGGCTCTCCACAAGTAATGAAGATAAGATCTTAATATCCACATTTATCAAGGAGATTGGGCTATAGTTATGTGGGCTAGATTTGTCTATGCTGCATTCGGGGTTGAAGATTGTTTTAGAGAAGTTTAGATACCGATCTGGTATACCCTTTAATTTAATGTAATTGAATACTTTTAAAATAATAGATAATTTATGATTTAAAGTTTTATAAAAGTCTGGAGTGTTACTGTCTGGGCCCGGGGCTTTTCCTAATTTTAATTTCTCTATGACGTCAATTATTTCTTGCTGATTAAGTGGGGCCATGAGTAACTCTATTTGATTTTCATTTAGTTTAGGGAATGTAAGATTTTTTAAAAATCCCTCGATTTCTCTCATAGGTGTTGGTTGCACTTCCATCTTGTATATCTCTGAGTAAATTTGACGGAATATTTCTATCATCTGCAGATCTCAATTGTAAAGCGTATCTTGATATTGAAATAATGATATCCTAGAGGCTTTCTGTCTATTTCTGATTATCCTCGCCAGAGCTTTGAACGGAACTTGTGCCCATTCAGAATGTTTAGATATGGACCTTAGTTCTTGAAGAGAGTAATTGTGCTGATGTAAGTCAAAGAATTGTAGCTGTGCAGCGTTAATTAATTTCTCAACATTAGGATTATTATCCGACTGGAATCTTTTTTCTAACTCCTTAAGTTCAGCCACTAACTTATTTTCTTTTTCTTTTGCCATTTTCTTATAGTAAAAGGTCTTTGGGATTAGTAACCCTCTAAGTTTCGTCTTGCAGGCTGCCCATTGGATATCATACTGTACATCAGTGGTCTCTAGACTCTCATCTAGTTACATTAGTATAACTAATACCTCTTGTATCACATCTGACTTGAGTAATAGATTATTGTTCAAAGACCAATTGCCCGTATTGAACCTTCTCGATGAAGTGTCTGATATGTTTAGTTTCAATGTTATTTTTGAATGACCTGATAAGTACCTGGATTCAGAGGAATATTTAACTTCCCCTATTAATAGAGGCTCAGAAATAAGGAAGACATCTAGCCTTAACCAGGACTTATGCAATTAGAATAGTATGTATATATGTTACTTTTAACAAGGTCATCTCCGAAGGAGATAGGATCAATAAGAGATAAGTCAGACATAGGTCAGCTATAGCAGTCAATGCTTGTAGGTTTTGATAGTTCGGTTTACTGGTACTGTCTAGTCCTGGTTCAATAACAGCATTCTAGTCACCTCCTATAATGTGATCGTGGCCTGAGTATTTACATAATAAGTTGTATATTTCCAAGATAAAATCTTCTTGTTTTTGGCATGGGCCATATATATTTAAGAAAAGGATTTTTTCCCATCAATGGGCCCTTGGATTGTGAAAGAACACCATCTACAATTTGGATCAAAGTTATAGTCTATGATTAATTCCTGAAATGTTTTTTTTATTATAATAGCCACTCCCTTAGAATTAGCACTATCTCTAGCTGCAATAATAGTTTTTATCCACTTTCTATTTGTGTCCCCTCTCCAGTCATCTTTAAACATGCGAGTTTCTTGAATAAAACATATATTCACTTCTGATTTAAAAATTAAGTGCATCAGCAATTTTTTCTTATTTTTATCTTGCAAGCCTGTTACGTTTCACGACTCTAATGCTCACATTACAAAAATTTAGATTGTGAAATAAGTATTAGTGATTTTGATTTGAGGTATATGTTTTTCCTACAGATTCCAATAACATTTTCTAACAGTAGGTTCAAAACATTTCCTAGCATAGAAGTACTTAGCTCTTTCATATGTAACCCTTTGCCTAGCCACCCATCCATCTTATTTGAAAAAGCATGAAAAAGAAAGGTTACACCGCAAGTCCAGAGTGCATAGAATGTTACAGAACAATAGTGTAACCTGTAAAAGTTATTCTCATTGGCCATAAACTAATATACAGTAGTGTCACTCTTCCGAGATCAGTCATCCACTACTCTACTTACACTATCCACAAACTTCCTGGATGCATGTATTGCCAAGTATGGGTAGGTATATATTACATACTGGATGTCTACTGTACATATTGCTGAAATGGATTTCTGGTCAGGGACCATTAAAAAAATCATATAGCAATAAAATACCTGTATAACAAGATAATATAGCATCATAGGGAGAACAGTGTGATATTAAGGAGTATATAAACACAGTAGCCATGTCAACTTATTCTGATTATTACTTAATTGGTGAGTTGTAAAGACAGAATTCTGAGGGGCCTTGTATGGTTCAAATGTTCTGAAATGGTCAGTTTTGTCATTATTGCTTCAAATGTTTTATTTCATTGCTTACTGGAAAACTGTTCAAAACTACAAATTTAAAAAACACTCTAACATGTGATGCTGTATTATACAAGCATTGCAATATATCACAATCAGGAAGTTGAATTAATAAACACATGCATGCATGCATGGTCCTAAAAATGTGTGCAAGGGGCTTATGGTTTGAAAATACCTGAAAGATAAGCTTCATCTCCCACTGGCCAGATGCATTTTCTTTGAATGTGGATTTCAATGTCATTTCAATGAATAGCAGTTTCAGAGCAGAGATGTTTACTGTTAATGCTAATTCTGTTTTCATTGTGAAACTCTGTTGTTTTGTTAACAAATGTCTTTAAGTGTTTGTGCTGTAAAATTTGAAATAAACATTTTAAATTAAAATTCAAATATCTATAATCATTGTAGAAGAAAATAAGAAAATAGCATGCATACTGGAAGGTTTGAGCAGTGTTTCTGGTAACTGGGGAGAAATAGCCAAGTAATGGGACACTGGAATGGCTGTGGGGGGCTTCTTGATCCATTAACCTGTCTAGGGCCCCATATGACCATGATCTGGCTCTGATGGTAGTAGTATTCCAATAGGTTTTGGAGTTCATTGCAAAAGGCTACATTATCTCTACATGGTTATTTTATAGCTTACAGAATGTCTTCATCACCCTAGATTGGTAAATTAGCATCTAATTCATCTGAATATGCTTTCATTAGCATATTTTCTGCTTACCTTTGACAGGCATCTCTACACTATGTGTAGAGCTGTTTAATGAATACAGAATATCACGCTATGTGGCAGTGCAGAAAATAGCTGTTCATGAAACTGACCCTAGGTGTAATTTATATTGCTCCGTGTCAATTTTCAGTTTTTTTCTCTTTTATATTGGAAAGAAAGAACATTGTTTATATGATTGGAGAGTGAGCATATATACATTATTAAAAGACGAAATAGCAAGAATGCTTTAAAAAAAATTCAATGTATTCTGAGCAGTTTAAACAATTTCATTTTATAGTTATCGAGAAAGATGAAATGGACCCTAGAGGTGGTTTATGAAAAGAACAGATGGAATGTCCTTAATTGGTATGGCAGCTCACTTTGAATGCTTGTGGGTTTCCAGGAATAAACAACAACTTGTCTTTTAACAGTGTTTTGAAAACTAGAGCTGCCTAACTGTAAGAAGTTTATATTTTTATACTTATATTTTAATGTTTGTATTATATAACAATATATTAAATTCTAGCTTGCAGGACATATATTAGTTTTAGTGCCAATTAATTTTAATGGGAAAAATGATTTGTTATATTAGTTGACTGTTAAGTTTTCATAACCACATGAGCTATTGGGCACGTGCAATTTAAGGGTTACTCTTTAATTGATTTTATTTCCAATGAAGTCTTTTTTGAGAAGATTAAAGTGCTTAACCTTCATTATTAAAGATTGTGCTGGAATAGTTGACTAGTGCAGACAGTTTTTATTTTGGTTCCTAGTTTGTTATATCTGTCTTGCCAATTTTTAGAGTTTAGTTCGCACATATGGTCATACCAGTCTGATGACCACATTGGAAGATATCAGTTGTATGTGCACCCATGCATGACTATACTGCAATGTACTCTAAATGCCTGCAATATTCAAGGGATATCTAAAAAGCGCGGCATTTCTATATCTTTGTTCATCTATCACTCTGATAATATGCCCAACATCATACACATGTTCATCTGCTGGAGTTTATTTTTCTTTTTTCCAAGTTTGTGTGGGTCAGGAGAATATGATGGCTTCTGAAGAAGAGTGTCTGTCCTGTGCATATCCTCCAGGTCAGGAGGATATGATGACTTCTTAGGAAGAGTGTCTGTCGTGTGCCCACCACTTCATGATACTGCAGTTACACAACATCAGAAAGCAATTAGGCTCACCAGGTCAGGCTCACCAGCTGATGTAGATGGGTGAAGACAGGGAACAGGGAACAGAGACATTGGGAGCCAATGTTCCTGCTCACACAGGATGACAACACAGTATTATGAAGCCCAACCTCCAGTATGCTGGCACTATAGAGAAGACAACTTTGAGGTGCTTGGCATGAGCATCTCTAAAGTTGTGACATCTCCCCTTAGTCAGACCATTCATCTACTCTGGCCTCTCTACATGCCTGCAGTCTTAATTGAGGCTTCATTAAAAGCCTGCCTCACACCACAATGTCATCCTTGTGCCTCCTCTGAAGAAAGCAGAACAGACAGACCTATTATTCTTCCCATCTCTCACCAGTTTGTACAGGTGTTTTGTCTGTTACCTGAAACCAGATAGACTGGCTCCTAGTGAAGACATTATCAGTCTGCACCAGAGCAGCTGGTTTCCCCTAAAGGCTTGTGAATTTTGGCACATACTTTTAAGCTAAACACTGGTTGGCAGATGTCTGTGCTATATGATATCAGTGTATGAAAGTCTGAAACATTGAACGCTAATTAAGTCTGTTAGTAATACATGGTGGTGAGGTACAAAACATCTTGGCTGATATATAATATAAATCTGTAGTATTCAGAATTGTCCTCATACAGGGAATTACCTGCACATGGGAAGATAATTGCTGCCTGATACTAAAGTATGTGGACTTATTTTGTGTCACGTAAGCTGTGGTATCACTTTTTTGGTCTGTATTGAATAAGTACACTATTATTGGGCTCCTGTCATTTGTTTTATGAACCTGAAGACTCACATTGAAGATACTAGCAGTTTTTATAGCAGTGACTATTTTGTGAGTTTTTTTTGGAAACCAGTCTATATAAAGGGCAATGATTCTACAGTAGCACTTGTTGTGGGCAGCTGTTGTGGGCATTGATTCATATTTTCCCCCAGATATATGTTGCCCAAAGGTTTGCTGGTTCTTTGAATAATAAAAACAAAACAACAAATAAAAAGATCACATACACAGACACACACACACACACACACACACACACACACACACACACACACACACACACACACACACACACACACACACACACACACACAAAATTATAGGCAAAAACATCCAAAAAGACCCAATCAAACTAGAAGCTTCACTGTGTAGACTTGAACTTCCTCTGAAGGAGGGTTGTGCAAATATGTAAATGACCCATTAATGACATACATGTGTTTCAAGTTGTGTGTGTGTGTGTGTGTGTGTGTGTGTGTGTGTGTGTGTGTGTGTGTGTGTGTGTGTGTGTGTGTGTCTGAAAGACTTGTGTGTCTTTAATGAGTCATCTGCATATTTCCTGTGGACCCCCTCTTATGACATTTAAGGTATTAAACAGTGAAGTCTCTGGATTGTCACTATAATTGTTCATGTTTTACCTAGCATAAAAAGGTGTTTGCTGACCACAGCTGCCTATGATAGTATGTTACATACCCACCCCAAACAGAAGTATATGCATATGTGTGTTACTTTAGAGAAAAAGGAATCACTTTACATTCAGTGAAAACAGATTTTCTTCCTCTCTATATACATAGATACATATTGTAATTGTCTGTTTATCTGTGTGTGTGTGTGTGTGTGTGTGTGTGTGTGTGTGTGTGTGTGTGTGTGTGTGTGTATGTGTGTGTGTGTGTGTGTGTATCTCTCTCTTTATATATATATATATATATATACACATTACATACACACACACACGCATACATCTATATATATATATATATATATATATCTATACACATATATATATATATATATATATATATATATATATATATATATATATATATATCTATATGGATCTGGGACTTTTGAACGAAAGTTCAAAAGCCAGAATCTATTACCACTGAACACACTTTAACGAAAGCTCTTTCATCGAAAAATCGCTTTCGTTAAAGCATGTTAAAAAAAAAACACAAAATCTTCTTGAATGCAGGGGGGCAAACTCCACTGCACTCCTCGATGTTGGACGCTGCACCCCCCCCACAACCCCCTACTGTAATATTCTCACCCCGAGGTCGCACTATAGTGGAGAAAAGGGAATTTTCCCTTACCATATCGTAGTACGACCGGAACAACAAGCATACTTATGCGAAAGTGCTGCTTCCATGAACAGCACTTTCACGCACGTATGGCCACCAAATTGGGATGCAGTGAAAGATGCAGTCGAGCATCTGTACGGATCCCCCATATATATATATATATATATATATATATATATATATATATATATATATAATCCAAGTAATAGACCAGGAGACAACCAAAGCTCACTTAACGATTTCACTCTTGTCAATATCCGAAGAATATATCCAAAAAATGTAGTTGTACTGCAGAAAAATGCTTAAAATGAGTGTATTTAATATAGAGCGTGTACACAACAGTAAGCGCTTTCGCCGTAGCTTCTTCAGACTGTTAAAATTCAAACTTACATTCAATTACCTTTATATATACTAATTAATGACGTATTATAGCCAATTAACCATTCTTAACTTTTTATAAGAACACAGTGCATACAAATGATGGTTAACTAAGTAAAACAACTCCATCTACTATCTAAAATTTATAATGGATAGAGCATTCAGTATCGCACTATATCTGCAGGCATAACTTTAACTAATATAATAAAATATAGCATTTTAATACACTTATAGTAAAACTGATATAGATCTAATATAAAAAATATATAAAATATAAAAAAAAAAAATATATATATATATATATATATATATATATATATATATATATATATATATACACACACAACACTAGTAAATATTATACATGCTCTTCTAACTGCGTGCATATACTATCCGGATATAAACCAGGTATCCTTAAACTCTGAGCGACGGTTAAAGTCCTCAGCTTACATGCATACTTGAAACGATACATACTTAATCTACTACTACTTACTAATCTACTAAAAAACATCACTTCTAATACATAGAATGCATAACTATAATCATCATTATCGAACGCTAATTGTGCTATACTGCCTATCTGCTTCAAAGATGTTCAGTTACTCATATAGCACAAATATATATGTTAATAATTAATATGTCTGAACATTACATACTAGATATAAATCATATATCACATAGAAATTTTACAGAAAACTAGCTATGAACATTGTAATATGTCAAGGTTAAAGTACTAATGCATACTTAAAACTTCATATTAATTTCATTAACAAAATATATAAAAAATATATTTATGTATACATCAAATCTAGCAGTACTAAAAGCCCAAATCTCCCTAATTGATAAGTTCATAGCAGCTTTATTAATGACTACATGTTCATATTACCCGTTATACAAATAGCGGGTATGTATAGATAAGTATAAAATATATATGGATAGCTATGTATGATTATATTATCTATTCATATACATATAGCTAATAACTTATTAGATACTACATTAATCTAAGAATATGTATACATATATATACGTACGCTGATTAAAATTAAACATCTATCCATTCATGTAATGTAAAGGAAATTCTCATCTAACTTTTAGTCACCTACCTCTCAGAATTGGTTTTAGTGACGCTCTTTCATTTAGTCCTTTGCCTTGGTCTGCTCGTAATTTAATGATCCACTCTATTTCTTTACATTCTGTTTTATTACGTATATTTCCTTCCCTAGCTGTAGGTGTAACAAAGTCTATAGCCATAAATTTAAAATTATGCTGAGATCCTTCTCTTGATACATGTTTAGCTAGAGCATTTGGCAAATAGTTTATCTTGATAGCATAAAGATGTTCTCTTATCCTGATACGAAAAGGTCTATTAGTTTTACCCACGTAGAATGCGTCACATTCTACACAGGTAGCTAAATAAACTATGTTAGCCGTATCACAGGTGCCTCTAACATGAAAATAAAATTGATGACCAGTACCTGGATGAATAAATGAACTACCTGACTTTAAATAATCGCAATATCTGCAACTGCCACAAGGATATGTACCTGGGCACATAATAGTATCATTACTTATCTTCGAATCACATAGCAATTTCTTGAGATTAAATTTGTTCTTAAATAGGTAACTTGGTTGTTCTCCCACTATTTTCTTAATTTTTTCATCTATAGTAAGAATACGCCAGTGCTTACTAATGATGTCCATAATATTTTTTCTGTCCATCATATAGTACATAGGCACCCGAACAATGTCAGTAAGATTACTTCTTACATCAGGACGATAAGTATATTCTGAATAATAAGGCGTAGCTTTAGTGCATCTATCCGCCTCTATATGTATCAATTCTTTGTTAATTTGTGTTTCCATATACCCACGTTGTAACAACCTATGTTTAAAATTATTAATTTCTGTTTGGAAGGTTTGATCTAAAACATTCAACCGAGATATACGTAGACTTTGACCCTTAATTATATTATTGAAAATATAATGTGGGTGCATACTAGTTCTATGTAGTAGGGTGTTTCGATAACAAGATTTTCGATATACTCCTGTATTAACAGTATCACCCATTGTTCTCTCCACATATACATCCAAATAATGTATCTTAAAGTAGGAAAATTCACATGTGAACTTCAAATATGATGTAATATTATTAATGTCTAATAAATACTGGTTCAAGTCCTGTAGACTACCCTGCCAAACGAGAAAAACATCGTCGATGAAACGTCTATAAAAGACCACGTGTTTTAGATGTAAATGGTGTGGAAACAACTTAAGTTCTTCCCAATCTGCCAAAAATAGGATGGCGTAGCTATTGGACAAGATGTGCCCATAGTCACGCCATCCCTTTGTAAATATAATGTATCTTCAAATAAGAAGATGTTATTCTCCAATATAGCTTGAACTAATATAACTATTAGGTTAATGCACTGTGGTGTGTATATACTATGTTTAGTCAAATATCTCTCAATTGCTTTGATACCTTCCTCATTCGGAATCACTGTGAACAATGACTGAACATCTAAGGGGTGTCCAACCTTTTCAGTTGCAAGGGCCGCATTGAGTCAACAGAAATGGTTTGGGGGCCGCAAACGGCAAGTGAGGACCAAAAAGGTCTCTCACATAAACTGTAGAGAAAAAAAAAAAAAAAGGCTCTCACGTTACTGAAGGGCAAATATATACGGACTAATCTGAGAATCGCCTGACTACTGCTCTGCACACTACTACTCGGTCAGTGCATTTTTGTGTGTTAGAGTTTTACTATAGTAATAAAACTGCCTTTTAGCCACTTTTAATACTTACAATGTATGTTTCACATACAGCTATCCACTGCAGCCATCCACCCTTCAGCACAGTACCCTTTCTAGTGAATACGTAATGTAAAGGACTCTACTGTCAGGTGGCAAAGTTATTATAAATCAAAAGACAAAAGTCTCAAATGAGACAGTATTCTCATTCACTTATTCTGCATTCCTCCATGTTTGTCAACAGCGCAGCCCCAAACATACTATTGTACCAGTCAAGCCTCAGTTATGGATAAATACTTAGTTTATTTAGTTAGTTTATACTAGTTACGGAGAACATTTCACACCACCTCACTGTAATGTCATCTCTGATCAGGTCAAACCATAAAGCCGTTGCCTTTGAAATAAAAAATAAAACCCAGGATCCTAGCTAACTCCAAAACCTTTAAGAAGAATTCTAAGGTGAATTTCCTACTATTAAGTGATGCCAGCAAAACTCCAAGTCTCCAAACCACGAGAACCCCACTGCCTATGTAGAATTATTCACAAAAACCCAAAATAATCTTATAAATAGCCATACAGAAACAGCTGTACCTACCCAAAAGAAGCACAAGACAATCTCAAAAATATAAGCCACCTTGGTGGAATCCTAACATCAATAAGTTGCCCAACAGAAGAAAGATAATTGTGGTAAAAATTAGGATGTGCTTTGACCAGCAAGAATAAATGTCCTTCATCAATCTAGTACAGGCAATTCACTGAATAGGTTTACTCAAATGTGTTGCATATTACATTAGCTATTGGTGGAGTACTAGGAGCGGTCTGCTATATTTCTGCAGTTCACCTATAAATCCACATCATAACCGTTGATTTTTTATGTAATATAAAATCTCCACAGCTGGAGAAAAAAAAAAGTAAAGAAGTCAAGCAGAGAGGTCACTACCCAACACACAAAAACAGAATTATAACTTAATATTTTATTTAAGACAGCTAACAATACAGCAGTGCAGCAGCCACAGTCCCCAGTGTTTATGAAGAGAGCAGTGTCCAAACTGGATAATGAAGTGCAAGTTACTGTTCCTGAATAAAGACAAAATTATGTCAATATTATGCAAAAAGCAGCTATAGAAGTCATGGACTGTACTTTAATGTCAGTAAATCTCAAGTTACACTCCTACACACTGGTGAACAATTTTCATGAAAAGAATTCTTATCATCCCTAATTCACAAAGAAAGCCACACTTTTATGTCAAAATGCAAATTCTCTAGTCTAGAACCAGCCAATTAAAGTCACTTAAGTGACAGCTGTGCATGACCAGATGCACACTGAAGCTTCAGAAACACAAATGCGTTAACTTCTTATTAACCTACAGAAGTCTATACAAGAATAACAAGAATGAAGTATTTTATTCTATCTTAAACATAAGCTCAACATCAACACGCTGGGAATTAAGGAAACATGCCTTTAATGCTCTTTGCACTGACCCAATACTCTGACCCTGCAATACTATCATACAAGGAAAATGTGCACAGTTAAAACAATGCGTACAGCCATGAGCCATCTTTCAAAAAATCATGATCCTGCTGATCTCCGCATAGTAGGATGAACAAGAATCCTGCGGTGAAGAAACTGGCTACTTTAGGTTACTTTCCTCAGTCATGCGGCCAGAGATGAGCAGTCAACACAGTCAGAGAGACAGTTTGCTCCAGACAGGCTACTCACCCCTCTGCAGACGTTTCTCTTCATTTGCTGCTGCCACGACCCCCGGCGCAGACGGAGTGAAGTACCGGCACCCAGCAGTTTCTTTATTCGAGTTGTCAGAGTAGGATTGTTAACTGAGCTAGTCGTGTTCCCCTGACCCCGGCACCCTTACTGCTACCCCCGTCTGTCATAAACGATCTGTATGAAAAATATTGCTGCCCGTAATCGTGTCAGCAAAACAAACAGCAGCAACCATGAAATTTTGAATACAGTTAATCCACACAGCCCTTTCTTTCCCAGGTTAGGGTACAATGGTTTAGAATAGATAAAGTTTATGCCAATGGACCTCTTTAAACAAACAATATATAGCTTCAAAACTACTGTGCTGAAATAATGCTTGTTAAAGTTTTCTCTCAATACATCACATAATTTTCTCCGGGGTATAGTGAAGGCACCAATAGCCAAAATAAAGAAACACTGAGGCATCAGACATGACAAGACCTAAAATTACATGATAATCCACTCCCTAACCATGCATACACACTGTTCACAACCCCTTCCTCGTCACAGTGTATAATCAATTATTTCACCAAGAAATACCTGCTTTTTTATGATACTTTAGAATAGATAGCTTAGCTTACCTGTTACTGCAAGAGATGTAGTCAGTGTAAATAAATAAATCCTCCACACTCTCAGTTCTTTCTTCGCCGCAATCTTAATCCTTCCTTCAACTGTTTCCCCGCAAATGTAAAAAAACGACAGAATGGTACTTTGGCGCATGCGCACACCAGCTGAAAGACGCTGGCGTGAAAAAAAAAAAATGTGAAAAAAGTAATGTGGTGCATGCGCAGAACACCTGAAGGACGCGGATGTGAAAACACACAGAAAAAAAATAAAATTTCAATTTAAGGGTCGTAGGCCGCATGGAAGAGCTCTGAGGGCCGCATGCAGCCCGCGGGCCGCGGGTTGGACACTCCTGAAAGTAACTAAAATGGTGTCTGCTGTCAACGGTCTATTTTTAAAATGTTGATCTAAATCTATCAAGAATTGCTTAGTGTCTCTCAAGATAAACTCATTGAGATCTACTGCTGGTCTTAATTTACTTTCCACAGATAAAGAGAGCGGTTCAGTACTCCACTCCCCACCAGCCACTATTGGTCGCAGAGGTGGATTAGTACCATGTTTGTGGATTTTAGGGATCCCATTAATAATAGGTATAAGGGGATGTTCCACTAATAGAAAATTCTTCATATCAAAATCTATGGCTTCATTCTTCTCAAGCTCAATAATCAAAGTACGTATTCTTTCTTTAATATGTGTGACCACAGATGGTAAGATAGTGGTATAAAACTTGTGATGACTTAGCATTTCCTTCATAGCACTATAATAATGGTCTCTATCCATTATAACAAGGGGGCCACCTTTATCTGCTGGTTTAAATATGATGCTATTATCAGCTTTCAACCTATCAAGTGCCTTCCTTTTACTGTATGTAAGATTATAATACTTTCGCTTATGTAATTTATTATGTTTATCATTGGTATAGAACAGTTCATAATATATATCATCCTCTACAAGTTTAAAAAACATTTCTACTAATGGATGGTTATTAGGAGTATAGTCACTGAGTTTCTTCAGTGACTGTGTAGACTTTATAGTGCCATTACCAAACTGATATTTCAGCATGATATTCCTAGTAAAAAATCTTATGTCTGTCAATACGTCTGTCAATTTACTACACTTACCAGGGATAAAGCTAAGGCCTTTATTCAGCACGTTAATTTCGTGCTGATATAATTCTTTACTAGAAATATTCCACACTAAATTATTTTCTAATTGGTCCACATTTTCTTGAGAGTCTGTTGTGGAAACCTCTCGGAAGATAATTTCCTTTTCTGTCGTCCTCTGCCCTGGGAATGACCTCTCATTCCCCACTTGTCCACTATGATTTGCATAAAGACATGGCTACAGGATCCTTATTTGCATAAAAACATCAAATGGCAACAATGTGAACATTGATTTGCATAAAGACATGGCTACATGATCCTTGTTTCCCCATTTCCCACTTCCCATACCAGTGGACAAGGGGGGAATGAGAGGTAATTCCCAGGGCAGAGGACGACAGAAAAGGAAATTATCTTCCGAGAGGTTTCCACAACAGACTCTCAAGAAAATGTGGACCAATTAGAAAATAATTTAGTGTGGAATATTTCTAGTAAAGAATTAGATCAGCATGAAATTAACGTGCTGAATAAAGGCCTTAGCTTTATCCCTGGTAAGTGTAGTAAATTGACAGACGTATTGACAGACATAAGATTTTTTACTAGGAATATCATGCTGAAATATCAATTTGGTAATGGCACTATAAAGTCTACGCAGTCACTGAAGAAACTTAGTGACTATACTCCTAATAACCATCCATTAGTAGAAACGTTTTTTAAACTTGTAGAGGATGATATATATTATGAACTGTTCTATACCAATGATAAACATAATAAATTACATAAGCTAAAGTATTATAATCTTACATACAGTAAAAGGAAGGCACTTGATAGGTTGAAAGCTGATAATAGCATCATATTTAAACCAGCAGATAAAGGTGGCCCCCTTGTTATAATGGATAGAGACCATTATTATAGTGCTATGAAGGAAATGCTAAGTAATCACAAGTTTTATACCACTATCTTACCATCTGTGGTCACACATATTAAAGAAAGAATACGTACTTTGATTATTGAGCTTGAGAAGAATGAAGCCATAGATTTTGATATGAAGAATTTTCTATTTAGTGGAACATCCCCTTATACCTATTATTAATGGGATCCCTAAAATCCACAAACATGGTACTAATCCACCTCTGTGACCAATAGTGGCTGGTGGGGGGTGGAGTACTGAACCGGTCTCTTTATTTGTGGAAAGTAAATTAAGACCAGTAGTAGATCTCAATGAGTTTATCTTGAGAGACACTAAGCAATTCTTGATAGATTTAGACCAACATTTTAAAAGTAGACCGTTGACAGCAGACACCATTTTAGTTACTTTAGATGTTCAGTCATTGTTCACAGTGATTCCGAATGAGGAAGGTATCAAAGCAATTGAGAGATATTTAACTAAACATAGTATATACACACCACAGTGCATTAACCTAATAGTTACATTAGTTCAAGCTATATTGGAGAATAACATCTTCTTATTTGAAGATACACTATATTTACAAAGGGATGGCGTGGCTATGGGAACATCTTGTGCCAATAGCTATTAGCTACACCAACCTATTTTTGGCAGATTGGGAAGAACTTATGTTGTTTCCACACCATTTACATCTAAAACACGTGGTCTTTTATAGACGTTTTGTCGATGATGTTTTTCTCATTTGGCAGGGTAGTCTACAGGACTTGAACCAGTATTTATTAGACATTAATAATATTACATCATATTTGAAGTTCACATGTGAATTTTCCTTCTTTAAGATACATTATTTGGATGTATATGTGGAGAGAACAATGGGTGATACTGTTAATACAGGAGTATATCGAAAATCTTGTTATTGAAACACCCTACTACATAGAACTAGTATGCACCCACATTATAATTTCAATAATATAATTAAGGGTCAAAGTCTACGTATATCTCTGTTGAATGTTTTAGATCAAACCTTCCAAACAGAAATTAATAATTTTAAACATAGGTTGTTACAACGTGGGTATATGGAAACACAAATTAACAAAGAACTAATACATATAGAGGTGAATAGATGCACTAAAGCTACGCCTTATTATTCAGAATATACTTATCGTCCTGATGTAAGAAGTAATCTTCCTGACATTGTTCGGGTGCCTATGTACTATACGATGGACAGAAAAAATATTATGGACATCATTAGTAAGCACTGGCGTATTCTTACTATAGATGAAAAAATTAAGAAAATAGTGGGAGAACAACCAAGTTACCTATTTAAGAACAAATTTAATCTCAAGAAATTGCTATGTGATTCCAAGATAAGCAATGATACTATTATGTGCCCAGGTACATATCCTTGTGGCCATTGCAGATATTGTGATTAAAGTCAGGTAGTTCATTTATTCATCCAGATACTGGTCATCAATTCTATTTTCATGTCAGAGGCACTTGTGATACGGCCAATATAGTTTATTTAGCCACCTGCGTAGAATGTGATGCATTCTATGTGGGTAAAATGAATAGATCTTTTCATATCAGGATAAGAGAACATCTTTATGCAATCAATATAAACTATTTGCCAAATGCTCTAGCCAAACATGTATCTAGAGAAGGATCTCAGCATAATTTTAAATTTATGGCTATAGACTTTGTTATACCTACAGCTAGGGAAAGTAATAT